>NW_006160145.1:1056275-1062631 GCF_000334495.1 Tupaia belangeri chinensis
CTCCATTCTCCTCTTGGGATCTTGGGCACGCACACACATGCACCCAGTGTGAGTTTAAGTCACCAGGTCCGTGCCTCAAACCGTGGTCGACTACATGGGAGTCCAGCAACATAGCCATTATGCTAACTGCTGGTCCCGAAAGCTGTCTTTTTAGGTCTGTTTCTACGTGCTTGTTCATCAGATTGTTCTTTTTTTTTTTTGGAGAGATTTTCACTGTAGGGCACGTGCACTCGCCAGACAGACAGAGAGAGACATAGAGACAGAAAGCGAGAAATCACCCCCCAGGGGGGATGGTCACGCCACAATCCCTTCTCCTCCATTCTCCTCTCGAGATCTTGGGCACGCACGCACATGCGCCCGGCGTGAGTTTTAAGCCACCGGGTCCGGGACACAAACCGCGGTCGACTACGTGAGAGTCCAGCGACATAGCCATTACGCTAACTGCTGGTTCCCATCAGATTGTTCTTTTGAGGGACGAAGAAAATTATATTTTCAAATTCTAGTGCATTCTTTTTTTTTTTTTTGCCATATGGTACCTGCATTCACCGGAGAGAGAGAGACAAAAATAGAGAAAAGAAAAGTGAGAAATCACCTCCCCTGCACTGCCAGGAGGAATGACCACACTGCAATCCCTTCTCCAGCCTCCTCTCAGGATTTAGGGCGCACACGCAGATATGCCTAGCATGATTTCAAGCTACCAGGTCTAGGACTTGTACTGCGGTCGTCTATGTGGGAGTCCAGCACATGTACCGCCATGCCAAATGCTGACCCCTCGATTGTTTTATATTACTTTCTAATCATTTTTCCTTTGCTTTTCCCTCCCCATCTTTTCTTCCCTTTAATTTTATTACAGCATTTAAAATCTCCTTCAAAAATTCAGACTTGTCATTCTGCAAGCTTTTTCCTGGAAATGTAAAAGCACGCGAATGACCACAAGTAATGGAGATGCCCTGCAGGTAACTTAGTGGCCTGACAGCCTTTGCTGATTTAGGGCAGACAACAAGGGGCACATTCTCAAGTAAACCTCAGCAAAGGTGTGCTCCATTGGTGGGATTTCGTTCTCTTTATAATTAGATCCCTAGTCAGAACTATGCTTAATCTTTTAGAGGGCAAAATCATAAGTAATCTGACCGGCTAGGTAGCGGGCCCTAGTCTAACGCCGAGCCAATGTGGCATAGCTAAGAGACTGAATCCTACCACTGGACCTCTTGAACTCTGTTTTTTCAAGTTTTATTTTCTTTTTATTCATGATACAGAGGATGCACACACAAGAGACAGAGAGGGAGAGGAAGAAGCACCTTCTGTGGATCTGACCGTGCTGCATTCCTCCCGTAGTCCTGCAGTCCCAGGGCCTCACACACCGTGCACACCCAGCATGTCTCAGTCTTCCAGGCCGGGGATCCGAAGTGGTGCTCAGCTACTTTTTGAAATCTTATTCTACATATGTTTTTTTTTTGGAGAGGTTTTTTTGCTATAGGGCGTGTGTGCTCGCCAGACAGACAGAGAGAGATGGAGAGATAGAAAGCGAGAAATCATCCCCCAGGGGGGATGGTCACTCTGCAATCCCTTCTCCTCCATTCTCCTCTTGGGATCTTGGGCACGCACGCACACGCACCCGGTGTGAGTTTTAAGCCACTGGGTCCAGGACGCGAACCGGTCGACTACATGGGAGTCCAGCGACATAGCCATCACACTAACTGCTAGTCCCTATTATTCTGCAAAATTTTCACAAACCTTCTTGTTGACTTTGTTTTGAACATGTATTTGGAAATAAATTGATATCTACAAAATAAGCTACAGGAGTAAAAATAGTAAAAATACACCCTCAGGGCCAGCAGGTGGTGTGGTATTTAAGGCATTGGACTCCCACGTGGCCAACTGCAGTTCGAGTCCCAGACCTGGTGGCTTACTATCTCTCTCTCTCTCTTTCTGGTGAACATACATGCCCTATAACAACTTTTAAAATAATAATAACAAATAAAATTAAATAATTCTTAAGGAAAGTGCCCCCACATACCCTTTGCCCAGATTCACTTCCCGAACCGTTTGATCCCGTTTGTCTTATCATTGCAGAGTAAGTTCCTCACGTCGTGGGCCTTTACCACTAAATCCCTGAGTGTTTCTGAAGTGAAATTCTCTCGTACAACAACAATAGTCACCGATTTGGGATTTTATATATTCTTACCTAGCGTGTAATCTGTATTCCAATGTTTCTTTAATATCCCTTATTGCACTTTTCTCATCCTCCGGTAAAGAATTCAGTCTAGGAGACTTCGTTGTCCTGTCTCTTCAGTTCCCTTTAATCTGGAATATACCCACAGCCTTTTGTCTTGTACGACATTGACATTTTTAAAGAGCACAGCACTCCTCCCCGACGCTTTTTAATTGAACATTCCTCATTCGGGGTTCTTCGATTCTTCCTCATGGTCAGGCTGAGCTTTCGCTTTCTTGGCTGAAACATTCCGCGCCTGACGCTGTGTCCTCCTCGGGCACCCACTGGGAGGGAGGCACACAAGCTCTATCCGCCTCTCACTGGTGTCACCGGTCCCAACCTAGGCCAGGCACGGCCGGTTTCCATGCTGCCTGGCTATCCGCGTTGTCCTGGCACCATTGACGCCATCATTTGCCAACTGAAACCACCCCCGAAGGTTTACTTGGCCTGTTTTCTTTTTATAGATTTTTGCTATAGGGCACATTCCCTCACCAGTGAGAGACAGAGAGAGATAGACAGTGAGAAATCACCCCCCTCCCTGGGGGATGGCCACACTGTAATCCCTTCTCTGTTTCTCCTCTTGGGTATTTTGGGCACGTACGTGCACATGCAGGTGTGAGTTCAAGCCACTGAGGCCAGGATTCGAATTGCAGTCGGCCATGTGGGAGTCCAGTGCCTCAACCACTACACCACCTGCTGGTCCCGACTTTGCCTGACTCTTTACGGGGAAGAGGTGAGTGTGCAGGTAGGGAACGCCTAAACCAGAGAAGGCAGCTGTAGCTGCAGTTGCCCTGAAAATGAAGTGATTTTTCTCATTCTTAACAAAAACTTAGGAAAGAATACACTATTTTTTAAAGTTACCGAAGGGCACATGTGCTCACCGAAGAGACACAGAGAGAGAAGGAAAGGAAGCCAGTACACCCCACCCACCCCTACTGGGGATGGCCACACCACAGTGCCTTCTCCCCGGTCTCCTCTTGGGCTTTCGGGCGTGTACACACACTCCTGATGTGTTTTTCAAGCCACCGGGTCCAGAACCCCGACTGTGCAGTCAGCCTTGTGGGTTCCAGCCGCCTTAGCCTCCATGCTATTGGCCGGCCTGAACAAGCATAGGCTAGGGAAATAGAATTTGCCATCATGAGGGAATCCTTAGGGCCCCTCCCTTAAGTTAGTACCCGCCAGTGCTTTTGTCCTCTTCAGTGCTGAGTGTTGGTGGGTTTTTTTGTTTGTTTGCTTTTTTTTGTTTTTGTTTTTTGCTATAGGGCACGTGCACTCGCCAGACAGACAGACAGAGACATAGAGACAGAAAGTGAGAAATCGCCCCCCAGGGGGGGATGGTCATGCCGCAATCCCTTCTCCTCCATTCTCCTCTCAGGATCTTGGGCACGCACGCACACGCACCCGGCGTGAGTTTTAAGCCACCGGGTCCAGGACGCGAACCACAGTCGACTACATGGGAGTCCAGCGACATAGCCATTACGCTAACTGCTGGTTCCCAGTGTTGGTGGTATTGTTAATTCAGCTAAAAATTAAATTTTTAATCTGAAGTCTAGATTTGACCTAATCTATGAGATTCAGAGAAAAAAATGAGACAAATTGAGATAAGAGAGAAAGCAAAAATCAAGTTATTTCAGATTAAAAAGTCATTCTTCTTTTATATTTTATTACAATGTATTATTGCTTAAACTACTCATGCTATCTATATGTAATCTATATCTGTGTGTGCACACACACACACACACACACACACACACACAGAGCCATATATGTGTGTGTGGCTTCAAAGAGCTAGAAAACTAAATGTTGAGAAATGACTACTGGGATTGAAAACTAAAGTCTCCATTTTTCTTCTTAATTGCCCATGACGATAAAAGGAGGTAATGGGGTGTGTCTTTAGTACAAATGGAGTCTGACTAGGGAGAGCTATAAAGCAATACAAAGATTCTCGTTGGAAATATTTATATCTGGTCAGCTGTACCGACTTTGAGAAACGGCTTAATAATAGCAAAATTATTGGGTCGTTGGAAAAGTCGTGATGTATTTTTCTACATGTTTCTGTGCAAAAATGCGTCTTGACTTCTCCAACCACCCAATAGTTCTGTCGGAATAATTGTACTCAGATCCCTTTCAACCAGGTTAATCTCCATGGTTGTCACTGATAAATGTCTTTTTTCTTGGCCCTTTATCACAGTGTTGTACCACAAGATCTAAAAATTTAAGAGGAACCTCAAAGTCATTTAATCTGCATTTTGGGGACCAGCAGATGGCATAATGGTTACATCACTGGGCTCCCATGTAGTCAACTGCGGTTTGAGTCCCAGACCTGGTGGCTTAAAATTCATGGCAGGCACATGTGCGTGTGTGCCCAAGATCCCAAGAGGAGAATGGGAGGGAGGGGATTGCAGCATGACCATCCCCTCTGAGGGGTGATTTCTCACTTTCTGTCTCTCCATCTCTCTCTGGCAAGCACATGCGCTGTATAGCAAAAATCTCTCTACAAAAAAGAAAAAGAAAATAGCTGCTAATACCCACTAGAGTTCAAATGCCATATGCTTTAACTGTTAATATTTATTTAATCCTCATAATTTTACAATAAGGAAAATGCAATATCCCCCAATTGCAAGGGAAGAAACTAAGACTTAATCATTGTGTGTTTTGCTCGCACAGCTCATAAGTGTTCAAGCTGGAATTTCAACCCAAATTGGTCTGATTTCAACCAGTGCTAATTTTCCCTTTGCTCCCCCAGCCCCTTTCTCTCTCATAGCCTAAACTCAGTCCATCAGGAAATCCTGCTGGCCTTAGGCTAGCCTTGAAGCACCTCCACCATCTGACCCCTTTTCATGACCTCCATTGCCACCACTCTTATCTGAGCCACCCGGATGTCGTGCCCTGGACATTTTTTTTTAAAGAATTATTTTATTTAAATTTTATTTATCATTATTATTTTAATTTGCTGCAGGGGACACACCCTCACCAGAGAGAGAGAAAGAGAAAGTGACAAAACAGGCCGCCAGGTCTGGGACTTGAAGCACTGTTGAAGTGGTTCAGCACACCACCCTCTGGCTCCTACCCGCCCTGGGTGTTTTCCGGTTTTCTCCTATCTGGCCTGCCGGCGCCTGTCCCTGCCCTTTCGCCCCCAACGGTTTGCTCACAGCAGCCAGTGTGATCCTTTAAAACAAATCGAGGCCCAGCTGCTGCGGTGCAGAGGTAATGCGTGTGCCCTGGAAGGCGGGAAGCTGTGTGGCCGACCACAGACTCGGTTCCCTGGGGCATTGTGAAAATATTCCGGGTACACACATCAGAGAGCCCAGGATCCTGAGAAGCTAGATAACCAGGGAGAAGGAACTGCTGCACGATGAGATCCCACCAAGGTGCTTCTCCGTCTGCCTCTCCCTCTCTCACACGCACATACATCTTCTCTCTCACACGTGTGCATGCTCTCTCTCACCCACAGGCTCTTTGTCATAAAAATGTAAAACAAAATCCAGTCCGTTTACCCCATGCTGAAAATTCTCCAGTGGCTTCTCATCTCGTCTCTTTGGGAGTAAAACCACGATTTCTTATGACCTACGATGCTCTGATTTCAATCTTCCACGTGATCTTGCCCCCGCGCCCCACCCCGCTACCTCCTGGCCTCCTTGCAGTGCCCCAGACACCGAGCACCCTGACCCAGAGCCCCTGCACTTGCTGCTGCTCCACTCCTGAGGCCCTCTGTGCAGCCACCCTGGGCTAGCTCTCCCCTGTTCAGATCTGTGCTCATGTGTCACTGCGTCCAAGAGACCTTTCTCCATCAGCTGCAAGGGCTCTATTATCTCTCTCCCTTTGCCAGGTTGATTTTTCTTTTTCATCACTGCCTGCCAGTACATATGTCCTTTTAATTCATGACAGAGCACCTGTGCGTGCACTTGCTGGTGAGCACGTGAAGGAGCGAGTGAGGCGAGCACTTTCATGGGTCCAGTCACGCTGTAGTCCCCTCCAGTTCAGTCCTTCAGCTCTTGGGCACTCATACACATGCGTGGGCACCAAACACATCACCGCTGTGCCTCAGAGCTGGCCCATCACCTGCCAATATTGTGTATATAGTATACCTATCTATATAGATCTGTATATATGTGCATCTATCTGTGTAGAGATAGGTAGGTAG
>NW_006160145.1:1063247-1079261 GCF_000334495.1 Tupaia belangeri chinensis
AAAAAGAAAATAGCTGCTAATACCCACTAGAGTTCAAATGCCATATGCTTTAACTGTTAATATTTATTTAATCCTCATAATTTTACAATAAGGAAAATGCAATATCCCCCAATTGCAAGGGAAGAAACTAAGACTTAATCATTGTGTGTTTTGCTCGCACAGCTCATAAGTGTTCAAGCTGGAATTTCAACCCAAATTGGTCTGATTTCAACCAGTGCTAATTTTCCCTTTGCTCCCCCAGCCCCTTTCTCTCTCATAGCCTAAACTCAGTCCATCAGGAAATCCTGCTGGCCTTAGGCTAGCCTTGAAGCACCTCCACCATCTGACCCCTTTTCATGACCTCCATTGCCACCACTCTTATCTGAGCCACCCGGATGTCGTGCCCTGGACATTTTTTTTTAAAGAATTATTTTATTTAAATTTTATTTATCATTATTATTTTAATTTGCTGCAGGGGACACACCCTCACCAGAGAGAGAGAAAGAGAAAGTGACAAAACAGGCCGCCAGGTCTGGGACTTGAAGCACTGTTGAAGTGGTTCAGCACACCACCCTCTGGCTCCTGCCCGCCCTGGGTGTTTTCCGGTTTTCTCCTATCTGGCCTGCCGGCGCCTGTCCCTGCCCTTTAGCCCCCAACGGTTTGCTCACAGCAGCCAGTGTGATCCTTTAAAACAAATCGAGGCCCAGCTGCTGCGGTGCAGAGGTAATGCGTGTGCCCTGGAAGGCTGGAAGCTGTGTGGCCGACCACAGACTCGGTTCCCTGGGGCATTGTGAAAATATTCCGGGTACACACATCAGAGAGCCCAGGATCCTGAGAAGCTAGATAACCAGGGAGAAGGAACTGCTGCACGATGAGATCCCACCAAGGTGCTTCTCCGTCTGCCTCTCCCTCTCTCACACGCACATACATCTTCTCTCTCACACGTGTGCATGCTCTCTCTCACCCACAGGCTCTTTGTCATAAAAATGTAAAACAAAATCCAGTCCGTTTACCCCATGCTGAAAATTCTCCAGTGGCTTCTCATCTCGTCTCTTTGGGAGTAAAACCACGATTTCTTATGACCCACGATGCTCTGATTTCAATCTTCCACATGATCTTGCCCCCGCGCCCCACCCCGCTACCTCCTGGCCTCCTTGCAGTGCCCCAGACACCGAGCACCCTGACCCAGAGCCCCTGCACTTGCTGCTGCTCCACTCCTGAGGCCCTCTGTGCAGCCACCCTGGGCTAGCTCTCCCCTGTTCAGATCTGTGCTCATGTGTCACTGCGTCCAAGAGACCTTTCTCCATCAGCTGCAAGGGCTCTATTATCTCTCTCCCTTTGCCAGGTTGATTTTTCTTTTTCATCACTGCCTGCCAGTACATATGTCCTTTTAATTCATGACAGAGCACCTGTGCGTGCACTTGCTGGTGAGCACGTGAAGGAGCGAGTGAGGCGAGCACTTTCATGGGTCCAGTCATGCTGCAGTCCCCTCCAGTTCAGTCCTTCAGCTCTTCAGCACTCATACACATGCGTGGGCACCAAACACATCACCGCTGTGCCTCAGAGCTGGCCCATCACCTGCCAATATTGTGTATATAGTATACCTATCTATATAGATCTGTATATATGTGCATCTATCTGTGTAGAGATAGGTAGGTAGGTAGGTAGGTAGGTAGATAGGTAATTTACTTGTGGTTAGCGGTCCTCTCTATAAGCTCTGAAGGATGTGAGACTGGTTTTGTTCGTGACTGTATTCCCATTGCCAAAAACGTTGTGATTAGGTACTCAGAAAATACTTGGCTGTTCAGTGAACGTTTGTTGTGAGGCTATGCTGTTCTTCCTTTCGTTCCTCAAATGTCAACAAATTTCATGGTCGGAGGTAGGTCTTCTGAGGGGTTATCCGGTAACCAGCAAATTGTCAAGGATTTGCGTGGTGCAGAAGGCTGTCTTTTGCGCCCGTTCGTTTGGGGTGTAGGTGCTAAGGTTCATACCTCACGTCATCATCAGGCCTCCTTTGTTTGCCGTGGACTAGGGGATCTCTGCATCCTCAGACGGTTTCTTTTTTCCTGACATTTTCCAGAAAGTCTAGAGGTTCCTACCACTGAGATTCCAAGGGCCTTTGGAGGAACAGTTCATTTCATGGTGTCCAAGTAAATTAGCACGACTCCAGACCTAGGATACAGGTGTATTGTGGGAGTAGTGTTCAGCTTTATTATTATTATTATTATTATTAAGCCTTGAAATGGTGATGAATACATAGACTTACCGAAGTAAAGCTGCCCTAATATTCCTCACTGGATCCCGGTCTCTGCCTTGAGAATGTGTCCTGGCTACACTTCAATGACTTTTTTTTTTTTTCTTTTTTTAGGCTTTTGCCAAAGGATGTATGCTTTTCCCAGAGAGAGACAGACAGGGAAAGTGAGGACTCACACCCTCATCCCCAGTGGGGAGGCCACACTACAGTCCCTTCTCCTCCACTCTCCTCTTGGGATTTTGGGCACACACACCGCTGGGGTGATTTTTAAGCCACAAGGCCCAGGACTCGAACTATGGTTGGACATGTAGGAGTCCAGTGCCTTAATCGCTACTCCATTTGCTGGCCCCACTTTAATGCTTATTAAAGGCACCACATCTAGGATCCTATCCTGTGAGACAGAGCCTAGCTAGCATCCTCTAGGTCCATATTTTCTCAGAACATTGTTGTAAGTTGTTCTGGTCATTTTAGAACTTGAGAAGGCACGGTGAGCACACAGGTGCCTGTGTGTGGACGGTGTTCTACCTTGTGCAATTCCACGGGTCAGTGTTTGCTTCTTGAATATCTACACGTAGCTTTGCGTGTCATGGCATGACATGGTAATAACCTCCTATCCCGAATCGAGACCTTCCATGTGGCTTTGTGAAGACCAGATAACCTAAGTGGTGAGGGAAAAGATACCAAGCTGTCACCAGGATTTTTTTTTTTTCAGGCTGAGCAAAGGACAAAGCATCAACAACTTTGTTTTATGGTCTAACTAAGTACTTTGAGTTTGGAATTCCAAATTTGAAAACCCGGACACTTCCCCACAGTTGTGGCTGTCGAGATCAGGTTTGATCTGGGTTGGCAGTGTTTATATCAACGACTTGTTGAGCTTAAGCAACTTTTAAAATTTGTTCTGCTCAAAAGAGTTACTCTGAAAGTGAGTTTATTTTAATGCATTCTCTGTTGCTTAATAACTGGATACCTGAATCTGGATGACTCATAAGAATAAAGGTTATTCAGCTCCCGGTCTGGCGAGCCCAGGCCTCTGGGCCATATCTGGTGAGGGCCGCCTTGCTGACGGGAATTCCACAGAGTCTCAGTGTGGCAGGGAACGTCACATGGTGAGACCAAGTAGTTATTTGTGGTCAGCATACCCTCTCCTGGAACACATCGGCGTGTCTGTGTCTGTCTCCTTACACAGTTACTGGGAACGGGGGCCAGCAGGTGGTGTAGTGGTTGAGGGGCTGAACTCCATGGGCACCTGCGGTTTGAGTCCGGGACTCAGCAGCTTGAAACTCACACTGGGCACGTGTGTGTGTGTGCCCAAAATCCCGAGAGGAGAATGGAGGAGAAGGGATTGTGGTGTGGCCATCCTCCCGGGGAGTGATTTCTCACTTTCTCTCTCTCTGTCTCTCTCTCTCTTTCTCTCACTGTCTCTCTAGCCAGCACACACACTCTATCTAGCAAAAACAAAACAAAACAAAACAAAACAAAAAAACAACTCTCTTAACAGCTACCGGGAATCAGTCACGGGGGCCTCCACCCTGGTGACCCCATTCAATCCTAGTCACCTCCCAAAGGCCACCGTTCGGTACTGTAATTGCATTAAGCCTCCACAGGCTCACCTCTATTACAGAGGCTCATGAAATTTTCGCACATGACTTTGGGGTCAGAGGGGAGAGAACACACCCACACCATAGCTGAGTATCTTCTTGACCCGTTTTCTATAGTGCTTTCCTCAGTAATCAGGAGAAATGATGAACTGCCATTTGTTGGCTTTCTGTTCAACAGTTAAGGGTGTACCCACATGACTTTCTGACATAAAAAGATACCTCATTACTTTGGCATAACTTGAACTACTCCTTTTTAAATTCTTGAAAGCAGTTGGATATGTAAGTTTGCCTTTTTTAGATGTCTTGCGTAAGTTCAAAAATAGCTTAAATTTTGGCTTAAACTCTCATCAACTTCCTCTTGTCATTTTCTGGACTGTCCCAGGGCAGAGGGACCCAGTACCAAGTGCTGTTCAGAATGCCTAGCTGTTGTGCTAGTCCGCCCAGCAGGTTTTCATCGTGCCCCGGCTTGCTTCAGGTTCTGCTCTCAGCCCCAGACCAGAGTGGTGAGGAAGGCCACGTCTCCGTGGCACTCGTGGCCCAGAGCTCGATGCCATTCAGTGGTTGGGCTCAGCTCTGTGCACTGTTTTGCCTCCCTCCCGCCACCGCTTCACGCATTTCCTGTTTGAATCCAGGTGAACTCCACGCGATTCTTTGGAACATCATGCTCTGGGCCAGGCCTGACGTGCTGGGGTTGATCACTGTGCATTGAGAGCTGGATCTCACCTGGCCCACCACAGTTCAAATCCCAGCCCTCGTGGTTTAGGAAACATGCCAGGCACATGTGCGTGCACGTTCAAAGTCCAACAGCATAGGATTGTAGAGCGAGGAGAATTATGGCATGACCCTGGCCTGTTGCGAAGTTCTCTCTCTTCCTCCTTCTGTTTGGCAACAACAGCAAAAAAGCAGACTCGCTTAGGTCTCCTCTTCTTGGTTCGTGCTGTTCCCTTATTTGTCCACCTGGCTAGCTCTTCCATTTCATTCACGACTTAGCTCAAAAGTTATTTCATCTCTGAGTCCTTTCTATTCTCGACCAGGCCGTGTCAGCTGCCTTGACTGAAACCACTGTAGAAATAAACACCCCCCTCTGCTCTAGAAGTTTCATTTTTAGTGGGAAAAACATAAAACCTGAAATCTCTGAGTATGCATCTCTTGTCCCACCCTCCAAACCAGGGGCATCTCCAGACCGTCTGCACAGTGTCGCTGAATGATGAGTTAACATGTGGCACCATCCAGTGGCCTAGTCAGGCAGCACACGCTAATTCTCCTTATTAAGGGGGAGGGGGAGGGGAAGGATAGAGGAGACAAGGAGTGCGATGCCATCTTCATCTCGAGAAGCTCAACACTCTGTGATACCTTCCACACACTGGTGATCTGTATATGGGATTTTTGTTTAATTTGCTGCAGGGCACATGCACTCCCTAGAGAGAGAGACAGAGACAGAGAAAGAGAGAGATCATTGCCAGGGGGCATGACCACGCCACAGTTTCTTCTCCTCTGCTCTCCTCTCCGGATTTTGAGTATGCACGCACACGCACCTGGTGTGTTTTACAAGCTGCCAGGTCTAGGATTCAAACACACAGTTGGCCAGGTGGGATGCAGCCACCTTAACCAGCGCACCACCTGCTTTTCCCAGGAGTAGTTTTTAAAATCATGCCTCTGTTCTCTCTATCTGGGCTAGAGTAGGTTCCTGTACTCTGTTAGGCTTGGTTTGCTCCCAGCTCTGCTTAACAGACGGACTTCTCTTCGCTTACTCATGGTTACAGCCATACTGAACTCTGTGTTCCAGACTTTGCGGTAGTCGGGGAAGTTTCTCCCGTCTGTGCTTGCATGTACTTATAGAGTTAAACATAGCCTTGCAGCAAAATGGTTTTAAAACTAAAGACCTTTTTGACCAAAAAAAAAAAAAAAAAAGTTTGCTAAATTGGGGATAAATGTATAGTGATAATTCCAACAAAAGGAATTCTCAGAAATGAAAAGTTACCTTATCAGTGTTGGCCCGAGTATTAAAGATGTTAGTGAAGTTACCTAGTGTGGGTTTGTGGCTGCAAGGACCGGGAGAGAGGACAGTGACAATGGTCACGCCCCTGGGTTCTTGGTTCTTAACTGGTGAGCAAAAGTTGCAGCCTATCTTTATTCTTCAACTTGGACTTAGGAATGGGAAAGATACAAAATGCAAAATTAGAGAAACACATATATGCACAAAACCTCAAAGACATGGAACCACTCCTAACAAGTCTCAGCAGGGAGGAAATCCACAGCACAGAGCAGATCCTATTTTGATTTCCACCTATCATCATGACATTTTTTATTTTGACCACCACGTATTAGAACAGAGCCTCTTTTTTAAAATGGAAATATCATTTTAACTTATGCCCTTTCCTTTCACACGTGTGAGATAAACAGAATATATACACTCTTGGTGAACTACCACGCATAAGTTATTTCAAAATGCAGAAGGAACGTCTTCTATCGTGACTCAGGACTGGGCTATAATAACATCCTTTTCTGTGTTGTGTTGAATCCCATCCAAAGGAAGCAAGCATAAGCAGTGAGGATCTGAACATGAGTGAAGTGCCTCTGAAAAATCACATTTAGGGCCAGGCCTTGGCCTGGTGATTACGTGGGCTGGAGCTCACATGGCTGACTGTGTGGCCCAAGTCCTGGACCTGGCACCTTGAATAAAACACACCAAGCACATGTGTGTGGGCCCAAAATCCTCAAAAGAGAAGAAAAGGAGGAAAAAGGATTGTGGTGTGACCATCCCCCAAGGGAGGTGCTTTCTCGCTCGCCAGTGAGCACACTCACCCTCTTTTCAAAATTGTTTTTGAGGGACCAGCAGTTAGCGTAGTGGCTATGTTACTGGACTCCCACGTAGTCGACCGTGGTTTGAGTCCCGGATCCGGTGGCTTAAACTCACACCGGGCACGTGTGCGTGCATGCCCAAGATCCCAGGAGGAGAATAGAGGAGAAGGAATTGTGGCATGGCCATCCCCCCTAGAGGGGGATTTCTAACTTTCTATCTCTCTGTCTCTCTCTGTCTTTCTGGCAAGCGCATGTGCCCTGTAGCAAAAACTTTTTTAAAAAAAAATTGTTTTTGAAAAATCACACTTGTCAGGAGTCTCTTAATTACCCACACCCCCCAAAATAAAAATGAAATAGGAGACTGGTCCTATCTTACCATTACCAACGTTAATAAACTCAGTAGCAGAATGCTTAGACCCTAGGAAAGAAACATGGTAGCCTAAGGTTGAGAAAAGGAAATAGAATCTTAGAAGGAATAAAGCTGATAGAAAAAGATGAATAATTAACCGTAAGTTGTGGGGAAAATAGTATTTTCCTCTTTTTTTCTCTTTAGGAAGATGAAAATGTCAAAAAGCTCCTACTTGGTGGTTCCGTAACAATGTTCAGTTTAGTCAGTGTAGACATGGTGTCTTATCCTGAATCCCGGCTCTCTAGAGTTCTAGTTAATGCCTTCCTTTTAAAGGTTTAAATGGTATATTTTGGGGGCCAGCAGGTGGCATGGAGGTTAAGGCAGCTGGATCCTACATATCTGACTTCATGGTATGGCTCCAGAAGCTTGAAAATCATGTTGAGCACGTATCTGCGCATGCCCAAAATCCTCAGTGGAGAGTGGAGGAGAAGAGGTTATAGTATGGCCAACCCCCAGGGGCTGATTTCTCACTTTTCTTCTGTCTCTCTCCTCCATCTCTCCGGCAAGAACACACACTATAGCAAACTGAAAAAAAAGAGAAAAAAAGTCTACTTCTGATTATTTTAATACTTTCTTAGTCTTAAATTCTTTTTTATTCCTAGATTGATTTGTGACCGCTTGTTTTGGTTTCTGCCACCATGTTCTATAAGGCTAGTTTTAGGGAGCTGCTTCTCTTTTTTGTCTCTCTAAAGATACAAAGTTTAAGTTGCCTTGGAATGTTTCTGTGAATTAAGTCTCAGTGTGAATTCTGAGGTTGTGTCCTTCCTAATCAGTGGCGTGTTTTTTTTTTGACGGGGCATATTGTCTTTCTAGAGTGTCCTTCCAGGCTTCGTAGCTACGAAACTGGCTAAGATCCGGAAGCCAACCTTGGATATACCCTCTTCGGGCACATTCGTGAAGTCTGCCATTAAAACCATCGGCTTGCAGTCGCGGACCAACGGGTACCTGATCCATTCTCTTATGGTACGTAGATTTTTCAGTCCCAATCATTTCTTTCCAGTTGCGGGTTTTCTTGCCCACTGAGTCACAAAATAACATGTGAAATATTAGCATGTGTACGTTATCTAGATTTATTTTAACTGTACAGCAAAGAATTTTGAAATGTATCTGTAAATGCAACAACAGTCAGAGCGTAGGCTTCGATGTAGCCCGAGTTGTTGGCTGTCATTCACATCGCCTCCTATTTCTTCCCCCAGGCCTCTGTCCTCTCAATCCTGCCTTCCTGGATTTTTTATAAAGTAGCCATGAGTATGAACAGATCCACGCGGGCTCGCTATCTGAAGAAGAACAAGAAGAACTAAGCCTTGACAAGTACATCGAGCAGGTCGGCCAGGTGCTCCGGCCAATGTCTGCTCCCTGCAAGGCACACCGCCAGTCTCGAAAACGTGTCGTTGTCTCAGTAATTACTAATACAGCTAAATGTCATCCTACTCGGGAGGAAAGCTGAGCTGCTTCTGGAGTTTCTGACATATATTCTAGATGCTACTGGGAGCTGTTTAAAAGTTTAATAGCAATGCTTATATCCAATGTATGTTGGACTGATATTACCCAGAACAGCTTAACAGGAAGGACTATAATGAAAACAGTTACAGAACAGCAGAGTAAGACAGAAAACTCAAAGTTGTCATCTGGCCCAAATGCCACCGATCACCATTTTTGTATTTTCTCTGACATTTACTATAAAAATGTAACAGCCAACTACTCTTTTTTGTTTTTGCCAGTTCAAGGGGATTTTAAATTCATTGATTTGCTTAGTGAAGACATGCGGCAATTGACCTAGATCTCTGTAAGCTTTTCTGGGAGTATGATCCAGCTTGTATATTTGTACAGAACTGCTCTTACTGAACCCCTGACACCCCCCCCAGGTGGCCCACGGGGACCCCAGCCCTCTTTGGCCTTGAACTGTACCAATATTGCTCACCTATATGACAGGGGCTATTCCAGTCATAGTCATGATAACATAGAAATGACTTAGCTTTAAATTGGCTCGCTAGAGGTACTAACCCAATTAGTTTTCATTAAAGATGATGTTACCATGATGTGGAATGAAAATATTTCTTTCGTGCTTGAAATTAAGGCCATATTTATACTTGCTTAACATAAATCGAGACTGACTGTTATCCTGCCACTTAATTTGCATTGGGAAATTGCCAAAAAAGAAGTCCATACTATGTGGGACCACCAGATGGTGTAATGGTTACATCGCTGGACTCCCACATGGCCGACTCCGGTTCAAGTCCCAGACCGAGTGGCTGGAAACTCACACTGGGTGCATGTGCGTGCATGCCCCAAATCCTGAGATGAGACTGGAGAAGAAATTATTGCAGTATGGCCATTCCCTCTGGAGGATGATTTCTCACTTTCTGTCTCTCTTTCTGTCTCTGTCTCTGGCGAGTACACACAATCTATAGCAAAAATCTCTCAAAAAAAAAAAATCCTATAGTGTGAAATACACAACACAGAGGGTAAGCACACAGCTGGCCTGTGGTTCCTAGGCCCTGAGTTTTAAGCAGTTTTAATACATTTTAATTGAGGTGTTTAAGTGTTTCTACCTTTTATTTTGTCTGCTAAAGCAAAAACAGAAAACAAACCCAAAAAAAGTTGCTGTCAGTACCATCATAATGAAATGACAGATATTTTACAACCCGAAAGGTCGGAAGAACATAATCTCAATATAGGATTTTCACTCAAGTTGAATAAATGTAGCTTTTTGAAAAACGCACCATTCGCCCTTTGTCCTCCCTCATTTTGTCACAGGAAGGTTGACATAACAGTGACCTGGGTTTCGTTGCTAACACCTCCTTTCACATGATGGCCGGTTGGTGTGGTTCTTTTCAGTAGAACGGCGGTAGAGAGAGGGATTGGTTCGCAAGGACACAGAATACCTTTTCTCTTATCCCAGTTAGAAAAGAGCTGTAATTCCATCTAGGAAATCGCCCAAAACTTACACATTTAGTCTTAGCCCAAAGGCTGAGAAGCAACAGCAGTTTCAAAACTTTGGGAGCTGTCATTCTGCTTGCTTCGACTTGACAAGTGTCCTTTTTATTTTACACTCAGGGAAGAAGATGGTAACGTGAAAATGCATTTTCCTAAGTACATGAAAAGAAAAAGCATACTAAAAGTGAAAACAATCTCCTCCAAACTTTCAAAATACTGAAGCATAATCTTTGGAACTACACGTTAACTTGGTTTTGTGTTCTGATGTGTGCTGGGTAAGACGTGAACCTAGGAAGAGACGGATTACGGATGTCGAGTTGGCTTCACCTCCCTATGCCGAAAGCTGTATATCAGTACTCTGTTCTTTCATTGACCGTGGGTGACATAGGGTGGGAAGCAGGGGGATTGTCCTCCACGGGGAACGAGTTGTACCCTTCCGACTGGCACTCACGCAGTCCCTCATGCACTCAGATAACTAACTGCTAAAGGTGATGTGAGCTGCATTTCCTCAAATGGGCCTGCCCAAAAGAGGTGACTTCTGAGTCCTGATTTGATACTGAACTTTCTGTATTGTGAGCATCAGTGTCACCACCAGTATCAGTGGTGCTGATTCTGTCCGGAAGAGCAGAGTTGTCATGGTAACAATACCGTATGGTAATGAAATGAACCTGAGCAGTACTACAGTTTCTTAGCTCTGTTGAAACCAAAAATTACCTGTAATTTGTTTTTGTTTTTTGTTTGTTTGTTTGTTTGTTTTTTGAGAGATTTTCACTGTAGGGCGCGTGCGCTCGCCAGACAGACAGAGAGAGACATAGAGACAGAAACCGAGAAATCACCCCCCAGGGGGGATGGTCACGCCACAATCCCTTCTCCTCCATTCTCCTCTCGAGATCTTGGGCACGCACACACATGCGCCCGGCGTGAGTTTTACGCCACCGGGTCCGGGACACGAACCACGGTCGACTATGTGGGAGTCCAGCGACATAGCCATTATGCTAACTGCTGGTTCCCTGTTTTTGTTTTTTTGAAGAGGTTTTTGCTATAGGGCATGTGCACTCGCCAGACAGACAGAGAGACAGAAAGCGAGAAATCACCCCCTAGGGGGACACCGCAATCCCTTCTCCTCCATTCTCCTCTAGGGATCTTGGGCACGCACACACGTGTGCCTGGCATGAGTTTAAGCCACCGGATCCGGGACTCGAACTGCGGTCATGAGAGTCCAGTGGCATAGCCATTACGCTAACTGCTGGTCCTGTTACCTATAATTTTGATGGTCCTACATGCTGCTGCTCTGTTCTGTAGTTTACCAATGAGAAAACAAATGACTGAAGATATTGGGTCATCAAAAAAGTCATGATGCATTTTTGAGTAGGAAAATCTTAGAGAAATGCATCATGACTTTTCCGACGACCAAGATATGTATGTGTTTCATCTATAGGTGAAACAAATTTCATTCAAACTTTTTTACTTTGCAATATTCTGATGCTATTAGAGCAGCGTATTTAGGTCACTCATTTTGCAATACAAAACATAAATATGGCCAACTTCAGTTTTCGTGTGGAGATGTCATTCTTTCTGTCGATGTGTTTGAAGACATCTTGGAATATAACGCTGGATCTAGCATGAACACTACACTACCGTCAGACTTAGAGTTTTGTTAGTGTGATGAATGGCGTGTCACAACCTCCGGTGTTCTCCTTTTACGTGTCCTTGAAAACCAAGCGAAATGGACGACACCAGTGGGGATCGGGTATCAGGAAGGAAACGGTATACGGAGCTCGCCTCCCGCCTCAGTAAGATTCCCAGACTTAGCGTTCTGTGCACTTATCGCGTGCCAGCCATTCTTCTGGGGCTAAAGAAACAGTGACAGGGACCAGCAGGTGGTTACGTCGCTGGACTCCCACATAGTCAACCGCGGTTTGAGTCCTGGACCCAACAGCTTAAAACTCACTCTGGGTGCGTGTGTGTGTGTGTGCACAAAATCCTGAGAGGAGAATGGAGGAGACAGGATTGCAACCTGGTCATCCCCACTGGGAGGTGATTTCTCGCTTTCTGTCTCTCTGGTGAGCACACACGCCCTATAGCCAAAATCTCAAAAAAAGAAAAGAAAAGAAACCCAGTGACTAAGCAGACAAAAATCCTTGCCCCTATTCAGTTCTACACTCAAGCCAAGGGGTGGTCAAGTTGCAAAGAAAGGAGACAGATAATAAACAAAAGGAGTAATTTTGTATGGGCCAGAATCTGACATGGAGGTTAAGGCAGCTAGGTCTCACATGGCTGACTGCACAGTTCAAGTCCTGGACCCAGCAGCTTGAAAAACACTCTGGATGAGTGTGCATGCATGCCCAAAATCCCAAAAGGAGAAGGGAGGAGAAGAGGTTGTAGTGTGGCCATCTCCCCAGTGGGTGAGCTCTGTGTGTGTGTGTGTGTGTTTCTCTCCCTCTCTGTCTCTCTCCAGCGAGTACACATGCCCTACAGTGAACTAAATAATAATAATATAATATTGTGATGTAAATGCTGTGTGCTATGGGGGAATAATAAATGGAGTTAGAGTAAGGAAGATGGGGAATCGGCTGCATGAAGGGTAGGGATGGGAGCCTGGTGATTTTAAGCAAGGTACTCAGGTCGTCCTGGATTGGCCTTTCAGCTCATGGGGGAAGGCACTTCAGGCAGAGCAGCTCCTGCAGAGAGTGAGGGGAGGGCGTATCCGGGAAGTTCCCAGAACAGCTAGGAATGCATACTTACTGAAGTACATACTGGGCGTTTGTTTCCTGAGGACTCATGTTTCAGAGACTCGCTTTAGTATAGCTTGGAAATGACTAATATTAAGTCACCTTTATATTCTTGTCCATATTTCATTATCTTCATTCACTGCTGAAATCACTTTGCAGCCAGTATTTCACTTGGGACTTTTGCATCTATGTTTATGAGATGTGCCTGCTTTCTTTGGTCTGGTCATTGTATCAAGATTATAACGGCTTTATTAAATAAGTTGAGAAGTGTCTATTTTACTGTTCTCTAGAAGAATTTTGTAAAAAATTAGAGTGGTCTGTTCATTGAAAGGTCATAAAGCCCTCTGACTTCATAATTTATTTGTGGAAAGTCTTAACTACTGATTGCATTTTCAGTGGTATTTAGACTATTCAGGCTTTCTATTTTTTCTTGAGTCAATTTTGAAAACAATGTTTTTCTCAGGACTCATATTGCATACACACACACACATATATATGTATATTAGCATAGAATAGCTCAAGGAATTGTTTTTAAACCTCTGCCAGATATGTCTGTTTCTTTTCCTAATGTATCCTTTTCCGTATTATTTGTTATTATTTTTAAATTAACAATCATCATACATATTTATGGGGTACAGTGTCTTAGTTTTGATACATGTATCCAATGTAATGATCAAGTCAGGGGAATTAGCATATTTATCACCCCAACATTCAACATTTCTTTGTGTTTGGAACATTCCAAGAGGCAGGAACATCTCTAGAAAGCCTGCAGGTGGTGGGCCCTGCCCCGTTGAGTTCAGCCTCATAAGACTTATTTGACACTTCAGCTCTCCAGGGAACTGTGTGAGAATAAGTGTCTCTTGTTTTAAGCCTCAGAGTGTGATCATTTGCTGCTGGAGCCCTAGGAAACTAACAAATATAAACTCCTTAAATATTACCCATTACACACTTTTTGAGACCTGTTTTTTTATCCAGATGGGGACAAATTTTTAAGTGTTTCTTGTGTGCTTTACAAAGAGACCTTTTTTTTTATTGTGACTTTCTTTTTATTTTTTATTTTATTTTCAGTTGACATCTAATGATTGTACATAGTTAGAGTAGACATGTTTTGAGACATGTATATACCATATGAAGACTGATTCTGTTCTAACTGCTGTTTTCTGGATGTGGCCATTAAAGCAAGCTGGTTGATGGTGTTGCAAATCCATCATGTATTTATTACCGTTTGTCAGCCTGGGACATCGGCGATTGAGGGAGGGCCTCACTGCAGGGTGCGAGTGGCGGGAGCTGCTGCACGGCGGGGCCATGCGGGGCCGGCCGCGCCAGGCCTGGGTGTGTCCCCGCACCAACCTCAGCAGGCTGGCAAGGGGCGCTGCAGTCCAGCTCTGGGAGGATTGCGGCTGAAGATCGTGGCATAATGACACCTGTAAAAACAAACAAATAAAAAACCACCTCCCCTTTATTAAATTTTTTAAAAATTGAAAAAGGTGTTTTGAATTCTCACTGAAATGGTAGATTTGTCTATTTCCCCTGCCTTACCAATTTTTACATTATACGTTTTATTGAGCGAATGCAGTATAGGATTACGTTTTACTGAGTGGATGCAGTATAGGATTCTTAGGTTATCCTGCAAAGCTGAACCTTTATTTTTACATAGTGGCCTGCCTATTGCTAATGCTTTTTGCCTTAAAATCCTTTTCTGTGATATTGATTTGCCACTGGCCAGAAACAGCCGAAATGAGAAAAATCTAGTACTATGTCATTTCTTTCTTCTTCTTTTTTTTTTTTTTTGAGAGATTTTTTTTGCTATAGTACAGGTGCACTCACCAGACAGAGAGGCAGAGAGACAGAAAGTGAGAAATCACCCCCCAGAGGGGATGGTCACACCGCAATCCCTTCTCCTCCATTCTCCTCTCGGGATCTTGGGCACACACGCACACGCGCCCGGCGTGAGTTTAAGCTACCGGATCCGGGATGCAAACTGCGGTTGACTACATGGGAGTCCAGTGACATAGCCATTACGCTAACTGCTGGTCCCTGACCAGGTAGAATTTTATAAAAATCAAAAAGAACTTAAATAAGGGACCAGCCATTAGTGTAATGGCTATGTCACTGGACTCCCATGTAGTCAACCGCAGTTTGCATCCCGGATCCAGTGGCTTAAACTCACGCCGGGCGCATGTGCGTGTGTGCCCAAGATCCCGAGAGGAGAATGGAGGAGAAGGGATTGTGGCGTGGCCATCCCCTCTGGGGGGTGATTTCTCACTTTCTGTCTCTCTGCCTCTCTCTCTCTGGTGAGCGCACGCGTCCTATAGCAAAAACCTCTCCAAAAAAAAAAGGAAAAAAAATCATCTACCTGGTCAATCCTGTAATAATGAGTTTCTTATTGCTCATTTAAAAATATTTAATATTAAGAGCCAGCAGGTGGCATGGAGGTTAGTTAAGGTGGCTGGATCCCACATGGCCAACTTAGTGCATGGTTTGAGTCCTGGGTCCAGCATCTTGAAAATCACACCAGGTGCGTGTGTGTGTGTGTGTGCCCAAAAATCATGAGGAGAATGGAGGAGACGGGATCGTGATACATCCATCCCTGCTGGATGGTGGTTTCTCTCTTTCTCTCTCTCTCTCTCTCTGGAGAACACACATGTCCTATAGGAAAACCATTCCCGTAACTAATACATTGGCATTTTATAGTCCTGTTTAGTGATTTAATTATTTCAAATTCTTTACATTTCTGATGAATCTCATTTGAGGTGGTACACTTTCATCTTTGTTTTTATACTTTTATCTTGAGGCCTTATTTGGTTTATTTAAATCTGGGGAAGCATCTTAAAGACTAAACTCTTCCTATATAAGCTTTTATTTATTTATTTATTTCCTTCCTATCCTGAGGCCTCTGCCAACCTGGCAGCACTCGAACCCCACAGGTCCAGGACTTGAACTGTGGTTAAGTACGTGGAGTCCAGCGACATAACCATTATGCCATCTGCTGGTCTCTTCTTTTTGTCCTTGGAGATGTTACTTCTTTCTTGTGCATCTGTTATAGCTTTGCATTAAAGGGTATAGAGTTTGGGCACTGCACTAATTATTTGTTTTATATTTTTCTAGGCAGGGATTCAGTGTGATGTAAGCTAATAGATACGTGATAGAATAGCATAAAAAATGTTAATTTCTACAGAGAGCAAAGAAATACAGACAGCTTCTTTTTTGTTTGTTAGGTTTTGGTTTTTGGGAGAGGTTTTTGCTATAGGGCACATGCGCTCACCAGAAAGACAAGAGACAGAAAGCAAGAAATCACCCCCA
>NW_006160145.1:1079293-1099042 GCF_000334495.1 Tupaia belangeri chinensis
CCACAATCCCTTCTCCTCCATTCTCCTCTCAGGATCTTGGGTACGCACGCACATGCACCCAACATGAGTTTAAGCCACTGTGTCTGGGGCTTGAACCATGGTCAACTACATGGGAGTTCAGCGACATAGCCATTATGTCAACTGCTGGTTCCTAGACAGCTTCCAACTAGCATTATAAAGCCTTGATGGTCACGCTAGACATGTTCTAATTTAACTAGAACCTCGTACTGAATGTGCTTCATGTCTGGATGTACCACAGTTTATCCATTCACCCACTGAAAGATATTTAGGTTGCCTCCAGTTTGGGCAGTTATTAACAAAGCTTTTATTACAAATTAAAATGAAGTTCTTAAAATTCTCAACTTGACCAGATGTGAAACAATTTAAAAACCTTTAAAGGTATATTGAGAAAAACCAGGCCTTAAAAAAAAAAAAAAATTGTCATTATCAAAAAGAGGCATCTTTAGGTAAAAATAATATAAACCCATGCTGCATAGATAATGCAGATAGTTCTAGTTATCTGGTCAATGGGCAAAAAGCAAGCACATAGGGTCTTCAGCTCGAATCTTCGTTCATTTCCCATTGCTGGAATTCCATATCCACTTCCTGCTGGATGACTAAGCCAGATGAGGTAGAGGTGTTAAGCCAGCATTTACTCAACCCCGCCCCACTCCACTCAGCCCCCAGAGGGAGGGATTCTCAGTTGGAGGATCTGTTGCTTTTGTCTCTGCCATTTTGTGGTTTAGGGTTCTCTGGGTGTCTGTGTGGGTAACTGAAGTTGCAGCGGTATGGACATTGAGGGGGCTGCTGACCTTCGGTCTCATCTTCATTTTCCTTATCTCTGCATTGCGATCCTCCTCAGGTTGTTTTTGGAAAGGAAGGCCCTGCGAAATCGTGGTCTGTAACCCCAATACATATTCTGCCTGCCAGGTCTACCTTATTCTCCTGCACCCCGGTTACCATCACCCTCCATCACTTCTCCCTGCACAGGAGGGATTGAACACTGTGGTCAGTGCCCTCAGGGTCTCCACATGTAGTAAGGGGAAACTGCCTGCGGTGGGGCCGGCTTGCTGGGCCTGGCCTTCAGGAGCACTCCCTGATTCCTGTTCTTTTCCGCACTCTCACTATTCTGATCGTTTGCTGGTAATTGTGGAGGACCCCTACGATATGGAGAGCGTCTGTAATGGCTACGATCTGCTGCATATTCACTGCCTTGAACTGGAACTCCACTAGGTCCTGTGCCATCTGCTGCCTCGCACCCTCTTCTCCTTCAGCCACGTCAGAGCCCACCACCTCTCCATCTCCTACCCTGTGAAGGTACCTCCTGGAGTTGTTATTCTTTGTAGCAGTCTGGTGTACAAATCCATCTTCCTTGGTGTCATTCCTGGTGATGAAACCACACCCATTTCTTACACTGACCCATTTTCTGTTCCCAAAACCTCCGTTGGGATGACCTTCTTGTCCCCACCGGCAGGCATCACGTGTGTGAGGCCTCTGCTCCCTGAGCTGCTGGCAGGTGGTGCCAGGCTTGGCATGGTGTGGGCAGCGCAGAAGCGGGGACAGCAGCCTCGCGGTTCCTGGTTAGGGTGGTGGTGACGGGCCAGCTGGGGCAGCGGGGGCTCCTCCCGGGGTGTGGTGGTAACTAGGCTGGCAGTGGCAGTGGGACTGCTCAGGGCTCTCTGCTCCTACTACCGATATAACTCTTCCCTAGGTTTTTATGAATAATCATAATAGTTATTTTTAAGTCCTTGACTGTTCTGGGGTAATCTGTGGATCTGCTTCTGTGTCTGTTTTTTCTCTTGATTGGTCTCTTGTTCTGCCTCCTTGCATGTCTCACTATTGTTTCCCATTGTATGGCAGATATTCTATTTTACAAGGACCCTGATGACTGCAGTGGATGTTGTATAACTCCAGAGGAGGTATCTCTTTTCCCTGTTAGAGTGAGAACTGAGCTCTTCAATTAGGAATTGAACCAGCTAAGGCTAGGATGCCACTTTGATTAGATTCTACAGAATGAAACCTGTCCTACGTTTATTGTGGGCTCCTCTTAGAACTTTGGCTTGGAGGCATAGCAAGAGGAAGAGAGACTTCACTTTGTCTTTCTAGCCCACCTCTCCACCTTCTGTGCTGCCCTAGCACGCAGCAAATTCCCCACAGAGCAGTGCTGCCATGCATGTGGGGTTCCGCTAGATCCCATCCATCATGCTGTCCCAATGACAGTCCGAAGGTCTGCTGGTAGGGACTCGTTGGTAGAGAAGTGCCTGCCTTTGGCAAGCCCCGTCCTCAGTTATTACACTTACTTGGGAAATGTTCCCAGAGAAGGCTGTGGCCAGCTTACCTAGGAAGGGCTCTCTAGAACTTTAGTTAAGATCATCTCTATTGCCTCCATAGATCGCCAGTGTCTACAAAGAAAGAATATTGACAACTGTGAATGTTGTAAGTTACAACAGACTAATAGCTTGCTACTACCATATCTGAAAAGCAAAAATTCCACCAAACTTTTTATTTTTAATTATTTAAGTTATTTTAAAAACCTTGTCATTTGTGATGGTTTTTAATTATACTCTGGTTTTTGAAAGAATTATTGATTTACTTTTAAGTATTATTATTTTTAAAAAAATAATTAACCAGAGAGAGAGAGGAGGAAAGTGAGAAAGCAAGCCTCCAGGTCTAGGACTTGAACTGCAGTTGGCCATGTGGGAGTCTAGAACCATCTATGTTTTTAATTTGTTCTTTTATTAAAACATATTAAACATCTTCATATATTCCATATAGGTCAGTTTCAATAATCCAATAATTTTGTAGATCCATTACTGCGGATTCTTACTAACGGTGCTTTATTTACCTTTTTTTTGGTTTGCGTGTGATTGACATGTGCATGTGTGACCCTATGTTCATTAGAACTATATTCCAATTACGGGACCAGCAGTTAGCGTAATGGCTATGTCGTCGACCGTGGTTCGAGTCCCAGACTCAGCGGCTTAAACTCACGCCAGGCATGTGTGTGTGAATGCGTGCCCAAGATCCCGAGAGGAGAATGGAGGAGAAGGGATTGCGGCGTGGCCATCCCCCCTGGGGGGTGATTTCTCACTTTCTGTCTCTCTATCTCTCTCTGTCTTTCTGGTGCCCCCTTAGGAAAAAAACCCCCCAAAAAAAAAAAAAAAAAAAGAACTATATTCCAATTACTTATGGCCTTTATTAAGTGAGTAGCCCTTGGGAGGATTTGTGTTTATCCGATTCAGATACAGGGCACCAGTTTCAATCTACTTTAAATTCTCAGCTTGTCCAGTTGTCCTTTTGCTGGTGATTGTTTTTGTTTTGTTGTTTTATGGGACAAAAGAACATTTATTATGCGAATGGTGTTAGTTCAGTGCTTAACCATGTAAAGTTAGGATGAGGGGCCTTGGATTCCCATGGGAGACTTTTCCCCTCCACCCTGAGTCAAGGCAAGTGAGAAAGGTGTTTCTTTTCCCATTGACTGTTTGCCTCTCTGGTTTGCTTCTTCTCCTCCTCCTTGTTTCTTCTTCTTCTCCTTCTCCTTTCTCCTTTCTTCTCCCTGCTTTCTTCTTTCTTCTTCCTCCTCCTCCTCCTTCTTCTAAGAAAAAAGTTTCACCCTGGTTCAACCTTTCTCTTAGCACGTAACCCCTTTTGGGTCCCAGCTATATATAGACAGTTGCTGCTATAACTCCCTTCATGGACTCTCTCTCTCTTTTATTTTTTAAAGAATTATTTATTATAATTTATTAATTATTTAATTTTATTTATCACTATTATTATTTTTAAAATTTCTACAGGGCACATATGCTCACCAGGGAGAGAAAGGGAGAGTGAGAAAGCAAGCCCCCAGGTCCAGGACTCAAACTGCAGTCAGCCACGTGGTAGTCCAGTGCCTTAACCACCACGCCACCTGCTGACCCCGTGGACTCTGTCTCTTACTCTATTCCAATCCATCTGCCCCCTTCAGGAATGTCCAGACAGGAGCCCCCAAGAGCAGCACATGTCCCAGCTGACTCAGCTTTCTGGACTCGTGTTCCCGCGTTGTTCCAGATCTCAGAGGAAATCTCTTTTGCCTAGGCTAATTCATTTATTTAAAAGAGTATTTTATCTTTATAGACAACCTTCAGCATCTCTAGCCTGCCTCATTTCTAGAAGTTGAAGTTCTACGTGCTTTAATACATCAGACCGGCTTCTGCTATCTAACACACTACCTAGTCCGCCACCACCGAGCCACTATTCTGTCTCTGGGAGGACAATGGTGCAGGGCCTGAAGAATCCTTGTAGACCCTCCCCTCCTAAAAGTGTTTTCTGGGGGCCGGCAGGTGGCCTGGTGGTTAAGGGGACTGAACTCCCACATGGCCAACGACGGTTCAGGTCTCAGACCAGTGGCTTGCTTTCTCACTTTCTCTCTCTCTGTTTCTCTTGCTCTGTCCCTCGCTGGTCAAATTAAAATAAATAAATAAAGTTAAATAAAATAATGCTTTAAAAGAAAAAATAAACTGTTTTCTGTTCAGCAAGCGGCATTCGGAATCTGGACAATGTAAGACCACTTCACAAAATGCCCAGCGTCTCCGAGTGTGATTCTGTGCATAGGAGTAATCGGGGCTCATTGTTTTCCATCCGCATGGTGCAGAGACATGGTGGCGGCATTTGACAAAGGGACAAACTGATGGTTGTAATGGCCACGCCCCCTACAGCGTAGGGGCAAAGCTGTAAACAGAACCTCTGGGAATATTCTAATCACCTGCTGTCTTTGGTTCTTTCAGGGCACATCAGTTTCATTTTCATGTTTCTCCACATAATGAATTCGCCTTCAGAAAGTGGATAATTTACTCTGAAGGCACAGAGGGAAGTGATCCACTGCTCATTAACTTAATAATTTGGGGTCTTCTATTATTTATTCAGTAACAAGCTTTCTGGAATATTTGCTGATATGCATCTGCACCTCTGAAAACAGTCCCGGCCTTAGGTGCACACCTAAAACAAGTGGGCCTGGCAGTAATTTCAAAGAAACATCATTTGGTGAGCTAGAAAGTAGGGGGAGGGGGCAGCACATGGCATGGTGATTAAGCCGTTGGACTCCCACATGGCCAGCCATGGTTTGAATCTCGGACCTGGTGGCTTGTTTTCTCATTTTCCCTGTCTCTCTCTGGTGAGTGCACATGCCCTATAGCAAATTTAAAAATAATAATAGTGATGAAATTAAATATTAAAAAAAAAGAAAGAAAAAGAAACTAGGGGAGGAAAGGAGAATGAACATTCAGTGCTTATCCCAACTTTGGCCATAGTAAATTTACACGTGACATCTCTGTTGCCTCTTGGGGCCTGCAAGATTGGCTCTTTTCCATTCCTCTCACACTCTTCCCTCACTCTATTTCCACAGGAACCTTCTTGGTTGCTCCCTTCTCGCTGTGGCAGGTTGGTAGCAGCAATGGCTCTGACAGCCTCCCTCCTCCAGTACTCACACCCCTGGCAATGTGACTTTAACAACTCCACTGAACTGGGGCCTGTCTGTTTCCCCTCTCCTAAACCTAGGCTGCCTTACTGTGGCCCCTAAATGAAGTGGAAGTGACTTTGTTCAATGTCCATACCTGGGCTTCAAGAATTCTTATGTTTGCACACACAGCAGCCCTCTCTCTCCACAGCCCACCTCCCTGCTCTGCCTCCACTATTGGCAATGCCCGGGCACTTAGTCAAAGATGAGAGACCACGTGGAGCCGAGACTAGTCTAGACCAGCTAGCCTTCAGCTGACCCATCAGCTAAATCTGACTCAGATTAGCAGAGCTGCCAGCCAAACCAGGACTCAGCACACGCTGGCCGGATCACCCCACAGGTTAGGTCCCCCATGAAAGAGTCTCAGCAGGTATGACAACTGTAAGGTTGACTCTTTAAATGTCCACTGTGAGGGCAGGAAGGAAGCCTTTTTTAAAGAAATGTTAACCAATATTATTTTGTTTATCATTATTTTTAATTTGACCAGAGACATACAGAGAGAGAAATGGAAAGTGAGAAAGCAAGCTGCCAGGCCCAGGACTCACACTGTGGTCGGCCATGTGGGAGTCCAGCACTTCAACCATCACGCCACCTGCCAGCCCCAACTTACTCTTTCTTGATCACTGCTTTGTCTCTAGCACCTAGCATAGTGCTAGCTGCAGTCAGGACCCCGTGTTTGTTGGTTAAATGGATAATGTATGAGTGAATCTTTACACAGGCCGGCAGCTGAGGAAAACTAAGGTTCTGAGGGTGAAAGTAACCAGCCTGCACCCCAGGGAAGCAGTGAAGGAGAGGGTCATGGTGCGACCAAACCAGACCTCAGGGAGAGTTGCTCATCCGTCTTTTTCTCTCATGTGCATGCATGTACTTTATCATAACTGAAGGGGAAGCCATACATATAAATAAAGCCATACACACAAAAAGAGTTGGTGTTGGGGTTAAGGTGGCCATATTCCACATGGCTGACAGCGTGGCTTGAGTCCCAGACCCAACAGCTTGAAAAACATGCCAAGTGCATGTGCATGCATGCCCAGAAAACCCTCAAAGGAGGGAGAGAGGAGGAGAGGGGATTTCAGCATAACCATTCCCCATGGGAGAGGAGGGTGCTTTCTCATTTTCCCTTTCTCTCCACCACCTCTCCCCTGGCAAACACAATGCCCTCTGACAAAATTAAAGAAAGAAAGAAAGAAAGAAAGAAAGAAAGAAAGAAAGAAAGAAAGAAAGAAAGAAAGAAAGAAAGAAAGAAAGAAAGAAAGAAAGAGAGGCAATGTGACTTTAACAACTCCACTGAACTGGGGCCTGTCTGTTTCCCCTCTCCTAAACCTAGGCTGCCTTACTGTGGCCCCTAAATGAAGTGGAAGTGACTTTGTTCAATGTCCATACCTGGGCTTCAAGAATTCTTATGTTTGCACACACAGCAGCCCTCTCTCTCCACAGCCCACCTCCCTGCTCTGCCTCCACTATTGGCAATGCCCGGGCACTTAGTCAAAGATGAGAGACCACGTGGAGCCGAGACTAGTCTAGACCAGCTAGCCTTCAGCTGACCCATCAGCTAAATCTGACTCAGATTAGCAGAGCTGCCAGCCAAACCAGGACTCAGCACACGCTGGCCGGATCACCCCACAGGTTAGGTCCCCCATGAAAGAGTCTCAGCAGGTATGACAACTGTAAGGTTGACTCTTTAAATGTCCACTGTGAGGGCAGGAAGGAAGCCTTTTTTAAAGAAATGTTAACCAATATTATTTTGTTTATCATTATTTTTAATTTGACCAGAGACATACAGAGAGAGAAATGGAAAGTGAGAAAGCAAGCTGCCAGGCCCAGGACTCACACTGTGGTCGGCCATGTGGGAGTCCAGCACTTCAACCATCACGCCACCTGCCAGCCCCAACTTACTCTTTCTTGATCACTGCTTTGTCTCTAGCACCTAGCATAGTGCTAGCTGCAGTCAGGACCCCGTGTTTGTTGGTTAAATGGATAATGTATGAGTGAATCTTTACACAGGCCGGCAGCTGAGGAAAACTAAGGTTCTGAGGGTGAAAGTAACCAGCCTGCACCCCAGGGAAGCAGTGAAGGAGAGGGTCATGGTGCGACCAAACCAGACCTCAGGGAGAGTTGCTCATCCGTCTTTTTCTCTCATGTGCATGCATGTACTTTATCATAACTGAAGGGGAAGCCATACATATAAATAAAGCCATACACACAAAAAGAGTTGGTGTTGGGGTTAAGGTGGCCATATTCCACATGGCTGACAGCGTGGCTTGAGTCCCAGACCCAACGGCTTGAAAAACATGCCAAGTGCATGTGCATGCATGCCCAGAAAACCCTCAAAGGAGGGAGAGAGGAGGAGAGGGGATTTCAGCATAACCATTCCCCATGGGAGAGGAGGGTGCTTTCTCATTTTCCCTTTCTCTCCACCACCTCTCCCCTGGCAAACACAATGCCCTCTGACAAAATTAAAAAAAGAAAGAAAGAAAGAAAGAAAGAAAGAAAGAAAGAAAGAAAGACGAAAGGAGAAAGAAAAGAAAGGAAGGAAGGAAGAAAGGAAGAAAGAAGGAAGAAAGAGGAAAGAAGAAAGAAAGAAGTTGTATCTTCCAGCAGCATACATATCCAATAATGGGCACGGGAGAGAAGAAAGTGGTCAGCATACATCAACGAGCACATACAGATAACGAACGAGGAGAAGGTACATGAAGCTCCCGTGTCTTCTGTTAATTGGTTATGAAACCGCCATGGACATGCATTGCTTCTTCTTCCCCTACCCCTTCTGTATTGCCATTGCAATTAGTCAGAACGTCAGCTGATTAATTGATTTCCAGTGCAGTGACCCAAATCTTCATTCCTGGAAAAGCCATGTTATTAACCGTTCTGCTCTGTTGTCGCTGCAGCAGTGTGCTTGCAATGTTTACTACTGAGCATGAAGTAGTAAGAGACACCCCAGAAAATCTTCTTGGTTCCAGATATAGTTCTTGCCCCTATTATGTGGATCAATCACTCCAGTCAATACAGTGGTACTTTCTTCTGCCTCTTAGTTCAGGGAGATAAGGAGCCCCAAACGGCCAGGTGGCAGTCTTACATTCCAGTTTAATGGAACCCTGGTAGAAGCATTCCCACCCTGAAGATCCAGATTTCCAAACCAGAAATTCTCCAAGGTGCTGGGACAGGAAGTGGGCTAGTAAGTGTATTGATGGCAGGAGTCACTCTTTTCTACCCTTGATTCTCAGAGTCATGTATATTCTGGCTGAGGAGCAGAGATACAAGAGGATCTCTAATTCAAAACCTGCACTGCACCCATAGGAACTCCACCTCTTCAGGGTATTGTCTCCCGATGGGGATCTTAACTAAGTCCTCAGGAAGTCCGTCTTTCAGTTAGCCTGTTTCCCGTGGTGGGGAGTTAATTCCATTGGCACCATTGTTGTACTTCATTTGCTGTGAAATCAATTCCTTTTGATCAGAAAGAATGCTTTGGAGAAATGTCACAATGGTGAATAAGACATTCGTTGAGTCTATAAATGGTGGACCCAAAGCAGAATAGGCAGAGAAGACAGATAAATCCCTGTCCAGAATATGTGTATATTCCAGTTAGGATGAACCTAGTCTATTCTGTCCATGATGAGAAAGGCCCAGTGGAATCAATCTGCCATCAATTGACTGGGTGGTCACCCAAGGAACGGTTACATATGGAGGGCTCAGTATTGGTCTCTGTTATTTGAAGACTAGGTATACAGCAGTAGCATTAGCCAGGGCAGCTCTGGTAAGGAGAAATCCATGTCATTGAGCCCATGCATATCCTCCACTCCTCCCCCCAGTGCTACTTAGTTCATGGGCTTATTGAACAAGGTCTGAAAGGGCTGGCAGTCATGGACAAAGCGTATGATCTCATCCACCTGATTATTAAAACTCTCTGCAGGAGAGGCCTTTGGTGGGCATTCCCATAGGACATACATATCTTCACAGTCTGTGTCCACCCACATCATTCTTCCCCAGACTCCCTTGTCACAAGTCTTCTAATTACAGTTCCTTTCAAATGTCTGACTGTCCAGCCAGATGGATCAGTACAGATCTGTCCCGGTCATTTCACACTACAGACAAAGTGGACAACCAAATGCAATGCTTGAGGTTCTAGCCACTGGGAAGGCTTTTCTTCATCACTGTCCTCCAGGGTCACACCAGACTGGTACCTTAATGCCACGGTTGCTCACTGTGGGGTGGTACTAGCACATCATGCAGATTCATCTAAGAACAGTACTCAGTCTGTTGGTTATAGGAACCACTCGAGGCTATCAGCGTAGATGGAGAGAGGAGACACTGTAACACAAGTTGGTGTTGAAAAAGTCCGAGCCAACTGCTCCTCAGGGTACTCATACTCCTGGACCTGGCTGAGCTCAGTCTCTAATACACTAATCCCTCTTGATATTTGGTTGTCGGGAAAGTCATGGTGCATTTTTTCTATACATCATGATTTTTCTGACACCCTAATACTAGCTTGCTGCTGCACATGGTCAGCTTTATGGTGAGGTGGGTCACCCAGTTCATGAGAAGCCCAGAACGCATGGTCACCTAATGTATCCTTGTTAGGTATTCAGTCTTTAACAAGGCCTAGTAGCAAGTCAGGTATTATTTGTCAAAAGAATAGTTATCTGTAGAAGAGGTCATAGATTTTTTTTCAAAACCCTAGTCTTGGGGCTAGCAGATGGCATAATGGCATAATGGTTATGTTGCTGGACTCACACATAGTCAACTGTGGCTTGGGTCCTGGATCTGGCCACCTAAAACTCACATCAGGCACATATACATGCATGTGTGCCCAAAATTCAGAGAGGAGAATGGAGGAGAAGGGATTGCAGTGTGGCCATTCTCCCTGGGGGTTGATTTCTTGCTTTCTGTCTCTGTCTCTCTGGTGAGCACACATGCCCTATAGCAAAAATCTCTCTCTAAAAAACAATACCCTAGAGATCTGAATTGTGATCCTCCTATTAGTGCTTGGTGAAGGCTTAATGCAGCATCTCAATTGGGAACAGATACATTCTGAGCATCGCTGGATCTTCTGGAGCAACCGATCCTGCAACCCGAGCTCACTTCAAGGCCTTCCAGAGGAGTCTTGATCTCGTCCACAATCAGTATCCAGAGCCTTGGGGTCAGCAGGTGGCATAGTGGTTAAAGTGCTGGATTCCCACGTGACTGACCATGATTTAAGTCTTGGACCTAGTGGCTTAAAAATCATGCCAGGCGGGACCAGCAGTTAGCGTAATGGCTATGTTACTGGACTCCCATGTAGTCGACTGTGGTTCGAGTCTCAGACCAGGCGGCTTAAACTCATGCCGGGCACATGTGCATGTGTGCCCAAGAGCCTGAGAGGAGAATGGAGGAGAAGGGATTGCGGCATGACCATCCCCCGTGGGGGGTGATTTCTCGCTTTCTGTCTTTCTGTCTCTCTCTGAAGAGCATACACGCCCTATAGCAAAAACCTCTCAAAAAAAAAAAAAAAAAAGTCATGCCAGGCGTGTGTGCGTGTGTACCTAAAATCCCAAGAGGAGAATGGAGGAGAAGGAATTGCAGCATGGCTAATCCCCCGGGAGGTGATTTCTCACTTTCTCTCTGGCAAATGCAATGTGACCTATGGCAAAACCTAAAAAAGAGCCTTACGAGTGACTATACGGTTATCCCCTCAAGTATGGTGTGCATTGCTCCCAGAGTCCGTAAAGGTCTCGTGAGTGTGGTGCATCTTTATTTGTGTGGCAGGTGGTGAGAAGTGCAGCAATGTGCCTTTCACCTTGGAGGGAATAGCTCATGAGCTCCAGATACTGAACCCCTCAAAACTTTACTGGTGCAGCCCCTGAATTTCCGTAGGGTTTATCTCTCCCCTTCAAATTCACACGTTTTACCAAAGCATCTAGTGTATTGGGTTGTTGGAAAAGTCATGACGCACTCCTGCATAGAAAAACATATTAAAAAAAAATGTCAAGACTTTTCTGAAAACCCAATACTTTCTACCTTTCGCTCATCAAATCCAATCAGCATAATGTCCTCCTTGTGGTTGCTCAAGTAATGCCTTGTGGAATGTAAGATGACCCGTGGACTACAGAAGGGTAGACAGCAGAATTCGGTTATCCCAGAGATCAGACGATGAGAATGTAGTGCTGGCCTTGCCAAGTAAAGGCAGACTGTTTCCTGTAAATTCACGTGGGGGAAAGGGCGTTCACCATGTCCATAGCTGCATACCAAACGCAAAGGGTCATGCTAATTGGCTCAGTGAAGACAGTAAAGATCTGGGACAGCAGCAGCACCGGAGTCACTTAGTTTACAGCAGCTCATATTCATTCTCCAAGACCCAGACAACTTCTGCACAGGTCAACGGCGAGAGAAATAGGAATGTCATAGATATCATCTTCTGATTTATTTATTTATTTATTTATTTATGAGAGGTTTTTGCTATAGGGCGCATGTGCTTGCCAGACAGACAGAGACAGACAGAGAGACAGAAAGCAAGAAATCACCCCCCCCGGGGGGGGATAGCCACGCCATAATCCCTTCTCCTCCATTCTCCTCTTGGGATCTTGGGCATGCACGCACACATACCTGGCATGAGTTTAAGCCATCAGGTCTAGGACTCGAACCATAGTCGACTACATGGGAGTCCAGTGACGTAGCCATTACACTATCCGCTGGTCTCATCTTCTGATATATATTTTTTAACTTGCTATAGTGCCTGTGTGCTCACCAGAGAGAAACACAGAGAGAGAGAATGGGGGTGGGTGAGAATGTACTCTCCCACCACGGGATGCAGTGCCAGGCCAAAATCCCTTCTCCATTCCCTTGGGATTTGGGACACACACACACACACACACACACACACACACACACACACGTGCACCTGGCATAACCTTCAAGCCACCAGGTTCAGGACTCAAACCTGCAGTTGGCCATATGGGATCCAGCTGCCTTAATCACCGTGCTATTGCCTGGCCCCATCATTTGACCTTTCAGTCTTTGTGTCATCAATAGCTGCAATCTTCCTGAGGATGTAGCATTAGTAGGAAAAGCTCCAGGAGTCTGCACTTACCCTTTCCTTCCATAGGCCCTAGGTCTAATGGATCAGAGAGTTCATGTGGGGATTCTGTCCGTTGTCAAATATGTCTATTCCAATGATCATTCAGGAACTGGATCAGTGGACCGAGGGGTCTGCTGTGCATCATACTTGAGCTAAGATTCTATGTGTAATTAAACACCACAGGTCCTCATTTTCACTGGTGGGCTGTCATGGTGTTTTAGGGTCCTAGAAACTGGGTGTCACTTCAGAGTCAGTGTCCAGTAACCTCCAATAGTTCTAGGCAGTTCCTTTTTCTCCAATGTGCAATTTTTCTAGGAAATGGCTGCACTTACATTAAAAGTTGGAGGACATTTTTCTCTATGACGGGACTTCAAAAAGGTCATTACAGAATGGAATTAAAGTATGAGTTTATTTTGGTGCAAAAGAGTTTTGAAATCCATGCATAGTGTCTGCATAATACGAATTTTCTCTGAAGTTTCTGAAGACCTCTTGTATACACTTGTGCCAATAATGCAAGGTCTTTCCTCAGGGAGATCTGGCCTCCCCTTCAATAAAGAAGTCTGGGCTATGATATAACTTACGCCTGGAAATGAGGTCAGAGACCATGTCTATCCATGCTGGCACTCAGGTCGTGTTTGGCTACTAGGCCTACAGTTTTCTTCTTCTGTTAGATCACTCTCTAGTAGGCTGACAGTCTATTTCATTCCTAGGAACACCATGGCCACGGGATTCGGATTGCTGGTTTGTGTCTGCTGCTCTGGAAGGCTGATGTGCCCACGTTTGACAAGTAAGTGCTACCCTTGGCCTCATTATCTTTACTAAAATCGGGGAGCCCAGTTCAATGGTGGCATTCTTCATGGTCATTCCTGGCCTTCAAGAAAGAGCTTTTCAGGACCAGAAGTTGGTGTAACGGCTGTGTTGCTGAACTCCCATGTAGTTGACTGTGGTTCGAGTTCTGGACCTGGTGGCTTAAACTCATGCTGGGCGCATGTGCATGCATGCCCAAGATCCCGAGAGGAGAATGGAGGAGAAGGGACTGCAGCGTGGCCATCTCCCCGGGGGTGATTTCTCGCTTTCTGTCTCTGTCTTTTTGGTGAGTTCACGTGCCCGATAGCAAAAACTTCTCAAAAGCTTTTCACTGGTTTTTCTCAAATCTAGAGTCTAGGGTCTAGTGGCAAGGGAGCAGAAGAACGAAGAGCCAATGAGTTGCGGTGGGTCTTGGGGAAACTGGGTCTTCTTTGTCAAGCCATCTGCCCCAGGTGAGAATTTCAGTTTTTTTTTTTTTTTTTAATAATAGAGGTTTTGGTATAGGGCGCGTGCGCTCATCAGAAAGATAGAGTGAGACAGAGAGACAGAAAGCAAGAAACCACCCCCTGGGGGGGGGACGGTGGCCACGCGCCACCCTTCTCCTCCATTCTCCTCTCGGGATCTTGGGCATGCCTGCACACGCACCTGGCATGAGTTTAAGCCACCGGGTCCAGGACTTGAACCGCGGTTGACTACGTGGGAGTCCAGCGACATAGCCATTATGCTAACTGCTGGTCCCGCAGAATTTCACAGGGTTTTCAAGCAAAGAATGACATGTCTCCACAGACAAGACAAGCTACTTTAACTGGCAAAGAAAGTTCAGAGTGGCTTGTGTTTTCAGGATTGTCAGTTAATCCAAGCAGGGTCTGTATTTCAAGTTTTGAAATTCCATTCCTTCCCAGTATGACAGATGCCCTATCTTCTACTGGAGAAACATAGCAATGCTGTAAATTCAGCTAAAATTCTAATGCAGTCCACAGGGATTGTCAAACACTGGTTGTCACTGTGTACTAAAGAGCCAGTGGGGGGGCCAGCAGGTGGCGTGGTGGTTAAGGGTGCTAGACTCTCACGTGGCCAACCATGGTTCGAGTCCCGAATCTGGCGGCTTGCTTTCTCACTCTGCCCCCTACCACTCAGTCCCTCTCTGGTCAAATTAAAATAAAAATAAAGTTAAATAAAAAATAATTTTTTTTTCTTTCTTTTTCTTTTTATTTTTTGGAGAGGTTTTTGCTATAGGGCACGTGTGCTCACCAGAAAGACAGAGAGAGACAGAGAGACAGAAAGCGAGAAATCACCCCCTGAGGGGGATGGCCATGCCGCAATCCCTTCTCTTCCATTCTCCTCTCAGGATCTTGGGCATGCACGCACACGCACCCAGCATGAGTTTAAGCCACAGGGTCTGGGACTCGAACTGCGGTCAACTATATGGGAGTCCAGCGACATAGCCATTATGCTAATTGCTGGCTCCGATAAAAAATAATTCTTAAAGGAAAAAAAAAATAGAGCCAGTGGAGAGATGCCAACTAGAACCTGGAAGAGCCCCTTCCAGGTCAGCTGGTGACATGGTGGTTAACGTGGCTGGATTCCAGGTGGTTGACTACAGGGTTCAAGTCCTGGACTGGGCAGCTTGAGGAACGTGCCTGGTGTGTGTGCATAGGTGTAAAAAAATCCCAGAGAGGAGAATGGAGAAGGGATTGTGGTATGGCCACTTCTTCTTGCGGGAGGTGATTTCTCACTTTCTCTCACTGTCTTGCTCTGCCACACACAGGCACCTTATAGCAAAAACTAAAGGAAAAGAAAAAAAGGAAAAAAAAAAAACCCTCTTCTCTAACGTTCTTCCAGCACCCTCTACTGATAAAGCTTAACATAAGGCCAAATGGCAAGGTCCCACCATTGCAAGCCAGTGAGTGACAGGTAAGGTGGAGCTGAGAATCAATGTGTTGACAACTGGCAACAATGTACCACATCTTCTTTCCCTTTCCCATAGTCTCTACCACCACCCCTGATAAAAATACAAAGATGACAAATAGCCACGAGGAAACCAAGACCCAAATGAGAACATCTTTCAAATACTGTCTACTCCACTGTCTAGAGTGACCAACCATTTCAGTTTGCCCAGGATTGTCCTGGATTTAGCGTTTAAACGTCTGTGACCTAGGGGACCAGCAGTTGGCATAATGGCTATGTTGCTGGACTCCCATGTAGTTGACTGTGGTTTGAGTCCCGGACCCGGTGGCTTAAACTCATGCCGGGCATGTGTGTGTTTATGTGTCCAAGATCCGGAGAGAAGAATGGAGGAGAAGGGACTGCAGTGTGGCCATCCTTCCTGGGAGGTGATTTCTCACTTTCTGTCTCAAGCGCATGCGCCCTATAGCAAAAATCTCTTAAAAAATAAAAAAAAGAAAAGTCTGTGACCTAGGAAACCCCATAGTCCTGGGTGAACCAGAATGCTTTGTGTCCCAGAAGTTCTCAAACTGTGTCTCAGAATCATCTTGTATATTTGTTTAAAAATGCAGATGGTTCTGTTAACAAAAGCAGTGTGAGGTCACCTGATGGCATGGCAGTTAAGGAGGCTGGACCCTACATGGACAATGGGACAAGTCCCCAAACCAGCAGCTTGAAAAACATGATGGGGATGTGTACATCAACGCCTAAAATCCTAAAAGGAGGAAAGAATAGAGGAGAAGAGATTACAGCCTGACCATCCCCCATGGGTGGGTGCTTTATTCCTTTTCCTTTCTCTTTCTCTGTTTCACTCTGGCAGGAACATGTCTTTGGGCAAATTGAAAAAAAAAATGCAGTGATTTCAGATGAAAGAGAGCCATGGACTGATTTTTGAGAAACGTTCTGCTTGGCCGCTGTAGAGGTGTTAATCACCACCTTTAAGGACTCTTCAATCCAGACTTATTTGTTCTTTTTGAAAACTATAATTGAAAAGAAAGAAATGACATCCTTTAGAAGATACACCCAAGGTTCCCTAAGCCAGAAGTAGGCACTGACAAATTACTAGATGATGGGAGGAAAAAAAAGAGAGAAGTTAAAGTCTGGTCTTACCACTCTCTCTCCTTTCTCTTCTAGGCTAAGTCATTTCTCCTTCAATGTCTCAAAGCATGACAAAGAAGAGTGGATGCTGTGGAAATTGAATTTGATAGTAGTAATAATATAGCTACATTGATGGGATACATTGAATTTCCTGCAGTAAGCACCATAATCCCAGGCTTATTTTAAAGATTTCCACAGTGAGTGTGCTTTGATAGACCTTACACAATAATGGCACAGAATAGTTAATTCAGTGCTAGTTTTGCCGTTTTTATATTGTGAGGTACAAGGTTTAACGTGGTCACTTTAAATAAGTTTCTCAAGAGCTGCTACGGGGTGAAGAGTAGATACTCTTAATGCTACATTTAGTGAGTTTCTATTGTGTTCCAGGCATTGTGTTACATTTCAATACATTATCTCACTTATTACCCCTCGCCATTAAGGAGCTATGTGCATTTACAAACAGCCGAGTATTTGCCCTAGGTGACACACCTAGGAAATAGTGGCATACGGACTAATATTGAAGCCTTTTCACTCAAGCAAAATTGGTTCAGCACCGGAGAGTCAAGGCAAATGGAAAAGCAGATGCCCTTTTCTAAGGGCTTTGACCAAAGTAAGCACGGCTGCGAAGGGACACAAAGAAGGCGCATCTTCAGCTCTCGGATAAGATGCAAACCCTGCTCAGCACACCACGACCTGGTCCACCAAGCCCCTCGCTCGTTCCCAAGCTCCTCTGGGATCCAGTCGTTCTTCTCCACGGACCGAGGATGCCGTCACTCGGACTTCTGCAGTCCCAGGGGCGGGATCTCGGCCTAGGAGGCAAGTCTTCTTCCCCGCCTCCTGCCTGCCGGCCCCTCACATGGCTCCACTGCACCCTCAATCCGTGTCCTAACCTCCCAGCGCCGTCCACGCACCGACACCTGCCAAGTCAGCCCTCCCGGCGCCGGGGATGAGGGGCTGCCCGGACGCCAGGTGGTGCACCGGAAGCGGCGGCGGCAGCGGCGCGTGACGTCAGGAGGAAGTGCCTGTCTCGGCGGCCTGTGGTTGGACGTTGCTGGAGTCGGTGCTTCAGTCTTAAGGGTCCCCGGGCCACTGGCGGCAGGGCGGGTCCGAGGCGGCGGGGGTCGCTACCGGGCAGAGGGACTGAGCGCCTGGCTCCGCCAGAAGGTGCGTTCTCCCGACTTGCCGCCGAGGGCCACCACCGAGGTCCCTTCCCGGGCGACCTCCAGGGCCTCATCCTGGAGGAGAAGGGTCTGAGTGGGGGAAAAGAGCTGACCCTTGTCCGGGACGAGGCTTCGTCCTCTGAGAGGCTCCCTTGTTCCATACCTAAGCCGTGTGGCAGGTGTCCTGAGTCCCCTGTTCGCTGAGGAAGAAGCTGGACTCGGAAAGGTGAAAGCATTTGCTGCACGTCCGACAGCTGGGAAGCGACGGGTCTGGATTCAAAGCGAATTCTGGCTAGTGCCAGAGTCTTTGTTCTCCGTACTGCAGCTCGGTCCTCAAGCTTCACTGATAAAAGTCCCCGGGGTGGCCGATGGCGTGGACGAACAGATTCTGGGACTCCACAAATTGAGGAGGTCTGGGGAAGGGCTCTGGAATCTGTATTTTCAACAATCGCCCCCTGACAAATAACGCATAGCTCCCCGCGATCGCAGCCAGAAGGTGAGCAAGTCACGGCCCCCCTGGGAACTAAAGCGAATTGTGGTAAGCTTAGAAGACCTCAGTCGAGAGAGTATTCCAAACGGGGACTCCTTGCACACATCGATGGCACTGGAGAATGGTATCTGATTCTGTTTTAATTCTGGGCGGTTAGCAGCCTTTGTCGTCTTTCTACCCATTAAATGAAATTTATATGCTTATCACCTGGGGGAATTTGTTAAACTTTGATTCTTGGGTCAACTGTATTGAATCAGAAAGTCTGGGGATGTAGGCTAAACAGGCTGTAAAATGAGCTTGTCACCCTTGGAGAACTTGATATGTGATGCTTGCTTAGACCCAGAGAGAAATGGATCCTAGGTTTCGACCTTGAGACCTCAATCTTCCTTGTTTTTGTTTTTTGTAGCTGGGCTTGCTACGATTCTCATTGTGAGCTAAATTCTTCTTGGTACACATGTCAGATAAGTGCTACCAGCCATTACCAGGTAAACTTTCAGTTAGCTGAAGACTGGAACTTAATAAAATTCAAATGTTAATCTACCTACCTATTGATGTCTGAGTGACCTTGGGTGAGTCGTCAGACGTTCTTGTCCCTCATATTACCCCTCCTGCACTGCCTGTTATAAAGACAGTACCTATATCCATCCTAAATCAGACCTTATGGAGGTGGGCCAGGAGTGTTTCTAGCAAACTCCCAGCGAAGTGTGTTGCAGCTAGCGGTGATGGAAATGTGTTTAGAAACAGAGTCGAAACCTAATTTTCATTGTCCGTATAGGTGAAAATGGGAGTGCAAGAATTTTCATATCTTTTTCTCTTATGGACAAAAAAAGGGTCATGTGGTTTATGACATGTCCTGGTATTAGAGTTTCTTAACATGCACTTGTGGAAGAAGGGTGCAAGGGTAGTTTCAAAAGGTCATGGGAGGTGGAATTAAAGTATCAGTTTATATTGGTGCCCAAACGTGAAGTCTATGCACTGTTTTGTCATAACATGCACTTTCTATGAACTTTGGAAGACCTTTCATATTATGGTAAGATCACAAAAGAGAAACATTGCAGCCCCAAGTAACTTAGTGGACTGCTTGACTTTCTGTCTGATGTTGGAATAACAGAAATTGATTTGCTATAGAGGCTCTGATTGCTAACGAGTCAGCTCTTTTGCCTGAAAGGATATTTACCCCTTAGTCCCTTTAATAGCCCAAGCTCTCACAATCCTAACTAAAAGCACTTTTTCTTTTTTTTTTTTTAATACAAGATGCCGTGGTGAACAGGAACAAAATCTTCTGAAAGCTCAGAGCAGAAGTCTTTTTTAGTCAACATGGAGAACAAACGACGTCAAGCCCGAGTACAAGGAGCCTGGGCAGCCCCTAAGAGCCAGGCCATTGCTCAGCCAGGCAAGAACCTGCCGGGGTCGTGCATGCATGTGCTTTTAATTCTATCCTTTTGGCTTATAATGGAATCCCATTTCAATCGACTTTATGGAACTGCTTAAACATGGCTGTTATTTTGTCTGATTTTTGCTGGTGGTAAATAATTAGTGGGTCTGTAGTGTTCCTCATATACCCTCAAAGTGAGGCAGCCAGATCCCACGTGACTAACCCCACGATTCAGCCCATTGACTTGAGAAACATGCCGAGTGTGTGTGCATGTGTGTCCCAAATCCAGACAGAATGGAGAAATGGAGAAGGCATTTCTGCATGGCTCTTTCC
>NW_006160145.1:1099073-1105715 GCF_000334495.1 Tupaia belangeri chinensis
CCCCCCTCTCTCTCTCTCTCTCTCAGGCAAGTGCACACACCCTCTGATAAAATTAAAAAACAAACAGCAACAACCCTCAAACCCTTCAGTGGGTGTTGGGGCTTCCATCAACTTTACCAGTTAATTTCTAGGTGTCATAGAGGTTATCCCCACGTGGATGTTATTGGCGCTTGCTCAGTAGAGGGTGCTGAGAACAGACTTCCCCCTGGAAGAGTTTGAGGCTGTTCTCTCTCTTACTTCAGCTACCGCTGCTCAGAGCCGTCTCCCCCAGACACCTGGCCAGACCTGGAGGGACAAGGAGCATCATATGTCTGACAGAAAGTTTGTGTTCAAAGAGCCCCAACAGGTAAATTCTTGCTGCTGCTTCAACAGTAACAGGTGTTTGCTATAAAAGCTAAGTATGCATGGTAGACACTCACATAGTGACTGAGTAAGTAAATTCACAGTAAATAGCCCATTAGAAGGGCTATAGTAATAATGAAATGTGAAGTATTTCAGTTCTTTTGTATGTCTGAGGATTCTCCTAGTCTTCCCCAGTTTATGATCACACACACACACACACACACACACACACACACACACACACATATATATATATTTTAAGAATTATTGAACTTTTTATTTATTTATTTATTTTTAATTTTACCAGAGAGGGATAGTGGGGGTGGTGGTGGTGGTAGAATGCAGTGAGAAAGCAAGCTGCCAGGTCTGGGACTCGAACCACAGTCGGCCACGTGGGAGTTCAGCGCCCTTAATCACCACGCTGACCCCTATGATCATATATTATTTCCATTTTTTGAAAAGGAAAGTGTGCTGTGCCTAGAGGCTAGCCGTTATATCATGGCTAGAGCTTCATTTGGTTCTCTATGCTCCTTTTTTTTTTTTTTTTTTTTTAGAATTATTAAATTTGGAACAAGCAGCATTTTGGCTATGTTGCTGGACTCCCATGTAGTCGACCACAGTTCAAGCCCCCGACATGGTGGCTTAAACTCACACTGGGCGCATGTGTATGCTTGCTCAAGATCCTGAGAAAAGAATGGAGAAGGGATTGCGGCGTGGCCATCCTCCCAGGGGGGGGTGATTTCTTGCTTTCTGTCTCTCTGTCTTTCTCTCTTTCTGGTGAGCACATGCACCCTATAGCAAAAACCTCTCCAAAAGAAAAAAGAATTATTCATTTAATTTATTATTATGTATGCTAACCAGAGAGAGACAAAGAGAGAGGGAAAGTAAGAAAGCAAGCCCCCAGTTCCAGGACCCGGACTGTGGTCAGCTGCGTGGGAATCCAGTGCCCTAACCACCACCCCACCTGCTGGCCCCGGTTCTCTGTGCTCTAACAGCCCGAAGACCATGCTGTCTTCAGAGCCATTGTAGCGGACATCTTTGGAATTGGATGAAATATTAAATACAGCAAAATGCCTGGTGTTTAGCTCTTTTTTTTTAGAGTAATATAAGAAAGTGTAGAGATTTACTTTTTAATGATATAGGGGAAAGGGGTTAAAATGAGGCATCTCGCTGTAGTAATGATTGTGTAAATAATTATTAAAAGTCAGGGCCATCAGGAGGCATGGTAGTTAAGATGCTGGACTCTCATGTGACCAATCATGGTTTCAAGTCTTGGACCTGGCAGCTTAAAAATTATACTGGACACAGGTGTGTGCATGTCCAAAATCCCAGGAGGAGAGTGGAGAAGGAATTGCAGCATGGCCATCCCTGTGGAGAGTGATTTTTCACTTTCCCTCTCACTGTCTCTTTCTCTAGGGAGCACATGCACCCTATGGCAAAATCCTTAAAAGAAAAAAGTGATCAAAATTCCTTATTTTATAGTATATCTTCTGTTTTAAGAAAAATCTCCTTTATGTAAAGATTTTTTCAGAGCTGCTGGCTGCCAAGAAAATGAATTATTATTATTTTTAAAATTTTTCTAGAGGGTGTATATGCTTACCAGAGAGAGGAAGAAAGTGAGAAAGCATTCCTTGTGGGGAATGGTCCCACTGCAGTTCCTCCTCTATCTCTCCCTCCTGTGGGGATCTTGGGCATGCACACAGTATGTTTCTCAGGGCTCTGAGTCTTGGACTCAAACTACAGTGGGCCACCTGGGATCCAGCCACTTTGACCACCACATCACCGGCTAGCCCAGTTAATTATTTTTCTTTCTTTCTTTTTTTTTTTTTTTAGGGCAGACTTTTTTTTTTTATTTATTTTTTTTTATTTTTAATTTGACCAGAGAGAGACAGAGAAAGAGAGGGAAAGTGAGAAAGCAAGCCACCAGGTCCGAGACTCAAACCGTGGTCTGTTATGTGGGAGTGTCCAGCACCTTAACCACCAGCTACCCGTTGGCCCAATTGACTTTAGTTGTATCAACTTTTGCAGTCTGCTAGGAAATGGGAGGTAGTCACATGACGAACAGAAACAAGGACCTCCGGGGGGCTAGTGAGCAGTTGTGATGTAGCAGAGGTAGCTGTAAGCCTAACTGACCAGAAGTGAGGGGAGGCTAAGTCAGCGTCCCTGAGAATTAGAAGTTACTCCAGAAGTAAGATCTGCCCGTTTCCTTGCAGGTACGCAGAGCCCCAGAGCCACGAGTGATTGAGTAAGTAGCTTGCTGCCTTCCCATAACCGTTGCCCTCAGTGAAATGGAGAGCCAGGGATCTTTCCCTCACCCTGGTTTTTCCATCTGGATGAGAATGGCCCAGTGAATGTCTTCATGTTAGGCTGGGATATTCCTATCTCAGGTGTCTTTAAATGTGATCTTTTCAGAAGACGTTCGGAGTTTGCTGATGGTACGGAAAATGCAACAGGATCTCTGTATGTTAGCTTTGACTCTGGTGAAAATTTCCTGGTGCCACTTAACTGGCATCTCCAGACAGGAAGCTGGAAACATCTCTTAGGTAAAGACAAGGGAGACTTTTTCCCTAGTCACTGAAGCATGACTCCGAGAAGACTTTAGGTGCCACTTTACAGCAGTGCTGTGAAAGCTGCCGGCAGTCTAGATGGCCATGCAATCCCCGTGTTAAAACCACATCATGGTTCCAGAGCAGTTTACGTGATAGTAAATGTTCCTACATTGGTCTGTCTAAAATGTTCTGTCCAGGAGCCAGGCACGGTGGCACGTACCTCTGATCCCAGCTACTTGGGAGGCTGAGGCGGAAGACTGTGAGTTCTAGGGTAGCCTGGGCAATATGGTGAGACCCAGTCTCTAAAGAGTATACTAGTAGCAATCAAATGTTTAAAGAAAATGTTCTAGCCATAATTGTTGAGAAATGCTTCTCAGTTTCCAGCTGATGTAGCTCAAGTGTTGGCAGAAACTATCTTTTTCTCTTAGGAATTAGCATGAGGGTTATGTTGTTGCTGGGAACAGTGTGCTATGCTGCTTGCAGCTGACCTGTGTTGTATATCTTGGAAAATTTGAAACTAACACAGATGTTGACATACTTTTAAAAAAGAATAAGTAGCCGGGACCAGCAGTTGGATTAATGGCTATGTCGCTGGATTCCCATGTAGTTGACTGCAGTTCAAGTCCTGGACCTGGTGGCTTAAACTCATGCCGGATTCGTGTGCATGCGTGCCCAGGATCCCAGGAGGAGAAGGGATTGCAGTGTAGCCATCCCCCGGGGGGTGATTTCTTCTCACTTTCTGTCTCTCTCTCTTTCTCTGTCTTTCTGGCGAATGCATGCGTCCTATAGCAAAAACCTCTCCAAAAAAAAAAAAAAAATGTAGCCTTGGCTTTGCTACTAGTTAACTATAAAACTAGTCCTTAGGTAAATTATTGCCATCTCCCTGGGTTTCAGTTTCCTTATCTGTAAGGTTAAGGGTTTGAACTACACAACCACTTAAGGCCCATTCTAATTTGAATAATCTTTGATTATTTTAGAAATACCAATGTGATTTTACATCCATTGATGAAAAAGAGAACAGAACAAAATCATGAAACTCATTACAAGATGTCTTTGGGACATACAGGATGAAAAATAGGCAATTGTGAGTTTGCAAGTCAGAAGAATGACAGAACCCTGGGACCAGCAGATGGCATAATGGTTACATTACTGGACTCCCACACAGTCGACTGCAATTCGAGTCTCAAACCTGGTGGCTTAAAATTCAGGCTGGGCACTTGTGCCTGTGTGCCCCAAATCCTGAGAGAACAATGGGGAGGGGAGGGAATTGTGGCATGGCCATCCCCTTGGGAGGTGATTTCTCACTTCCTGTCTCTCTGTCTCTCCAGTGAGTGCACTTGCTGTATAGTAAAAACCTCTCTCTTAAAAAAAAAAAAAAAAAAAAAAGAATGAAAGAACCCATTCCTCTTTGGCCCTAGGGTTTGTTAATTCTGGTTGTCTGAAGTTAACTATGCTAGATTTATTTTTTAATACCCAGACCTGCCCTCCACATTAAAGTGAGTCAGTTTCTATTTGTGTCCACATGTATCACACTGAAGCCCTGTGTTCACACTCGGGGAAACTTCATAGACAACACTTTTATTAATAGAAACGTGGTAAATGCGGATGACATCTGGGTATACATGTGGCCCTTAAGGGGCCTTTTTTTAATGCCAGTGGCTGTGTTACTCGTCAGAGAGAAAGTACCTCCCAGCGAGGGTCATGCCACCATCTTTAGTGGCATGCCACACCTTTTCCCTGCATTTCTCCATCATGTTAGGTTTTGAAGCATGAGCACACACATGCCTTGTCTGATTTTCAAGTCACTGGACTGGGACTTGAATGCTGTCAACCATGTGGGAACCGGCTCCTGAGGGCTGCGCTTACCCGCTGTGCTGTGGGTCTGGCCTGTGCCATCCGCTGTCACATCTCCCTCTCTAAGGAGCTGACGCAGTTGTCTTGATGGATGCACCTGTCCAGTCGGTGTCACTGTGCCTTCAAGGACTTGCCATCCAAACATCAGCCACTTTGGACTTCTCCATATTTGACTAAACTCAGTGGGCTTCTGGTGCCCTTCCGTTGCAAGCACTGTCAGAAGCCCACAGTCTAGTAAATAGATGAGCTGTAATCATGGACATTTTATTTATTTAATTATTTTTTGAGAGGTTTTATTTTTTGACTGTAGGGCGTGTGTGTTTGCTGGAAAGACAGAAACAGAAAGGAAGAAATTACCCTGAAGGGGGGATGGCCATGCTGCAGTCCCTTCTCTTCCATTCTCCTCTCAGGATTTTGGGCAGGCACGCATAGGCGTCTGGCATGAGTTTCAAGGTGTCTGTGTCCAGACTCAAACCGTGGTCTGCCATGTGGGAATCCAGCAACAGAACTATTACAGCACCTTCTGGTCCCGATCGTGGACATCTTAAAGCAGTATACCTATGTGTAAGGTCTAGCAGTGCTCAGAGGAGGAGATGTCTGACGTTTGTGTGAAAGGTCAGAAGAGGTTTAGAGAAGATGATGCAGAGCTGAGATTTTTTGAAAGGTGAAATAGAGTTCTCTCCTGGTCCCAAGCTGCAGGTGGGCTGGGTTGGGGATGCTGCATGTGGGGAGATATTCCAGCACGCAGAGAGACATGGAGCCTGGGCCAGCAGGGAGTGTGGTGGTTAAAGCAGCTGGATCTCCACCTGACCAACGGTGGTAAGAGTCCTGGACCTGGCTTAAAAATTACACCACACACGTGTGCGAGCATGTCCCAAATCCCTAAAGGAGACTGAGGAGAAGGATTATAGCGTGGCCATCCCCCCCCCCCAGGGGTGGTTTCTCACTTTTCCTCTCTGTCTCCTCTCTGGTGAGCGCACAGCTCCTACGGCCACAAATCTAAAGAAAAAGGAAAGCCTAGAGCGTGCTGACGTCAGGAGAGTCCAAGTGGTCGACTTGCTGGAGACGGAGGCCGTCAGAAGACGGAGCTGGACCATGAGGCCCGCTATGGGGAGCCATGGAAGGGTTTTAATCAGAGAAGGAGCATCCTCAGTAACATCCGTATTTGAAAGCAGCGGAAGCTCAGAGCCCTTGAGTGCTTGCTCCCGTTGATGGACCCCTTTATTCCAAACACACCAGAGAGCAGTCACCCACCCCTCTGTCTCTGACACCCTTCTGTGTGATAAATTCCTAGACCGTATGGGCCCGAATGATGGGTGAGACATACTAGTCTCAGAAGTCGATTATCCCGGTCTTTGTTTCTGTGGCCTGGTCCTCAGTTCTGTCCCCAGTGCCGTTAGTGCCGTTAGTGATGTGCCACCATCGCGTCCCCTATCTCTGGTTGGAGGAGGTGGGGTTATGCGCCCTCGTATTGCTCTCGGAGAGTGGGTGATTTGGGTGAGCTGGGACTTTGGGAATGCAAAAGGATAGCCCTTCCTCAAGGGGAGTGTCTTGCTGTGCCTCCTGCTAACGAGTCTGTTTCCTTTGTTTCTTTAGCAGGGCGGGTGTTTACGAAATCAGCCTGTTACCCACTGGAGTGTCGAGGTAAGTCCATCCTCACTAGGAGGTGTCTGTAATTATCACCCAGTCACAGTCCCTTAAAATAGGGGCCGGCAGGTGGTGGCGCGATGGTAAGGGTGCTGGACTCCCACATGGCTGATCACAGTTCAAGTCCTAGACCTGGTGGCTTGCTTTCTCACTTTCCTTCTCTCTTTCTCTCTCACTCTGTCCCTCTCTGGTCAAATAAAAATAAATAAATAAATAAATAAATAAATAAATAAAGGTTTTTTTAAAAAAA
>NW_006160145.1:1109295-1113310 GCF_000334495.1 Tupaia belangeri chinensis
TCACTCTGTCCCTCTCTGGTCAAATAAAAATAAATAAATAAATAAATAAATAATTAATTAAAGTTTTTTTTTAAAAAAATAGTCCATTCCTTCATTGATATAAGTAACTTCTGTCCCTGAAATTCTTGGGAAGCAAGAATATGATACCTCGTTTTCATATGCTGTTTCTAGCTTCAGAACATATTTGCAGGCTCTCAGATTCAGTAACTATGAGGGGGACTCAAAAAGTTCATGGAAACATTAAAAGCACAAGTTTATTTTGGTGCAGACATTTTTGAAATCCATGCATATAGAGGCCAGCAGATGGTGTAGTGGGTGGCAGTGGACCCCCACAGGGCTGACTGCTATTCGAGTCTCAGACCTGGTGGCCTGAAAATCATGCCAGGCACATGTGTGTGCATGCCCCAAACCCTGAGAGGAGACGGGACAGACAGGATTGCGGCATGGCCACCCCCCCAGGGACATGATTCTCTCTGGCTGGCTGGCTCGCTCTCTCTGGTGAGTGCATGTGCCCTATGGCAAAACTATAAAGAAAAAAAAAAAGAAATCCATGCATAGTTTTTTTTTTTTAATACATTTTCTATAAACTTCCCAAAGACCCTGTTGTATTACTTTCCCAGGTTTTCAGATATGGAAATAAGGCATGTGGAGACCAAGTACTTTTTCCTAGGGCCACGTGGTAACGTAAGGTTACAGTGTAGTCTAGCTTTGAGTTTATGCTGTTAATTCCATATTATCACTACATTCAAATTTCTAAATTATTATATATATTGATTATATGTGTAACATTATATATTGTATCATATTGCTAAATTAGGATGGATTTCAGTGAACTTAAAGCATATGATATATTAGGCATTATCACTACTTTAAAACATTTTAGAAATACGGGGCCAGCAGGTGGTGCTGTGGCTGACGTGGACTCCCACATGGTCGACCGCGGTTCGATTCTCGGACCTGGGGCTTGCTTTCTCACATCCTCTTTCTCTCTCTCTCTGTGTGTGTCTCTCTGGTCAAAATAAAATAATAACAATAACAAAGTAAAATAATTCTTTGTAAACAATTTAGAAGTGTCACCTTGAGGACCAGCAGTTGGCATAATGACCATGTTGCTGGACTCCGTGTAGTCAACCACGGTTCGCGTCCCGGACCCGGTGGCTTAAACTCACGCCGGGCGTGTGTGCATGTGTGCCCAAGATCCTGAGAGGAGAATGGAGGAGAAGGGATTGCGGCTTGGCCATCTCCCCTGGGGGATGGTTTCTTGCTTTCTGTCTCTCTGTCTTTCTGGCGAGTGCACATGCTCTCCCCACCCAAAGGAAAAAAAAAGAAAGAAGTGTCACCTTACTGCATCCCCCCTCCCCACCCAAAGGAAAAAAAAGAAAGAAGTGTCACCTTACTGCATGAGTTTGCTAATCACTAAAATAATAAGATATTTACAGTAAATATATCAGAACTTACACATTTAAATGCATTTCTTAAAAAGAGTGCCGGGGCTGGCACATGGTGGTTAAGGACATTGGACTCTCCCATATGGCCACCTGTGGTTTGAGTCCTGGACCTGGTGGCTTGCTTTGTCACTTTCTCTCCTCCCTCACCCCCTCTGGTCAAATTAAAACAAATCAATCAAATAAAATAATCCTTTTTTTTTTTTTTTTTAAGAGTGTCTACTGGGCTTAGAAGGCTCTATAAAGTCCATTGGCATTACCATTACTATAACCATGTATTGGGGGCATGGGGCTCCCCTTTCAGACAGGTTTAACAGGCACATAAACACATCCGTGGCATTGTCTGGGTCACCTCTCATTGTTAACCAGGTGTTGCTTCAGGTAAATTTGGGCTCTTTCATAAAGTCAGATGTACTTTCAAAGAGTGAAGATTTGCTACCACTCAGGCTATTCAAGAGACTGGTCCATGGGCTTTCAGAGCATTTCTTATGAAAGATATCCAAAATACATCAGTCTGTGTTGAACTGACGTGTTGAAATAAGCATTTATGCCGCGAGGAAAGGTGCCCTCGTGTGAATACGTTCGCTTCCGTGCCGTCATAGTGCTGTAACCTTTCCCTGGGACTGGCATGTCTCCAGTAGCACAGGACCAGGCATGTTAGTAGTCATTCTCCTCACTCTTCACGGAGACCTTGCGGGTGGGTCTCCTCTTCAGGGTGCAGATGAGGAAGCTAAGGTTTGGGGCAGTTAAGTGGCTTGCCCAAGACTTCACAGCCTGGCAGTGCCGGAGGGGTACTAGAACCGTCGTCTCTGAAAGCCCTCATGCATCCCTCTTCTCTTCATGGCCTCTTATTTGTCTTAACACGTGGGGAGTTCTGTTACATCTGGAGCACCGTGACCTGGGTGCGAGCGCTCTGCTCGCTGCGGGAGGTGGTAACGTGATTTGGTCCATTCATCAGAGGCAGTGGAGAGCTAGATGAACTTACTGCACTGACAGCGTCGCGCACCCTTTCTGTGTTCTGTAGTTAATGGTATTCTTTCCGCATCAAGGGTGCGTCTGTATCCTGGCTTTGTGGATTTACAAGAAGCCGACCGGATGTTTGAGCGGCTGTGTCACGACGTTCCCTGGAAGCAGAGGACCGGCGTCAGGGAGGGTAAGTAGGCCTGAGGCTGCAGTGCCCGTGGCCCAGGCGCCCTCTCCGGGCTGTTTTCCAGTACGGTCGCCTCTGCACGCCACAGCCAGCCTTACAGAGTCAAAACCTGAGACCTACGTACGAGCAGGGATTAGCCAGCCGAGGGGGATGGAGAATACTCCAGGCAACAGAAACGGAGGATGGAACGCCCAGGGATCAGAGAGGACACGGGAGGACTGTAGGGGTCCGGATGCTTGGTTCGGCCCAGCTGTGGCTGCTGACAGGTGCATCTCCTCCTGTGTGTGTTCATAGCCTCTGTTAGTTCACATGGAGTCAGTTTTCTTCTTTCTTCATAGAAATGTCCCGAGGTTGCTTTCTTCTGATCCTGTTTGGCCTACCTTCCTTCACAATCCATCCCGATTTTTTCTTCTCATTTGGCTTTCACCAGGAGAGTCTAGTCTCTGGTGGCTTCAGCATCTTGCACCCTCCAGAGCTTGGGAAGGTAGTGCTTAGAACTGGCCTGTGGGCATCCATCTGCTATACCACAGGCAACCACTGGGGGGCGTCTGTGCTCCAGCACAGAATGTTCTTTCTGGCACAGAGTGACAGTTTTCCGTACAGAAAGAGGCCAAGTGTATACTGGCTTCCTTTTTGTTACTCGCAGATCAGAATAGGAGTCAGCTTTGCCAGGGCAGCCTGAACTGTCGTTCAGCAGTTCCTACAGCAGAGCTTTTGGGGACAGACTTGGCTCTGATTGTTGACTCTGTCACTCCAAGAAATTATTTATTTTAATCAAGTTACAATTAATGTACCTTCAAAGAGCGAAGATTTGCTACCACTCAGGCTATTCAAGAGACTGGTCCATGGGCTTTCAGAGCATTTCTTATGAAAGATATCCAAAATACATCAATCTGTGTTGAACTGACGTGTTGAAATAAGCATTTATGCCGCGAGGAAAGGTGCCCTCGTGTGAATACGTTCGCTTCCGTGCCGTCATAGTGCTGTAACCTTTCCCTGGGACTGGCATGTCTCCAGTAGCACAGGACCAGGCATGTTAGTAGTCATTCTCCTCACTCTTCACGGAGACCTTGCGGGTGGGTCTCCTCTTCAGGGTGCAGATTTTTTTTTTAAATCTGTGAAATTAAGCTAATAATAGTACCTACCTTATAAGGTTATTGTTAGTAAATGAGATCTACATGGTGTTTTTAACAGGTGCCTAGCGCATAGTAGGCCTTCAGTGAATGTTAACTGCTTTATTACTGTTGTTGTTACATTTGGTATCAGTCGTGGAAAAAATAGCAGGTCTATATGTAATTTGTAATTGCCTCTGTAAATAAATCTGGACCTCAGAACCTTTTTAAAGAGGGTTATTTATTTAATTTTATTTGCTATTATTATTTTTAAAAATTTGACCAGGGAGAGATGAGAGAGAAAGGGA
>NW_006160145.1:1114592-1122670 GCF_000334495.1 Tupaia belangeri chinensis
AGCTGCCAGGTTCGGGACTTGAACCGTTGGCCATGTGGGAGTCCAGAGCCCCAACCACCTCACCACCTGCAGGCCCCAGGCCTCAAAACCTTCTAACTGAAGTCAGTTCATGCAGCAGTTGGCCAGGGCACTTTTACCTTCATTCAGAATCAAAACGACTTGTGCAACAGTGGACTCGTAGGTGAATGTTTGCGTTGTTCCCTACAGATGTGGTGCTAGATATCTACCTAGAAGGGCTCCATACCCTGCTCTGAGCCCTCCCCTAGTTTGAGCGCTGTTCTTCCGCAGCGTGACTCCATCACTCGTGTTTCCGTTGTCACCGACACCAGCGAGACCGCGCCTTCTCCCCTCAGAGCCTCTGCCCTGCGGTCCCCGCTGCTCTCCTCTCGTCCTCTTCCTTGCAGCTCTTGCCTGTTCTACTTGCCGAATTCCATATCCCTCTGAAGGTGGAACCCAGGCCAGCGCCCGTCCCTTCTGGTCCTTTGTGTTTCTCACAGCTTCTTCCCACGGCGGGGGCGCAGTCAGCACTCAGTAGGTACACACCTCGCGTAGCTCGGAGCCATTTCAAAGGCCCTGTATTTTCTCTCTTAGATATAACTTATCTGCAACCGAGACTTACAGCATGGTATGGAGAGCTTCCTTACACTTACTCAAGAATCACTCTGGAACCAAACCCTCACGTATGTCGAAATCTTGCCGTCGGTATGCTTTTATAACTATATGTATTAGCACTGAGTGTGATCATGGAATGGTAAATTACCTGGCAGAAGTGCGTGGTGCTTCCTAACGCAGAGCCCTCCGGGTTCAGAGATCCTAGTCTTTGTGCTGGTCATCTTTCGTGTGATTCTGAGCCATAGATGAGCTCAGAGGATGAGAAAACACTGGGACCAGAATAAATTAAACCGGAGTCCAGTATTTTAGGAAAACGAACAGCTCCTTCTCCTCATGTCCCCTTTCCCCAGATTTCCTGGCTGGACCCTCCTGTATACACCCTGGCACACGTTCGCCATGGGGCTGTGTCCTCACGACCGGCCAGCGAGGTCAGAGTGTCTTTTTCCATTTCTCAGGCTCTTTTGCTGTTTATGAAAAAACATGGTAGTTTTTTTTCTTGTTAACTTTATATTCATGCTATTGGCTTTAGTTCTCAGACTTCTAACTTATTACTGTCTTGGCTTATTTCTGCTGCTTTCTTTTGTTTTTTAAAAATTTCCATGACAGTAGACGAAGATATTCTAGTATATAAATTAGACTTGTCTGGCGGATGGAGTTAAGGTCCAAGAAATAGCTCCCTATTTAATCCCTGGAGTCTTGCCTCTGGCAAATAATATTATGCTCTTTTTAAAGTATGTTCTTCTTTGTTCATGATAGTATGTGCATGTGAGAGGGGAGCACCCCCACAGGGTCGGGTCATGCTGGGAGCCCCTTCCTCCAGCCCTCCAGCCTGTGGGTGTGGGGCACTTGGACCTGTGCCCAGCATGTTCCAGGGCCAGGGATTCAGACCATGGTTGCCATGTGGGATCCATTTCCTCTTGAGCAGTGCATTACCACTGCACCACGGAGCTGGCCCAATGTTACGGTTTACTGAAAGAGACTTTGAAGAAAATGGAATGTTGCTTCTGGCTTTGGGATACACAGAAATATGGTAGATTTCAGAGTAATGTGTAATCAGAAGCTATCATTATACTGTGTCAGGATAAAACATTGGCTGCATGCTTTGGTTTCAAGGCTTACTTTTAGAAGGTGACCCAGGAAAGTGTCGAGACCTTTTATAGCTGAACTTGATTTGAAAATATGCAGTCAATTGAATGAGGCCAATCCAACATAGACTACAGCCCTTGTTTTTGTGAGAATTAATTTACTTTCTTGTCAATAGTCACAGCAGAGAATTTGTGGATTAAACATGCTGTGGGGAAAAAGTTATTTCCCATTTATGCTATCAATAGTTAATCTTCATGTTTTGTTTTTTGAGTTTTTGCTACAGTGTATGTGCACTCACCAGAGAGAGACACAGAGAAACACAGAGGGAGAGTAAGAAGTCACCTCTTAGGAGGATGACCATGCCACAATCCCTTCTCCTTCATTCTCCTCTTGGGATTTTGGGTATGCACACACAACTGCCTGGCATGATTTTCAAGCCGCTGAGTCTGGGACTCAAACCGCATGACTACCGTGTGGAATCCAGTGCCTTCACCCCTACATGACCTGCTGCTCCCAGTTCATCATTTAGAACAGGACTTTTTAACTTGGGATCATTGACATTCACTGTTAGCTGGCTCTCTGCTGTGGGACTGCCCTGTGCCTGATAGGGTACTTCCCAGTACCCTGACTTGTACTCGCTAGATGCTGTAGCATCTCTCACCAGGTGGTAACATCCAGGAGTGACTGCTGACACTGCCACGTGTCTGCTGGGAGGCAGAATTGCCCCGGTTAAGAGTCACTGTTCTAGAGTAAACTTAAGGTACACGAGAGCTAACAAGGAGCCTGCTACTGTCTTTCTTACATTATGTTATCATAGAAGCTCTTTATTTTGGGGGTGGGGGAGGGTTTTGCTATAGGGCACGTGTACTCGCCAGAAAGACAGACAGAGACAGAGAGACAGAAAGCGAGAAATTACCCCCCAGGGGGGATGGTCACGCCGCAGTCCCTTCTCCATTCTCCTCTCAGGATCTTGGACATGCACGCACACGTGCCCGGTGTGAGTTTAAGACACTGGGTCTGGGACTCAAACTGCAGTCGGCTACATGGGAGTTCAGCGACATAGCCATTACACTAACTGCTGGTCCCCATAGAAGCTCTTTTGAAGAGTTGTCCAAATGTCCCATACACACACACACACACACACACACACACGTGTATCTTCAATACACATATATACATGTGTATATAAAATACATATACACATGTACACGTGTATATAAAAATATACACATACACATGTGTATAAAATATGTATGTGTATACATGTGTGTATATAAAATATACACATATATACACGTGTGTAAAAATATATATTTGCACATACGCATACATAAATATATACACATATACACATGTAAATAAAAATTATATTTACACATACATATATGTATTTTTAAAGTTTTTGCCATAGAGTACTTTAGAGACACAGAGAGAGAAAATGAGAAATCACTTCCCAAGTGAGATGACCACTCCATATCCCTTCTCCTCGTCTTCTCTTGGGATTTTGGGCATGCATGCACATGTACCCAGGGTGATTTTCAAGGTGACGGGTCTGGGACTCGAACCGTGGTTGGCCATGTGGGGAGTCCAGTGCCTTAATCACTGCTCCAGCTGCTAGCCCTGATCTTTTTCTTTACAGTTTAAGAAATATGTGTACTATTGAAAATTTCAGAATTGCAGGTAAGCATAAAGAGTAATACTAAAGTTTTTAATACTTCTATCTGATAACTTGGTGCCAGTCTTACCTCAGGCAGCTACTTGTAGAGAATTTTTTTTCTGTAAAAATAAATCAACTACATATATTGAATTTCATTTAACCATGTAATTCACATGGTTTAGTATCATTAAATATTCTTCTACAGCATCATTTAATTACTGTGTAGTATTCCATAATCTGTGAGTATCACGATTTATTCAAGCATGTCCCTTCTGGTGGATATTAAGGTCATCAAGTTATGACAGAATTCTTTCGTTGGGTTTGGCTGGCTCAGAACTTTGTGCTTACTCTCATTAATAATAGGTCTAGTTCATTTATACTGTGTCTTAAACAAAATCAAGAGTCGTCCTGCTACTTTCTCAGGTTTTTCAAAAAGAAGATTCACTAGGACCAGCAGATGGCGTAGTGGGTACATTGCTGGGCTCTCATGTAGTCCACCTGGTTCCAGTTCTGGACTGAGCAGCTTGAAACTCACGCCGGGCATGTGTGTGTGTGCCCAAAATCCCTAGAGGAGAATGGAGGAGAAGGGATTGCAGTGTTTCATTCTTCCCCGCCCTTCTTCCGGGGAATGATTTCTTGTTTTCCATCTCTCTGTTTCTCTGGCGAATGCATGCACTCTATAGCAAAACTTTCTCCCTCAAAAAGATCCGCTAATGTGTACCTGTGTGTGTCAAAGCTACTTGTTTAATTTACAGATTTTTATTACCTCAAGCTTAAGCATCTTAGTCATCTTTCAGTCTAAGTCTCCCACCGACCCAGCCTATGAAATAGACCCAAGCCTTGCAGGCCGAGGGTCCCGCCTCCTGAGCTGGCCCTCCTCCTGCAGCGCCTCTCCCAGCGCCAGCCCTGCAGCACCCAGGACTCCCAGGACACTTTGAAATCCCCGAATAGAGCCTTCTACCTCTGCAATTCACATTTTCTGGTGTTTTTCTCCTTGGATGTCTTTTAAGGATAGAATGTCTTCACTGAACAGTGAGATGACGCTGAATTATAATTTTAACGTTCTAAGGGATCTGTATATAGAGTATTGGTTGGAGAGTTTAAATTAATCCTCTAGTTCAGTATCCTTCTTTTATCTCTTTTTCTCTACCAAAAATAACCGAGAAAAAATACATACTCCCTTAGAAGCATCGCGCAGACTTGATGTTATCGCAGGGCTTGGTCGCTAAGCAAGGGAAGTGATAATTAGCTTCCCGGTCACATTGGAGAAGAGCTATCTTCTTCCTTGTTAAATGTATCATTCTAGCATTTGATCTTTATCTCCATAAAGATAAATTTAAAGCTGTAAAATAAATAGGAAAGCCAGCTTAGTGACATTTTGATTGAAATTCCACTTTGGAATTGATTCTCTTGAACGTAGGTTAGTTTAGTGATGTTTTTGTTTTAGTGATCTAAGTTTTGTTTGTTGTTGTTGCTGTTTATTTTTTGAACTCCTCTGTTCAGAATGTAATGCTGATATCTACAGCAAGGAATCCCGACTTTAACCATGGCTTTCACATTCCGTGGACCTGAGTGATCTCACATAGGAGTCCCTGGCAGTCTTACCTGACAACGGCCACAGGGTGGCCTAAGAATGACATCATGCTTCCCTCTGCTGCACGTTCATGGCCTTACTACTGAACGCGGAATGGACATTTGAGGAATTCTTTAAAGTAGCAGTTCTTAAAGTAAATCCGTTTCACAGTAATCCTAAGATTGTGTAGCATTTTCACTGTGTTGAATTTTCACTGTTGTACAAATGTAACAGCAGGTAAAACCATGGGTGCCTTCACAGGAAGGAAAGCACTATCATCAAACGGTACTTTTTATTAAAAAAGAAAAAAATTTTTGAGAGGTTTTTGCTATAGAGCACATGCGCTCACCAGAAAGAGACAGAGAGATGGAGAGACAGAAAGCGAGAAATCACACCCCCAGGGGAATGGCCATGCCGCCATCCCTCCTCCTCCATTCTCCTCTTGGGGTCTTGGACACGCATGCAAATGCGCCCGTGTCCAGGACTTGAACCATGGTCAACTACATGGGAGTCCAGCAACATAGCCATTATGCCACACTGTACTTATTAATAGTAGTCATGGGGCCAGTAGGTGGTGTAGTGGTTACATTGCAGGACTCCCATGTGACTATGGTTCGAGTATCAGACCCAGTGACTTACAAATCACACCAAGTACGTGTGTATGTGTGCCCAAAATCCCAGGAGGAGATTTGGAGGAGAAAGGATTGCAGTGTGGCCATTCCCCCTGGGGGAGGAGGTTCTCACTTTCCCACTCACTGTCTCTCTCTCTGTCTCTGTCTCTGGCAAGCACACGTGCCCTAAGGCAAAAATCTCTTTTAAAAAAAATAGTAGTCATTGTCTTCTTCACCACCATGCACTCCCAGTTTAAATTTAAAAAATGCCAGTGTCATTTAAGAATGTCCCTCAATGAAGTAATAAACATTATTGATTAAATCTCAGCCTTTGAGTACCTATCTTATTAGTTTGTTTGATGAAGTCGAACATACATATAAAGCCCTATTGCTGCGGACAAGCTGCTGTGGTGTACACTATAGGCGTATTGAGCTGCTCTTTTTTCTTTCTTTCTGTTTGCTGTGTGCCCTCACCAGTGAGAGACAATGGGAAGGGAGGAGTGAGAAATCAGCCCCTGGGGGGATGGCTACACTGCAATCGATTCTCCTTCGTTTCCTTCTCGGGATTTTGGGCAGACACCCACAAGTGCCCAGTGTGTTTTCCAAGCCTCTGGGCCCAGGACTTGAACTATGCAGTCAACCATGTGGGATCCAGCCACCTTAACCTCCAGGCCACTGACTGGCTCCTCGTTAGCTACTCTTCTCATGAACTAGTGTCCTTAGAAGGGCAGCTGGCAGGCGACCGGCTGTTCGGACTGGAGAGTTTGGCAGATGTTTTCTCATGAACGTAGTGAATGTCACTTCAAGGGAAGCAATGGTCAAGATTTGTTTCTAGTGATAAAGTTGAAGTTTCAAGCAAAAAAGTTAGAATTTTGGAAAACTGCCTAGAGCCTGGCCTCTTCTTATTGCATTGAATTTTTCTGATGAGATCAGTGATAATATTAATGGATGTGATTTTTTTTGTTGTCGCAGTTGTAAAATGAAATATGTCAGTGTTTAGAAGATCTGTATAACTCAGTGAACCAGTATTTTCCAGAGGACCAGTTGTTAATGTTACAAAATCTTACGAGGTTAAAGATGTATTCAAACTGCAAGTTGGATCAGTGGATTTCAGTGTAAAAGACTATGAAAAGCTTGAAATGGTTTCAGATTCCACATTGCAGCTAACCTATAGGAAATTAGCACTTGAAGGGTCAGCAAGTGGTTAAAGTACTGGATCCCAGTTGGTCAACTTTATGGTTCGAGTCTTGGATGCAGCAGCTTGAAAACCATACCAGATGCCTGTTTGTGCACACCCAAAATCCCAGGAGGAGAATGGAAGGGAAGGTTTTGTAGCTTGGTCATCCCTGCTAGGGGGATGATTTTTCACTTTCCTTCTCTCTGTCTCTCTCTGGTGAGCACGCACACACACCCTATGACAAAAATCTTTTAAAAAATAAAAGAAAAAGAAATAAAGAATGAACGAAATTAGCACTTGAGTTTTAGTGTAACATCAAAGAAAATATCTCCACTTATTTGAAAAGGCGATAAAAACTCTTTCCTTTTCCAACTACATATCTGTGAAGCTAGATTTCTTCATATGTTTTAACAAAAACAGCACTGTAATAGAAGAAATACAGAAGCAGAAATGAGAGTCAACTCTGTTAAGACAGACATCAAAGAGATTTGTAAGCTGTTACTTTTCTCTTTGTTGTATTGAAAAGATATAGGTACTTAAAAAGAATATTTGGGGACCAGCAGTTAGTGTAATGGCTATGTCGCTGGACTCCCATGTAGTCAACTGTGGTTCGAGTCCCAGACCTGGCAGCTTAAACTCACGCCGGGTGCATGTGCGTGTGTGCCCAAGATCCCAAGAGGAGAATAGAGGAGAAGGGATTGTGGCGCGGCCATCCCCCCTGGGGGGTGATTTCTCACTTTCTGTCTCTCTGTCTGTCTCTGTCTTTCTGGCAAGCGCATGCGTCCTATAGCAAAAAAAAAAAAAATCTCTCCAGAAAAAAAGAAAAGAAAAAATATTGAATTCATTATTAAACTTTAAATGAATTAATGAGTATTTTTTATATTATTCAGTTTTTTTAATATGGTGTTGATATCTGTAACCTGTGTCCATAAAAGTTCTGAGGGGGTCCTCAGTAAGTTTATTTTATTATCTATATTTCATAATTTACATTTTAAAAAACTATTCATCTATTAATTTGCTGTGATTTTTCAAGAGACTGTTCTGGGACTTGAGCTGCGGTCAGCCCTGTGGGAATCCAAGTACCTTAACCACCACGCCACCTGCTGGTCCAGCAACCTTAAAGTGTAAAGTTTGAAAAGCACTTGAGATTTCTGGAAAGACAGGATTCTAGCAAGAACCCAGACAACACTGCTAATTGTGGCCAGGTCCACCCTGAGGCCGGGGTCCTAGCTTCGTGCCGTGTTGGTGGCAGGAGGTGTCCACGCGGGAACTGCACACACCACCTCGGTGCCCGGGAGGTGCAGCGCTGGGGTCTGCTGAGCTCTGTGTGGCCGACGGTCCGAGCGCTTGTTAAAGCGTGCG
>NW_006160145.1:1123490-1142896 GCF_000334495.1 Tupaia belangeri chinensis
TCCCTCAGCTTCTACTTCAGGAAGTTAGCCGAACTTTGTAAAGTACTAGGAAATACTCTGGAAATTCTAGCTGTCCTTTGGCATTTCTGCTCTTCACGGTAAAATGGGACTAGAACAGAGAGGACCACCCAGCAGGGAAGTCTGTCATCCTTCGGACTTGAGTCTGTGTCTGCCAACGAGCTGGCAGCATCTGGCTTTCCTCCCCACTGGCCACCGTGGTGCCTCAAGGCGACTGCCCTGAGTACTAACGTGCTTCTGTGTGAGGGCTGCGGTTGGACGTGGAGAGGAGAGGGTGGGTGGCTAGGTCCTGGTCCTCACAGCATGGCTTTACCAAAGTGAGTGCTTTATCTTTGGAATTGCAGATTTTAACTTACTTCGGGGTAGAAATGATGGGGGTTGGAACCACCCTTCTTGCTTCTGTTTACTGCGTTCCAAGTAGTTTGCCTTTCCATGCCCCTGTTTATAAGTTGGCTGGTTTCGCCCTGTTTTTCCGTGCGGCTGCCACCTTATGTCTTACGTGACTCTGCCTGTTTATTGCAGTGGCATCCCGTGCTGAGCACACTGAAGAACCGGATCGAAGAGAACACCGGCCACACCTTCAACTCCTTACTCTGCAATCTGTACCGGAACGAGAAAGACAGTGTGGACTGGCACAGTGACGACGAGCCTGCCTTAGGGAAGTGCCCCATCATTGCCTCACTCAGTTTCGGGGCCACACGCACGTTCGAGATGAGGAAGAAACCCCCACCAGTGAGTTTTTTCTTTTCTTTTTTAATGCTTTTTCTGCCTCTACTTTTCTGAAAAAAACACTAGCGTCTTCTCAGATTCAGAGGACAGGAGTCTGAGTTTTGCTGATGAAACTTTTTCAACTGATTGCTTAGCTGTGGTGAACCTTTACATTTCAAAGTGCCCTTCCATCCATCCATTCACTTACCCTGCAGGAATCCGCTGCCCTGGGCCGGTGCCGAGGGCTTGTTTCTGCTGCAGGACTGGCACATCCCTGTCTGTGGGGTAGGCAGACAGTGCTAGTTACTCAGATACTTGCAATCGTGATGAGTGAAGAGGAGGGAGGGCCTATAAAGGGATGACTCAAGCTAGTGGGAGCAAGGAGGGGAAGGAGGGAGGCTCAAGAACATGCCCCCAAGGAGCCTTGAAGTGTTCTTCAGGGTAACACGGCCATCTCCTGCAAGGGAGGGTCACAGAGCAGCCCGGCCCTGAAATACAGTTCTGGGTGAAAAGCAGTGACTAAACTGTTTAACATCTTCAGTTTCCATCTCTGGTCTAGATTACTTGGCATTTGAGGGATACTAGGGTTATTAATTGTTTTAAAGCAAAAGTATAGGAATAATTAGGATTAAGATAGCTACAGTAGGAAGTGTAGGAGAAGAGCAAATCCTACCACATTATCTTCTCTCCAAGCGTTGTCTTTTCCTAACCGAGGTTCCTGATCATCAGCTTACACCAGTAAATCAGACCCCGTCAGCGTGGCAGGCCAGAGGCTGTGTTTTGAATCTGACCTAATCGAGGCCACATCATCATCAGTCCGTGGGAGCCCAGGCCTGTCCTCCATCAGATATGCTTCTCTCAGGACACCAGTAACGGACAGGGCTTTTTCCTGATGCGTATTTAGGTTTCCAGGCGTGGTGTTTTGAAGCACATTTTGTTTTGTCATATGCTATTAGGCGCCTTTTGTTGGTATAATTTCCACTGATTAGGTTTCCTTTGCCTTGTTCACAGAGGAGCTTTGGTCCTCGCTAGCTGGGGACTGTCAGTTGCCAGTGTCCTGCTGAGCGAGCGTGTTCCCGGAGCACTGTGACTTCCTTCTGATGAGGAAGGAGCACTACCCGAGAGGTGTCTGCCCAGTCTGCTCTGGTCTCCTAGGTGTGAGCGTGCTGCTGCCCACACGTGGGAACCCAGCTCAGTCCCAAGTACACACACCCGAAGACTTCATCCTTCCCTAGTAAGAGTCTTGCACAAAGCAGAGAAACGCTGTCGTTATTTAAGTTCAGACCCTCTTCTCAGGCCAGACACGTGGAGCATCGCCTTTCTGCCGACGTGGTCATGGGAGCTGGGTGGTGGCGGCAACTGGGTAAGGCGGCCTCACCCTGCTCCTCCTGGAGTTCCTCTGGCCCACACTTGCTCTGTGCCTTCCTCCTGGAGGTACCCTCCTGCCCTTCTGATCAAGTGCACAGGATCTTTGATGTAATTCTGTTCTTTAGTTCTTCAAAAAAAATTTGTTTTTCTTTTTAAGGTTTTTGCCATAGGGAGTGTGTGCTTGCCAGAGAGAGAGAGAGAAAAAGAGAGAGACAGTGAGAAGGAAAGTGAGAAATCATCCCCAAGCAGGACTGGCCACACTGCAATCCCTTCTCCTCCTGGGATTTTGGGCAGGTGTGCACATGCACCCAGTATGATTTTCAAGCCACCGGGTCTGGGACTCAACTGCAGTCGGCCATGTGGGAGTGCAGCATCTTAACCACTATGCCACCCGCTGGTCACTGAAGTTATTTTCTTTTTTACTCAAAATCACAAAGCAAGAAGTCACTCCCCAAGTGATCGTGGGATCTGGGTGGTGGCCGCGACTGGGTAAGACATCCTCACCTTGCTCCTCCTGGACCTCCTCTAGTGCATGCTCACGCTGTGCCTTCGTCCTGGAGGTACCCTCCAGGATGGCCACACTGCAATCCCTTTTCTTCCATTCTCCTCCTGGAATGTTGGGCATACATGCATACACACCCAGCATGAGTTTCAAGCCTCCGAGTCCAGGACTCAAACCATGGTCAGCCGTGTAAGGGTTCTTAACCGCTTTGTCACCCACTGGCCCCAATATTACTATGTCTTTGCACACATACTCACCACCACCCCCTTTAAAAATTGTTGGCTTATTCATAGATCGGAAGCTTAAGAATTCCCAAAGTCTGCTTTCTGGATAATTAATTTTATTGTACAAAAAGGAAGGGGCTTCAAAAAGTTTGTGGAAAATGGCATGAAGTACTTGAGATCCGCGTACAATGTTTTCAGTAGACACGTTTTTCACAAACTTTTTGAAGCCCCCTCACGGTTTCCAACTATGAGACATTAACAGAAAGACCTCATTCCTTCTGCCATCTCAGTCGAAGGCGCATGCTCTTTATAAAATGTCACATGAGGTGATCAAGAGCTCTTTTTCAGTGATACCCTTCAGTTATGTCAGAGGTTAGGGCTGGTCTGTGCATGGAGATGAAACTCCCACACACAGCCTTGCTTCTGTGGGCGATCGTTTGAAACAAAATCTGTGCTTAAGAGGGAGACTGCTGGGGACAGCAGGTGACGTGGTGGTTAGGGCACTGGACTCCCACAGGCCCGACCGTGGTTCCAGTCCTGGACCTGATGGCTTGCTTTCTCAATTTCCCTCTCTGCCTCTCTCTGGTGAGCACACGTGCCCTAAAGAAAACGTAATAATAATAATAATAATAATAAATTAAATACTTTTTTTGAAAAAGAGGGAGACTACCTGTACTCAGTAGGCTTTCTTTTCCTTTTTCCTGGAGTCTGTTTTGATGAACATGAGTGAAAGCACAGGCCATGAGACACGAAAGCAGGGTTCATTTCCAGTGGCGAGGGAATCTGCATTCTGACCAAAGCAGCTGATATGCTGGAAATATAGGCCTATTGAGAAGTGGGTGTTTGTTTGAGTCAAGGAAACAGATTTGGGAAGGAATATGGCCATGTCCGTACCCCAGGTTACTGTCCCCAGGAAGTTTGGCTGTCCAGGCTCCTCTTAACCGTGATTGAATTTGGTCAGTTTGATCCAATTTTTGTACCTCCTCTCAATTCTGGCTTTTGTTTAAGATGGGGAAATTGAACAGCAATATGTAGTAGTAGAATTGTAATCACACAGTAGTAAACACAGCTTTCAAATGGCCCTCTTCTCTCCAGAACCTACAAGTTCCATTCTTGGGGAAATAGAACAAAATTTTGAACTTTTGAGAAGACTCCTTTAAGTTTCATTAACAGGTTCCAAAACTTCAGGGCTACACAAGTGTCGCTGAACTACAAGTACAGACTTTCTTTGCTTTGGAAACATGTGTTTGAATACATCATTTCTGTCTTATTATGTGTGCTCTTTTCCCCTGAAGGATTGAAAGGAAGTGGTTATTGCAAATCTTTGTCTACTTTTCTGCTTTGATTCAGGTGATAGCTCTGAGAACATGACTCAGTGATTCATACAACCACGATAAAAGCATAAATTGAAAAGTATAAATTAGGTTAGTCTCCTGTGTGGGATCTGCTGGAGTCTGACTTTCTGTGACTCTTAGAGACTTGTCGGCTTGGTGCTGCGGATTGTAATTTTCCTCTCTGTCAACAAGACATTTGGGGTATGGAGCATGTTCAAAGTGGGAGCGGATCTTTCAAACCCCTATTAGCGTTGTCCTATCAGATGAGAAGCTGACACAAAAGAGTCATAGATTTCCTGCACTTCATTCAAGTATGCAGTTTTGAGACAGAACAGCACTTGTTCTGGGCTACTTTCAAAGAGAGACAGTCTTGATTTTTTTTTTTTTTTTTAATTCAAACTCCTCCACCCCTGCAGCAGCTGTTGGTTTTGCGGTCTGGCACCTCGAGCAGATCTCCGTAGCTGCCCATCTTCTGAAAGCCGCCCTAGTTCCCCACACTGTAGTCCTGACAATTTCTCCCTGTGCAGAGATGGTAAGAAGATCTTTGTTTCCTAAGCGCCAGTGCCCCTCTGACTCATGCAGTTGGCTCCGTCAGCCTCAAGCATACATCATCCCTGGGACTAAACATTTCACTCCTCCGGGGTGTTGATCCCGTTTTCACTGTCCTCTAGTCCAAGCCTGTCAAGTCCTGCTCATTCAATTTTATCTTAGAGCGAAGCGCCATACCCTTTAGTGATAGCAAGGTACTTGGGGGTAGGGGAGACTCGGCTTTCCCTCTTCTGTCCCCTCACCCCTTCTTTGTTTAGTTCAAATCGAGGCTGCGAATAAAGCATGGTAACTGTGTTCTGGCCATCGTCAAGCTATTCTCTCTCAGTACCAAGGTGAAGTTTACCAGATATGTATTTTAGTAGACCTTTTTTTATTCTACTGAGCTGTGTTCATTAAAGCTTTGTCCCAAACCCAGTTATACTTTTCCAACTACATCATGTCCCTGTTTGCAAAGATTAGTCTGGGTCTTTTCCCAGCTAGCTTTAATTCTATACCAAAGAACAAGCTGGAAAAGGAACTACAAAAGCCATTTGGCAGGCTGCTATTTCTCTGTCTGTTACCATGGAAACAGTGATGGCTGAGTTTGTGGGGGGGTTATTAGATAATAGCAGGAAGTGTGTGATGCACTGGAGGTTTAGATGCCAAAAGCCTTGTTTTCCTAGCAAATTATCCCTGGCTAAGCTCTGTCCTTAAGCTGAATTTTGCAAGTGTGGGGGGCCCTCGATCTACCTCAAAGCAATGGCACTGAGGCAAGTCGGGCCCTGCTCTTTCTGTAACCACTCCTCTCTTCGGCCTTGTCTAAAGGAGACTCTGGGAGCACCCAGTGAGCTGCAGGCCCCAGTGCCTCCCTTGCTAATTGTTGTTTTTGTATGTTTGTTTGTTTCACACACACAACTGAGAGGAGTATGGAAAAAATCCGTCAGAGCATGCGTATTGGTATTTTTTTTCTAGAATTTCAGAAAAAAGCGAGAGATGCTGAAATCCAAAACTGTGAATAGCTTAATAATGGAAACCGGCTAAGCTGGAACCGTGTAGCATTTCAGAGAAGTGGCTGAACCTTCTTCACGGAGCTGTCGCTGCCACTCTTCCAGCCATCTGTCCTCACAAACCCATCCTCTGAGTCCTTCTGAGACAGGACAGGAGAGACGAAGAAAGCCATTGACAACCATGGTCCTTTAAAACATCCCTAACGCAATGCAGACATGCAGGTTCTGTGTCCCGTTTCTGTCCTGAGGTTGGTAAGGCTCTGTGTGTCCCTTGTGTCCTGCCTCTGCCTTCGAAGGCCGTGGTGGTCGGGAGCTGCTTCACAGGAGTGCTGGCCAGGTTTCCCATGAGAGTTGCCGCAGTGACCGCGCACCTTTAAGCTCTTAGGAATTGTAGGTCCACAGTGACTCTTCATACGTGGAAATTGATAAAGGAAATGAGTAACAGCAAAACCGAGTTCCAAGGTTCCCTTGGCCTGTGAAATGGCATTCGTGAGATTGTACAGGGACGTCTCCGCGAGGCTGCGGTGGCCTGTGGATCACCGCCTGTGTGCCGTGATTAGGGGGTGGAGTCTGCTTGCAAACCTGACTTCTTTCTTTTTCTTTGAGACAGCATGTTTCTCCTGCCCAGCCCCTCTTGGGGGACTGGGACTGTAGGCACATGCCGCCCTGCCCACGATACTTAGGGTGGGCTGGGAATCAAACTCGGCCTCCCACAGGGCCCTGGCCTGCCACAGCTGGCCTGCAAACCCGACTTTAACAGCTTGTCCCAGGTAGAGTTTTTCTCTCCCCTTTGCCCTGTGGTTAAGAATTCTCCTGAGCCTCCTGGTGGTTTTCTCCTCTTTCACAAGTCACATTTTCGTGGAGGATGGCTTCCTAGCTGAGGCAGAAAAAAGCTTGGTGTGTCCCAGGAAGGGATTGGAGGCCTTGCCCTGGGCAGAGAGCCCCCATGAGGAGTGTAGCAGAGGATGAGAAGGGGAAGTGGTCAGGGCCAGGTTATGTGGAGACTCTTGAGCCCCAGGAGGGTGTGTAGCCTGATTGACAACTTTATCAGGTCCCTCTTGCTACTGTGTGAAGCCTGGGCCCGCAAGCAGCGAGGAGGCGGGGAGACCACGCAGGAATCCTTTCGACTGTGTGTGTGTGTTTGTGTGTGTGTGTGTGAGTGTATGTATGTCTGGGACCGCGGTGAAGGAGGGGAGAGGACAAAGTCAATGGCATGAGCTCAAGGAAGCAAGGTGTTTAAGGGAAGCATTTTTAAAGGTCTGAAAGTATTAGCGAGGGTAACTGATTATCGAGGGTAACCGGTTAGCAAGGGTAACTGATTGACTTGATCTTGATTCTCGGATCTGCTGGACTGACAGACATGATCACCTTCCACTTGAGAGGGCTTCAGGGAGTTTGCAGTCTTCTGGAGATAACCAGGTTTCAGTTAGGACAAGCAAGCAGAGGCACGTGTCAGAGTTCATTGAGGTTGGAGGTACAGGTGGGTTTGTGCCTCTTAGCAGGAATTCCGAAGGGCGTACTGGAAGGGCATGGGAGAGAGAGGAGAGTGGGGAGTGCACCTGCCCAGATTATATCCAGGAACTGTCTGGGGATCAGTTCTGGCATTTCCAGGTGGCTGGAGAAGCTTATGCCTCTGCTGGTGACAGGCGTCAGCTGGATGTCAGCCATGTGGATTTTGTTCTCATAAGCTCTTAGAAGGTGGAGGGCCTTTGTTTCTGGCACTGTGATCTTACTGTCTTACTTACTTACTTACTTTATTCATCCATCCATCCATCCATTTATGAATGAGAGGTCTTTGCTATAGGGCACGTGCACTTGCCAGAAAGACAGAGAGACACAGAGAGACAGAAAGTGAGAAATCACCCCCCAGGGGGGATGGCCATGCCACAATCCCTTCTCTTCTGTTCTCCTCTTGGGATCTTGCGCATGTACGCACACGTGCCTGGCGTGAGTTTAAGCCACCAGGTCCGGGACTCGAACCGCGATCGGCTACATGGGAGTTCAGCGACATAACCATCATGCTAACTGCTGGTCCCTGGCACTGTGGTCTTGCATGCAAGCTCTTTCAGATAGCAGCTCTTTGAAACAACATTTCTGAGAAATATTATTTTGCCAAGAATGGAATCTTGCTCTCATGAACTCTTCTGATGTCAGGTGCACATCCAGCGTCGCCGGACAGCTACAACTGAGTGTGTAGCCATGTTTGCTTTTGCTTAAGTTGAGTAACTGCTCCCCCTCCTTCCTCCCGGTACGACACTGACCATCTGAACAGGAAGCTCCATCGGCATGCATTTCACTGCACCTTCCATTTACACTCCCAAGTGTCCAGTCCAAAAGCAAAGGCCGGGGTTGACCTGCAGGTTGGGCTGCAGTGCTCCACCCTCGGTACCTGTGGAGAGCCTCTGCCGCGGGGTGTGACCGGCCGGGCCTCCCAGCCCACGTTGCAGTTAGCGAGGTTCCGGCGAGGTCCTAGCGAGGTCCCATGCTGTGGAGCTGGCGAGGCCACTGGTGTGCCTGTTCCACTTGCTTCTCTCATTTGCCTCTCCAGAACCTTCCAAGCTAAATACATGCCAGCAATTGGGGAAAAGTTTGATTTAAAAAAAAAAGGCCAAGATTTATATGTGGTAAGTCAGTTTCAAACTGTTCTGAACTAATCACCTTAGTGACTTCAAATCTGTGCTTTTCCAGCCAGCTTCTTTCTTGAGCAAATCTTATTTCAGAAACCGTTGCTTCTGTTTTTAAAGTACTCTATTTCAGATCGATGCCGAGGACGCCAGCATGTCAGCCGTGGCTGGAGTCAGCAGAGATGACTCTGTGGGGTCCCGGCCTTGTTCTGTCTCTGTAATTTCCATGACAAATATGTCTTATTTATATCTCATTACAAATATATTTCCTTGATGATCAAAAATCCTGCTAGGGTCCAGCAGGTGGTGTGGTGGCTAAGGCGTTGGACTCCCACATGGCTGATTGCGGTTTGAGTCCCATGGTGACTTGCTTTCTCACTTTCCTTTTCCCTCTCTCTTCCCCTTTCTTTTTTATTTTATTTTATTATTATTATATTTTTTTGGAGAGGTTTTCGCTATAGGGCGCATGCACTTGCCAGAAAGACAGAGAGAGACAGAGAGACAGAAAGCAAGAAATTACCCCCCAGGGGGGATGACCACACCACAGTCCCTTCTCCTCCATTCTCCTCTTGGGATCTTGGGCATGCATGCACACGCGCCTGATGTGAGTTTAAGCCACTGGGTCTGAGACTCAAACCGCAGTCGACTACATGGGCATAGCCATTACGCTAACTGCTGGTTCCTCTCCCCCTTTCTCTTTCTCTCCCGCCACCATCTCTCTCTGGTGTATGCATATACCCTCTAGCAAATTAAAAAATAATAATAATAATAATGATAAATTAAATTAATTCTTTTTTTAAATTAAAAAAACTTTAAAAAAATCATGCCAAGTCTTATATTGTCGCTGTAGGAACCACCTTTGTAATCCAAGTCGCTGCAGGCTTAGATGACCCATGAAGCAATCTACAGCCTAGCTGGATTCTTGAGGGCACAGCAGTACCATAGTCTGGGAAAACAGGCCCAAACAAAATGATAGAAAAGGGCCGTCATGAGTGTAGCCATAAGCTGGGGAGTAGGGCAGACGGGACATCTGGCCCTCGGCAGGTGAGGCGCGGAGGCCCAGGCCGCGGTGTTGCGTTTTCAGTTGTTGTCTTAGGCTGCAGAGAAGCCTGACGAAGCTTGTCAAGTAGCTTCACCATTTACCTGACCCTTGGCCCAGCCAGCGGCCTGGGGAAGTCTCCGTTCTGTCTGTTACTCTCTTATAAACACTCTTTGCTTGGCCCTGCAGACATCCTAACATCTTCGGTTTTTTTTTTTTTTTCCTCCTCTTACTTTTGAAGCATAGATCCTGAAATAGTTGTGTTTAGAGTCCCATTTTCTTCACAACTTAACCCATTCTTTTTTTTTCTGAGAGATTTTTGTTATAGGATGTGTGCGCTCACTGGAGAGACATAGAGAAAAGGCAAGAAATCACTCCTTTTAGGGCTGGCCACACCACAGTCCCTTCTCCATTCCCCTGAGATCTTTGGTACACATGCACCTGTGCCCAGCATGAGTTTGAAACCACGAATCTGGGACATGAACCGCAGTTGGCCATGTGTGAGGCCGTCAATGTAACTGCTCAGCCATCCGCTGGCCCCTCACTCACTCTGAAAACACATGCTCTTGGGGCAGCAGGCGGTGTAATGGTTAAGGCACTGGACTCCCATATGGTGGACCGCAGTTGAGTCCTGGACTTGGTGGCTTGAGACTCACGCTAGGCGTGTGCAAATGTGTACCCAAAATCCTAAGAGGAAGATGGAGGAGAAGGGATTGGGGCGTGGCCATCCCTGACGGGAGATGATTTCTCGCTTTCTCTCTCTCCCTGTGTCTCCAGCGAGTACACGTGCCCTGTAGCAAGAATCGCTTAAAAAAAAAAAAAAAATTAAGAAAAGAAAAACACGTGCTCTCTGGCTCCATTACGAAACTCTACCAAGAGTATACTGATAGCTCTGACCTGAAGTTAAATGTGCCGGCCTCTCTTCTTTCTTGTCAGTCACTGTGTGTGAAGCTCACCATTTATTACCGCTCACTGGCTTCTGCACGCCCGGCTTACCTTCGTTATTCTCATGCCGTTCTCGGCGCCATTTCTCTACCTCCCTTGAGATTTGTTCTTTACATTCAACCCATTAAATAGGGATGTTCCAGATTATCTTTGATTCTGTTATCTTTCTACATGTTGCTTTTAGGAGATTATGAACTGCGAGTAGATTGTAAACATCCTATGGGCAAGTTCCTTTTGATCATTAATGTCCTGAGCATTTTGTAGTGTGTGTGTCTGCATGTACACACACGTGTGTGTGTGTGTGTGTTGGCTAATTAAACAAATAGGATTTCTTTGGTTCCTATAACTTTATCCATTCCTTCTTTGGTGGGGTGACTTTGGGTCTTTTCTCTCCAGCTTTGAAAAAGTAAGCCGCCAGGTTCAGGACTTGAACCACAGTCAACCGTATGGGAGTACATTACCTTTAACCATCATACCACCTACTGGCCCCTCTAGCTTTGACTTTTACCTTGAGTTCTAGTCATTACTTTGTACATACTCACGAGACAGTTCCACTTACTAGCGGCACATATGACTTCCAAAGTGAAATCGTGAAATCATATTCATTATTGTTCTCTTGAAAAGTTCCACAGTTCATAGTCCTACCTGTGAAGAAGCTCATGTATGTTTGTAATATCACCATACTCAGGTTAACAACATCACTTATTTTTCTTTCTTTCTTTCATCCTTGCTCCTCATATATAATCCATTCCCAAGTCATCTTTTTTTTTTAAGAATTATTTAATTTTAGTTATCATTATTATTATTTTTTAAATTTGCTACAGGGCATGCGTGCTCACCAGAGAGAGAAAAAGAGAGAGTGTGAGGGAGAAAGCAAGCTGCCTGGCCCTGGACTCGAATCACGTCGGCCCTGTGGGAGTCTGGCACCCTAACCACCGCACCTCCTGCTGGTCCCTCAAGTCATCCTGGTTCTTTCCTGAAATGTCTGAAGACCTGTCCTTCTCACAGCAACCATCTCTGTGCCTGGTTCTTCCAACCACGTGCCTAATACACTGAAGTAACCTCCTCTGCCCCGATGGTCTTGATTCCAGTTTTACGTCCACTGTTCTGTCTAGTACCCAGACGTCAGAGAACGTTTTCAGGAACAGATATCTCCTGCCCCTCTCTAGATAGTCTTCTCGTGCCCCAATATTAACCAGGCACCTACTGTGTGTCAGGTACTGTGCTTAGCTCTGGGGCTGTATCAGTGGACAGGACACGTGGCCCTGCCCTCATGGAGGCCCTAGGAGCTATCAGTAATCACAGAAACAGACAGACGCAGCTGCAGCTTGCAGCTCTGAGTGCAAGGGGAATGAGTGGTTGTGGCACGATCTGCTTAGTCTTTTCTTTTTTCTTCAAATTTCCACTTGCCGGAGAGACAGGAAGGAAGCACCATCAGTAGGGCATGAGTATACCAAGATCCCTTCTCTAGTTCTCCACCCTGTTGGGGTTTTGGCCACATGTGCACCCGCCATGTTTTTCAAGCTGAGATTCAAACCGCAGTTGATGTGGGATCTGGCCCCCTTCACCACTAGGCTGCGGACCGGTCCTGGTGTGCAATCTTAATCGACCACTCCAGCTGCAGCGCGAACAGTCTCCAGGGCCAGCAGGTGGGGGAGTAGTTAAAGCTCTGGACTCCTACATGGTTGACTGGGATCCAAGTTCCAGACCCGGAGGCTTGAGACTCACTCTGGGTGCATGTCTGTGCACACCCCAGATCCTGAGAATGGGGGAGAATGGGCTGTGGCGTGGTTATCCCCTTGGGGGTGCTTTCTCACCTTCCCTCTCTCTCTTTGGCGAGTGCATGCACCCTATGACATAAAACAAAACAACAAAGCAAAAGAACCCACAACAAACTTAGAAGAGTTTGGGAAGAAGCAAGAGCAGGAGACGAGACTGAAAGGCGGCTGCAGCAGCCTCTGGGAGGAGGATGGCTGGCTTGGACTAAAGGAAGAAGAAAGCTGAATGGATTGGGGGCATGTTTTTGAGGCTAACCCAGCGGAACTTACCAACAATATTTAGATGTGGGAGTGAAATCAGGAATGGCTCCCGGGCTTCTGACGTGAGCAGTTGGTGGGTGGAGTTGCTGCAGCTCAGATGGATGAGGACCACCAAGCCTTGCCTAAAGCCTGCAGTGTGTCAGGGCCGGCCTGCGAGCCTGGGAGTTGGGAAACAGCCTGCAGGCTTCTCCACGGCTTCGTGTGTCCCTTCGCTCCTCCACGGTTTGTTTTTATAGGTCTCTTCTTCGTACATGACGGCAGTTTTCTGCCTAGCTTATCTGAGGGGTCAGAGACCGATTAGGAAACCAAATACCTCACTTTTCTCTGAGCTGAGCAAATTGGAAACATACCCGGGCTTTTCTGGTTGAGTTGGGAGTGAGACGGAGCCTATGGTCAGTGGAGGTGAGGTGGTCTATGTGTCTGAGCTTTCCGTCGTGCACTCCCGTGTGGGACGGTGGGGGGTGGCGTTAAAGAAGCACAGCAGAGGCCACCTGGCCTCAGGCACCGACTGGCCAGCCAGGGCGACTGGCACGGGAATAAAAGAAGCCAGTCCTGGCTCGGGTCTGCCAGCAGGACAGCTGGAGCCTGTGCGCTCAGCCTGGCTCTCGGCTTGTTTATACTGCTCAGGGTTTTTAAGGAAACCAAATTCATTGCCAAAATATATGACTCGGGAGATTTCACATAACAATCCCGCTCAGCCTCCCTGGAAAACTCCGAAGGTGGGGCGGCACTGGGAGCAGTGAGCTGGAGCTACTCGCGGGCACAGTAGGTGCCGTCCGGGACCAGTTCCCGGCTTGCTAGAGCCCTCACCGCCCTCCGTGTTCACTGGACCTCGCCCCTTGTTGCTGGTGCTTGCTGGTGTTTGGGACCCTGATAGTGTGGTCAGGGGCTGTATATTTAGGGCAGGAGCTCTCAGCATTTCAGAAAGAATAGAGCTTACTGTGGGGAGCGCAGTGTAGTGGGAAGCTTTAGAGCCAGACAGATCTGCATTCAGATGCCAGCCCTGCCTCCTGCCAGCCTTTTGCCATAGACAAATGTGTTCCCTCCGCTTGTGACAAATGGATAATATTGCCTCCCCCACTCCCTCATTGAGGTGGTGACCAGGATAACAGCATAACATAGGACCTTCTATGCCTGGCACCAGAGGTCACCTTGTCCAGAAAGTCTAGCAGGGGTCCTTGGTTTAAGTACCTAGAAATTGTTATAGAAAGAAGCATGAAAAGTAAAAATCTCCAAATCTCAGGTAGTTTAAGAATTAAGTCTAAAAATTTTAAATGATATTTTTTAACTAATAAGAAATGAAATTATATACTTTAACTTCTCTTAGGATGAGAAAAGACTTTTTTTAAAAAAATAATTATTTATTTATTTTCATTTGTTATTGTTATTTTTTTTTCTTTATTTGACGAGAGAGAGAGAGAGAGAAAGGGAAAGTGAGAAAGCAAGCCACCAGGTCCGGGACTTGAACCATGGTTGGCCATGTGGGAATCCAGCGCCCTTATCCACCACAGCACCTGCTGGCCCTGAGAAGAGACTTTCTAAACATAAAATTCATGAAGGAGAGCCAAAGAACGGTCAGTAGAGTTGATTTAAAATGTTTTGAGCTAGTCTATATTAAATATCCTAAACACAGTTAAAAGGCAAATAGCAAAGGAGAAAAGTATTTGCAAAAAGCATGAGAAAGGGTAAATATCAGATCGTCTATGGTTACAGATTAATGAGAGAAACGTTGACACCCCCATAGAGTAACGGACAGATGACATGAGCAGAGTTCACAGCATAGGGAGAACAGGCGGCAGACGTGAAAGAAGGCTGACCTGGACAGGCCGCCCAAAGCTCGTACGTTTGCACCAATCGCCTTTGCTCCCCGTCGTTCTTCACCATTGTCGACTGATAGTGCTCAGGCAGAAGGCAGGTGCCGTCAGTCCCCGACGGCATTACAAACTGCCGCAGCCTTTCCAAGAAAGCAATTTCGTGTAGTATAAATCAAGGATCTTAAATACCCCTTCGCATTCTTTGAATGAACTTTACCCTTGGATCCAGTGCTTACATTTTTAGGAATGTATCCTAGAAATACACTCAGAAATCAGACCGTCAGATAACGTAATGGTTACGTCACTGGACACCTATGTAGTTGACCACGGTTCGAGTCCCAGATCTGGCAGCTTAAAACTCACACTGGGTTTGTGCGTGTGCATACATGCCCAAGATCCCAAGAGGAGAATGGAAGAGAAGGGATTGGGACATGGCCATACCCCCGGGGGGTGATTTCTCACTTTCTGTCTCTCTGTGTCTCTGGCGAGTGCATGCACTCCATAGCAGAATTCTTTCTTTAAAAAAATATATACATATACTCAGAAATGTTTTGCTCCAATTTTTCTTTCTTTACTCTTTTATTTCTTAAATAATGTTTGCATATTAAAATCTCAGTCTTCAGGAATGTGTGTCTAACTGCTATACTCTTAGCACCGCCAGTGCCTGACATACAGGTAGTAAAAAAGTATCTAGTTTAAAGGAGGAGGGGTATATTCATGTGAGGAATATGATGTAACTATGTCTTTGAAACATTACATATTGAAAGATGTAAAAAATGCTTACAATATAAAGCTAAAAATGTAGAGTACATGATTATGTAAAGAACATTCTGTGTCTCTGTGTGTGTGTGTATACACGTGCTGTGGATGGTAGGATTAAAGGTGATTTGTTCTATTTTCTTGGTACTTTTCCTTAGTCATTCAGGATGTGTCTATTGAAATCTTTGGTAAGCACCAAGTATGTTTCTAAAGAGCAAGACCACATAGTCCAACCTCATAATTTCTTTCTTTCTTTCTTTCTTTCTTTCTTTCTTTCTTTCTTTCTTTCTTTCTTTCTTTCTTTCTTTCTTTCTTTTTCTTTCTCTTTTCTTTTTTAAGAATTATTTCCTTTGGGGCTGGCAGGTGGTATCTTGATTAGGGGCACTGGATTCCCACATGGCCAGCTGCAGTTCGAGTCCCAGACCTGGTGGCTTGCTTTCTCACTTTCTCTCTCTTTCACTCTGTCCCTCTCTGGTCAAATAGAAATGAGCAAATGAATAAATAAATAAAGTTAAGTAAAATAATTCTTAAAAAAAAAAAGAATTATTTTCTTTATTTATCATTATTGCCACTTTTAATTTGACCAGAGTGAGACACACAAAGAGAGCGAGCGAGAAAGCAACCCACCGAATCCAGGACTTGAACCACAGTCAGCCATGTGAGAGTCCAGCGCCTTTAACCTCCACACTACCTGCCAGCCACCAACCTCATGGTCTCTAATAGCATAGAAAAGTAGACATTCAACAAGGAATTACAAGTGTATCATTTACTTTAGTGAGCTTATATTGCTTTTATGTTCTAGAGAGAAAAACTGATGATGGTGATCGGGTGATTGAAGTTTATAAGACACTGTTTTAGGCCAAGAAAGGAGTAATTACGTGAAAGTTCAGACTTCATGTGATATAACTTTTCCCATCAAAGGAAAAATGTTTAGTTTCTTGTGTGTTGAATGGTTAGTGATGGCCTGCTACTAAATACCCTCAGACCTTTTTCCTAAAGAGCATTTTCTTTTCTTTTTTAAAAGATTTTTGCTATAGGGTGTGTGTGCTTGCTGGAGAGACAGAGACAGAGAGACAGAAAGCGAGAAATTACCCCCCAGGGTGGTGGCTACACTACAATCCTTTCTTCATTCTTCTCTCAGGATTTTGGACACACACACACATTTGCCCAGCATGAGTTTCAAGCCACTGGGTCTGGGACTCGAACCATGGTCAACTATGTGGGAGTCTAGCAATGTAACCATTACACCATCTGCTAGTCACCTAAAGAGCGTTTTCTAAGGGACACTGAGTGAGACAGTATCTTGGTGAGATGGTGGTAAGAGTTATGGGAAACCCCCACGTTCTTTAAGCATAATTAAACATTTGAGCTGACCAGCATTAAAATATAGGAAAAAATATTTTTTTTTGTTCAGCGACTTGTAAAGTTTCAAGTGTGTGGAAAACCAAAAACAGCAACAACAAAACCACCCTGTAGGTTAACTGTGACCCTCAGAGCTCTTTTGTAACCAGGATCAGGGATGGAAAATTGTATCCTAAGCCACAGCTTTGTTTCATGTTGAAGAAATTCCAGAGTAGATCGGAGGGTTTCAGAGCTATGTTTGGGGGACGCCCCCTGCTTGATGGCTGGGACTGTGCTCCCAAGACATCGGGCCCTCACGTCCACAGTCTTATCCCTCCATCAGCGGGGCCTTCCTGCACAGTCACGCCAGCGCCCTGGCCTTTATCTGTTTCCGGAGCAGAAAACGTCTCTGCATCTGGCTGAGTTACAGGGTGGGGCTGCGACCTCCAGGGAAGACAGTTGTGAGCTGTGCGTTGCATTGGTGGGAGCCCTTGCCCTCGTTTCTGCCCATCCGCAGGTTAGGAGCGTGCGTTCTAAGCCCGGGGTGCAGGAAGGAGTAACACGCAGCAAAGCGATGGCACCGCCTCCCACCGTGGGCGCACTGTGTATTGCTGTCTCCAGACCTTCGCAGACTGATTCGAGGGACTGCCCCCAGTGAGAGCTCACCCTCTGCTGCTTTTTAACCCGACTGACGGTTACGTTGGCAGTAACGTGTTCAAAACCGACCTAGCACTTTCTTCCCTTTGGAAATTTGGATCTTAGGAACATGACGTGAACTGTGGGTCTGTTGACCACTGTTTTCCATCAGTGCTGTTTCCCTCTCGCGTTCGGAATCCACTTTCACTTGAGAGGCGTCTCCTGCTTCACGTTTCCAGGTGGAATTACAGTGCTCCCGCTCTCCTCCGTTGGTCTCAGCACCTCCTCCTCCCTGGCATTTGCAGTGTTCCGAGAGGTCTTCACCTCTCAGCTCTCCTTCATCTCGTGGTTTCTCTCCTCTGTGCTTCTCACCCCATCTTTCATCCCCCAGTGTCGTTATGTGGCTTGTCGACGAGGGCCCTGTTGCCTTGCCTGGTCACATCGAGCGTTGCCGATGTTCTGCTTCTAGCTGTCTCGAACCTTGATCTGGTAATGGGTTTTTACACTCTAAAGCAAGGATCCTCGGACCCTCTGGCCTCACCGGTGATGCACTTCTTTCCAGTAGGAGTTGCCACTCCTCTGTCTGGTGTGTGTTTTCAGAGAGCAGTCTTCCACTTTTCCACAGGGAAGCTGGCCCACCAAGGGCAGGGTCACCTTCTCACTGCTTTCTGGTTGGCTGAGTTGTCAGAGGTAACTCTTGTGGTGCCTGTTTATTAATGGAAGAGAGAAGATGGCAGACACAGTTAAATGATCACTGAGACCAAGGTTTCTCAAACACCGCTTCCACCTTCTGCCTGTGAAAATTACGACTGTGCTTGACAAAGTCACTGCCCAGGACGGGGCCCGGATCTCGGACTGTTTATGCAAGTTCATTATTGTTTTGATTGCGACTTTCCTGGGGGAAGTCACTGTAAACAGTTCAGTTCTCAGAAGCAGCACTCCAGGAATAAACATAAACGCAGAATGTTACCGCACCGAAGTCAGCCCTGCAGTCCCCGAACAGGGCTGCACGGAAAGTGAGGCGGGTGAGCGGAGGGGAGAAGTCAGGACGCGCAGGGCCTCCCGGTCTCAGCTCTTCACAGGCCGTCCTCGCTGCAGGCGAGGAAGTGGCTTGACACACACAGTTAGCTGAGGAAGGGCAGCGCCGCCTGCGCGTGGCCGTGCAGGCTGCACCGCGAAGGCCGTGGCGGTGCTGGACATGCGATGCCTCTGGGCTCTCTGGGAGAAGCTCGGGTACAAGGTGTCTGTATCCCGAGTGTGCAGGAGCTGTGATCCATCCTCAGAGGCGGACGCCACCAGTCTCAGCTGGGCAACACTCTGGTCAAGCCAGAGTTTTCTTCATTGAGGAAATCTTGTCTGTGGGGAGGGACAGGGTTATTTCTCCCATACACCAGAGCAGCTGGCCGCAGAGCTGTGCTAGTTTGAGCACAAGTCCCAAGGACGGAATTGGCGGAGCCCGGGACTAGGGGAAGCAGAGCTCAGCACATCAAGTCTGGGAGGCAATGCATTTTCAACACTGTGTTGCAGTGTAGAGCCCAGCATGAGGCAGGTATAAAGAATCCTTCCAGAAATGGGAACCAGCAGATGGCACAATGGTTATGTCGCTGGACTCCCACTAGCAGTCGACTGCAGTTTGAGTCCTGGACCCAGTGGCTTCAAGCTCACACTGGGCATGTGTGCCCAAAATCCCAAGAGGAGAGTGGAGAAGGGATTAAGGGAGGAAAAGGGGTGGCATGGCCATCACCCGGGGGGTGATTTCTTGGTTTTTATCTCTCTGTCTCTGTCTGGCGAGTACACGTGTCCTATCGCAAAAATCTCTCTAATAAAAAAAATAATAATTGGGGACCAGTAGTTGGCTTAATGGCTACGTCACTGGACTCCCATATAGTCAATCACAGTTTGAGTCCCGGACCTGGTAGCTTAAACTTGGTCCAGGTGCATGCGTGTGCATGCCCAAGATCCTGAGAGAAGAATGGAGGAGAGGGGATTGTGGCTTGGCCATCCCCCGGGGGGCAGTGTGTGTGTGATTTCTCGCTTTCTGTCTCCCTGTCTCTCTCTGTCTTTCTGGCAAGTGCACATACCCTGTAGAAAAAAACTCTCCAAAAAAAAAAAATAATTAAAAAGAAATTACTTACAGAAATTACTTCCCATTTTTTCATAGACTGGAGTGGGTTCTGCATTTCGGATATTAATTGCAATAACTAACATTTGCATGCACTTACCACGTGTGGGAAAATGGCTTCACACAACCGTGTATCAAACGAGGCTGTCAGCAGCCCTGTGTGACAGATTCTGTCATTCTCCTGGCTATACAAGGTACAGAGAGGTGAAGTAACTTGCCCAAGGCCCAACAGCTACCTAGTGGCAGAGCCAATACACGAACGCCCGAAGTCTGGCCGAAGAGTAGAGGTTTCCATCACCACCACTATCAGGTTCTGTTGCCTCCTGGGCACACACAGAGACTCAGTGCGGTAAACGCTGTCTTCCAGGAAGAGAATGGGGACTGCACGTATGTGGAAA
>NW_006160145.1:1142927-1148457 GCF_000334495.1 Tupaia belangeri chinensis
ATCCCCCTGGACCACGGGACCTTGTTAATCATGGAAGGAGCTACACAGGCTGACTGGCAGGTGAGAACGTGAGGGTTATTAACATCTAGGTAAATATGCGGTGACAACCATAAGGTGACATCGTTTCCAAGGTGAAAGGGTTACTGGTTACGACCACAGTGGCCGGTGCAGCACGGCGTGCAGCTCTGTGGCCTGTGCCGCCCAGAGTGGCGACACCCAGCCACACAGGACTGCTGACCTCTGAGAATGTGGCCAGTATGCTGAAGAATCAGAGTTTCACTTGACATGTAAATGGCTTCAGGGCTAGCAGGTGGCATAGGGATTAAGGCACTGGGTTCACATGAGGTCGACCATGGTTCGAGTCCTAGACCCAGCAGCTTAAAACTCGTGCTGGGCACATGTGCGTGCATGCCCAAAATCCTGAGAAGAGAATAGAGGAGAAGGGACTGGGGCATGGCCATCCCCCTGGAGAGTGATTTCTCAGTTTCTGTCTCTCTCTGTCTCTCCGGTGAGCACACGTGCCCTATAGCGAAACTCTGTAAAAAAAGAAAAGAACAGAACATAAATGGCCCCAGGTAGCTCATGGCTGTCCTGCGGGACTGCACAGCTAAGCCAGGCCGGTGTTAGGCCAGGTCCTCTGTAAGGAGTGCATGCGCATGTAGACACAGCCCGGGAGTGCAGTCTCGGGTCTCTCTCTGGTCTCATCCATTTACATGCTTTTCTTACAAGGTTAAAAACATGGCAGGAAGAGCCATTAGAAGATTAGAAAAGATGAGGCTGTCTCACTGCCAGGATGCTGGCAATGCCGCGCGGGCCAGGGGGGAAGCCTGTCTCAGGAGACCTTTCCCCATGGCCCTGTGGAGAGCTTATGCCGCTCGTTTAAGGGGGCTACAATGAGTATGTGTGTATCCTCAGAAATGTCTTCAATCGCTTCGAAGTAGAACTGTGTGTACATTTATGCCAGGGAACTGTTTATATTTCCATTTAGCATCGAGTGCCTAAAGAATACCACTCCAGAAGCCCGAGAGTAAACCTGACCTTTCGGACAGTTTATCCAGACCCTAGAGGGGCGCCCGGCGACATGGGATCCTGGAGAGAGAAGCCGCACTGACACTGAGCATCCTGCCCCCAGAAGACGCTGCCAGAGGTGGGCCCGGCTGGTCTCGTGGTGTGGCTCGTGGAAGGTGGTGGACGCTTCCCGGCCCAGAGCCCCATTCAACAAGAGCCAGAGTTCTCGTCGGTGATTCCGTCTGCTCTGGGGGCACTTAGCACTAAGCGCCTATCGGAGTCGCACATCATCATTAGGCAAATTAAAAACTGCTGTGGACGTGCTTCTGGGTTGCTTTATGCACCCCACTGGGAGAAGTGGGAGTGGACCCGTGCCTCTGGGGACACGCCCGTGTCTGCTCCTTGTGACTTCAGCAGAGTGGAGACAAGTACATGCAGCGGCTCTGGAGCCTTCCGTAGGCAGGCAGCTGCGGAAACCCACACAGAGGTGGCTCCACGGGGCTCTGTGTTGCTGACTCCTCGCCGTGTCGGCTGTGTGCAGTGGCCGTGCACATTCACTTCACAGTCTCCTCACCCGTCAGCCTTCCTGGGACCCGGCAGGAAGGATGCTGTGGTGCCCCGTTTCCCCGGACTGCTTGCATACAAGAGAACACTGTTCCCTTAACAGGACAGATGGGTGACGTCACGAGAAGCAGGCAGCTGAGATCTAGGCTAAAGAGCAGCACATGCCCTGCGAACGACAGCTGTTCCACATAGATTAGCTTCCCCTGGAGAATTCCTTGTCATTTAAACCCAAGCCAGAGAGCAGCAGAGCCGTCCTGCAGGGAACAGACTCAATTACCTAACAGCTCTCTTCACCTTAGATTTCGGGAGCCCGATGACTAAGGCTCTCCTCTGACTCAGTGTTTTCTTACAAGTTCCCGAGGCACGAGGGTGAGTCTGTGATGTCACCGAGGTTCCCAAAACAACAGCGTGGCTGCCCCTGATTGCATCATAAAAGCGTGTGTCTCCTTGACCTCTCGCCCCAGGCGCCGTGTGCCAGATTAATTCCAAACCAAGATACGGAAAAGCAAGATACGAGACAGAAAACCGAAATGGATGAAAACAGGGCGAGAGACCTAGCTCCCCTCGCTGCCTGTGGGGACGCGCAGACCCTCCTCGGTTCCATCCTGCTCCCATTCCACGCTGTAGGGCTGACGGCCCCCAGATTCCGGTAAAGTACCAAGGCTGGGCCGTGTCGCTGTCCTGGCCACGCTCTGCTCTCTGACAAGCTCTCCGGCCCCTTGCACTGGAATCTCTCGCTCTCTCTCATTAAAATGATAAATCTGTAGCTCCTTTTTCTGAGAAAAATACTCATGCTTTATAAAATGTGAGTATAACACTGAAAGAGACACATCACCATAAAATAAAATAAAACCTCTGCTGAACTCCTAGCTGTTCTGTTCAAGTAAACACCTGGCCAGGGTGGGGCAGCCAGCTTTGGTGCGGGCCCTGGGAAGGTCTCCCACGACCCCAGAGAGGAGCGGGCAGATGGCTCCCATCTCCCGGCATCCCTTCCTCCTAATGGAGGGTCGTGACCTCCCTGGTATCAGCTGTGCGTTTGATCCCTTCACTCATCACAGCCATGTCTGTCGGGGAAGCAGATTCCCACTGTACTGGGCTCTCGGGCCGACAGCAGCACATCTCGGGTTTCGTTTCTTGGCGTGGCTGTAGACCCCGTGTGCCAGGACTGCCTTTTCCCCACGTCTCTTCTGAAATGTCAAGTAGGCCCTTGCCCTAGGGTAAAACCGTGGGGCTTCGGAATGGACGGGCATTCGGTGTCCTCACCCACCGCCGCTGCGTTTTACTGGCGGTAGGTCCTCACAGGGGATTCGGGGGAGCTGTGTCTGCGAGTGCTACCTGTAGAGCAGAGGAAGCACAGACAGCTGTAGCATGAAGAAAAACAGGTTTTGTTTTTTTCGCTGCCCTTTTGTTGAGCTTCCACACGCAGCTTGCCAGGCACTAGGACAAACACCCTCATCCTCCCCATAGCTGTGAGAAAGACTTTTCCCGCTGTGGAGCCTGGGAAACTGAGTCTACAAGAGGCGAAGTCATTCCGCAGGACTGGTAGGGGCCGAGCAGACCTGAAACAGCAGGCTGGCCCCTGCCCCGCATGCTAAAAACTGTCTGAACCGGGCCCTCTGGAAGCCAGAGCCTTGGGTTGCTCCCCGAGAGCTGGCTGGCTGGCCGCGGGCCTGCACCTGCGTCCCAGCTCTCCTTAATCAGCGCCGCACCTCCTGTTAGAAGCCATGCTGCTGGATGCACTGGCGGTGGCCATGTGACTGGGGCGCTCGCTTATGGTGCTTCCAGTTTCCGACGAGTGACAGATTCTCAGCCAGCCTTCCTGCCACGCGCTTCCTGGCCCTGTCCAGACAGCTAGAAACACGCGGGGGTACGTGAGTTCTTCCTCCGTGGCCCCGTCTCTGTTCTCACCTGTGAGTGCCTGAAGGTGCTGAACGATGCCCAAACTCAGCGCTAGCCGTCTGCCCATGCTTCCCAGCACCACCGGCCAGCAGCAGAGAGCCCAAAGTAACGCACGGCGACCCACACTGAGCCTGTCTTGACCACAGGCAACTTGCCTCAAAGTGCAGGTCTGAGCAGCATGACACTCAGCATCAGGTTTTTCTCTAGTGTTAACATCAAGAGCACATGGGGGGGGGGACCAGCAGTTAGCGTAATGGCTATGTTGCTGGATTCCCACATAGGCGACCGTGGTTCGCATCCCGGACCCGGTGGCTTAGAACTCACACAGGGCGCGTGTGCGTGCGTGCCCAAGATCCCGAGAGAATGGAGGAGAAGGGATTGCAGCGTGACCATCCCCTCTGGGGGGTGATTTCTCTCTTTCTGTCTCTATGTCTCTCTGTCTCTCTGGCGAGCGCATGCGCCCTATAGCAAAAACCTCTCAAAAAAAAAAAAAAAAAGAGCACATGGGAGGGGGCAGCAGGTGGCATCATGGTCAAGGCACTAGACTCCCACATGACCAACCATGGTTTGAAACTCAGGCCAGGCACATGTGTGTGTGTGTGCCCAAGATTTTGAGAGACTGGAGAATGGATTGCAGCATGGTCATCCTCCTTGGGAGGATTTCTCACTTTCTCTCGCTGTCTCTCCGGCAAGTCACACACCCTATAGCAGAAATCTTTCTTAAATATATAAGTAAACATGAATCTGTGGCCTTGATGGTTCCCAACAAAGGCAGGTCACAGCTAATCAGCTGTCATTTTCTTGGGATACCCATCCCCTACAGCCGCTGACCTGCCCTGGTGCATGGGAGCTCTGTCTGGACCTGGTCATAAGTGGCACTGTCTCCTGGTTGGGTCATGGTGACCCCGGAAGAGCTAAGTGAGCCCCGTGGTGAGCAGGGTGCTCCAGTTGGAGGGTTTCGGAGCAAGTCCTGATCTATGGTGGGTCCCTGCCCTGCTGGGACTATTTCTTCCTGGAATTCTGGCAGCTTTTACTTGGCTGCAGAGTATTGAAAGCCCACTTCGCCTTTTCTGGTCATAAACACTTGTAGTGTTGAATCTGAAGTCTTGATTATTTTTCTTAGCGGTGCCTTTGAAAAAGCCGAGTGTTTCCATAGCGATGCATTCTGTTTGTTTCCTTCCATCTTTCCTTATGCATAACTGCACCCACATGCCCTCCTGGGAGGAGCTGGGGACCACTGCCCCCTGCCCCAGACCCAGCTTCTCTCTGGAAGGAGCTGGCAGACGGGTGGGCTGGAGTCCAGCCCCACGTGATCCTGCGTCTGGGGGTCAACAGAGAGGTGACTGCCATTTCTTCACGGGTGGTGCTAATCCCTGCTGGCTTCCTACCCTTGTTCCTTGTGCAGTAGAAGCCTTCCCCAGCTGGGTGCAGAGCCCTTGCTGGGGGGGCGGGGAGGAGTCCCCAATCTGGGGGAAGCAGATCAAATAGCCAGGACCTTGGTAACCAGCACCACCCTGAAGAGGGTTTCTCAAGGGAGCCTGGCCGAGCTGGTAGGGGTGAGTGTGTGTTACAACATTGTTAGGGTGATTTCTGTGGGTCACTCGCACCCCAATGGCAGGGTGATGTCACACTCCCTCAGCACAGGGACAGTCCTCACTCGTGGTCTGCAGGAGTGGAGTGTTGTCTTTGCTGTTCAGGCAGGGCCCTGGGACTGCACCTGTAACTTGGTCTCTGGGTTGGGAAGGAAAGGTGAAGGGAGGGAGTTTACAGAGGACTGGGGGGCGGGGGGCGGGGCGAGGCAGGGCCTCTACAATCTGATTCCTCAAAGCCTCCTGTGAGGTTTTCCAAACACCTGGGAAATGCAGGAAATCATTTGTCAGATCCTGGGGCGCAGGTTCCGGGAGAGCCTGTGTGCTGATCCTGGCCAGCTGGCATCGGTGCGGTCTATGGGCCTTCAGTCCGTCCCCTTCTCGCCGTCCTGGCCCAGGGCAGGCTGGCTGCAGCGGGTCTCCTGGGGCTGCATTTTCTGGCCGCTCCATAGGAAGCAGCCCCAGGGGCG
>NW_006160145.1:1148641-1149339 GCF_000334495.1 Tupaia belangeri chinensis
TCCGCGGGGCGGGGGGGCCCAGGGAGGGCCTCCAGCCGAGCCCCTAGGTCGGGGGCGCCCAGATGGCCAGCGTGAGCCGCCCTGCTGCGCCCACGCAGCCGGTAGGGACCGCCCAGAAGTGGAGCCACACCACCCGAAAGCTGGGTTGAGCCCCCCGCCTAAAGAATGTTTATGAGAGCTGAAGGATGCTGGGGATCCCAAACTGTTATCCAGGGTGTTCAGGGCTAATGAGGGGATGAGCCCTAGTTTTCAGCGCCCCTTCTGAGGCTGGCCTTAATTTCTGCCCACCAGGACTGCGAGGGCAGCAGGCAGTCCAGTGGGGGATCAAGGGGTTCTGACTGGCTCCTCTGCCCACCCTCCCCCAGTCTGCCCGGGACCTCCACCCCTCCTGTGCTGGAAGTAGGTGGGCTGGAGAGGAGGCCGGTGCTCTTGTGCAGTCGCTGCCCCTTGCCCTTGTCACCCCAGAGCCTGCCAGGGTAGGGCGTAGGCGACACTGCCCTCCCCACTGGCTGAGAGGAGTGTGGTACACCCCCAGGGGCCCCAGGAGTGAGGCAGAGCCACAGCGAACCCTCCCGAGTGCCCAGGCTAGTGCTGTGGCCACGCCCAGGGCCTGGTAAGGGGGACACAGGAGGCAGGCTGCCCCAGGAGGTCCCAGTGCCTGCCAGGACAGCCCTCCCTCCAACCTGGTGGCTCCACCT
>NW_006160145.1:1149357-1150433 GCF_000334495.1 Tupaia belangeri chinensis
GGGAGGGACGTCCCCTGCCCACTAGGACAGAGGGACCTCTGCCCAGCCGAGGAGGGCACTTAGCTGGACAGTGAGTGGCAGCGAGACTGGCCCCAGGTCACCTTTGCAGGGGGGGCGCCCCCTCACGGTCCCAGTGCTGCCTGCAGAGGTAGAATTTGGGGCAGCTGTGACCCCCACCTCAGCGGCTACTTCTGGGGGAATTCCTGCCTGAGCCCTGTGGGGAGGGCCGTGCAAGGCGCCTGGGCTCGCGTCTCTGCCCTTCGGAGCTGGGCACCGCGGATCAGCCAGCCCGCCTTCACACCTCCGTTTCCCTGAAGACCACAGACGCAGCCCCTTCCAGGGCTCTTGTGAAGGCTGCGATCATGCATGTGACATGCCTAACAATCACGTGCTTATCTCTTTTGTTATTTGCCAGAAGGCGTGCGCGTGTGCCAGAGAGAGAAGGTGACAACGTTCCTGCCACGGGGAATGGGCACGCAGCCATCCCTTTTCCATGTCTCCCTCCTTTGGGAGTTTTGGACACGCCTGGTGTGCTTTTCAAGCCGCCGGGTCGGGAACTTGAACTGCACTGTCCGCTGTGTGGGCTTCTGCTTTCACACCCCCCCACACCCCGCACTGGCTGGCCCTGGTAATCTAATGTTATAAGTGTGACATCTCTCATGCTTTGCTGACCCCAACCTTAACCCTGCGCTGGTCCGGTGGCCCTTCTGTGGCTGACAGATGGCCCCGCGACCCTGCCCTTCCCCTTGGCGGCCGGTGCCTCTGCTGCAGTCAGCAAGGGTGGGCAGAGGCTCTCAGGAGATGGGCCAGGTGAAGACTGAGCACAGGCCAGCTGGCCATATCCAGGGCAGATGCGCTTAAGCCTCTCCTGGGCAGTTCTTTAGAGCAACCTTAGAGATCCCCGATGCCAGAGTGGGCTCCCGCCGGTGCTCAGTGAGCTCTGGCGGCCCGCCCATGCTCCCCAGGTAATCCATCTCCTAATGCACGGCCCTGGCCTGAGTCCAGAATGCCACCGCCTCGTGCCCTCGAGTTGGGTTCTTGATGTCTTCCAGCCCTGAGAGTGGGTCACAGCCCAG
>NW_006160145.1:1150950-1152689 GCF_000334495.1 Tupaia belangeri chinensis
CGGCCCACCCCCCCCCCCCCCCCGCCCCGCCCGCCTGCATTGTTTTCTTGTTCTTCTGGGCCATTCTGCACTCCGTACAGAACGCCTTGGCCTGGAAGATGAAAGAAAAGTGCCAAGCTGGAATGCTGTTCAAGACCAGGGCTGTGGTGTCCAGGGGCTGCGTTAGCAGTCGGGTAATGATATGTAAGAGGCGGGCACAGCCCGTTCTGTCAGATAGGAGTACGCGCAGCGCTATTAGTTTCTTCTGCAGAATTGGTTTTTTTTCTCCTTACTACAAAAGGAGCATGTGTTCTTTGCAAGAAATTAAAAAGGAAAAGAAAAATGTGTAGCTTTGTGAGCCAGAGAGGCCAGGTCTTCCCATTTTGCAGTATAATTTTCCTACACATCTGTGTGTGTGACGTTTCAAAGTAACCTCATGCTGAACCTGTAGCCTTGTCTCCCTGCACGCACAGGTGCATGGCCTCTCGCTCTGTGCCTCGTGTTGAGTGGCTGCACAGCGCTGTATGTTGTCATTTTATTAGCCAACCAGCTCCGTGGTGCTGGGGATTTCGACTGTGGCTGACGTTGGTGCTGTTTTCGCTCTTAGTAGCTGTTCTGCTGACTTTGGAATTAGGAGAAGGGATGGGGTGGGCAGGTGGTGCCAGCCGAGAGCTCAGGCTTCAGCCCGTTCAGACACTGATTCACGTAGTCATCGGCAGTGCTCTACGGAGCCGGAGCTGGAATATGTGCTGAGCCCGTGTTCAGTGCTTCTCAGGTACGAGGGCCTGGTTTATGCGTCTTCGTAGTAGCCATGGACAAGGCCCTTTTTTAGGTTTTCTCTGCAGGGTGTGTGCACTTGCCAGAGAGAGGCAGAGAGGGAAAGTGAGAAATCACCCCCGGGGGGGATGGCCATACTGCAGTCCCTTCTCTCATCTCCTCTTGGGATTTTAGCACGTACACTCATGTGGCCATGTGGGGGAGTCCAATGCTTTAACTACCACGCCATCTGCTGACCCCCAGGCAATGTTCTTTTTTTTTTTTTTTATTTTGCTGTAGGGCGCGTGCACTCACCAGAAAGTCAGAGAGAGACAGAAAGTGAGAAATCACTCCCCAGGGGGATGGCCACACCACAGTCCCTTCTCTTCCTGGGATTTTGGGCACACACGCACACTTGCCTGGCATGAGTTTAAGCCACTGGGTCCAGGACTAGAACCATGGTTGACTACATGGGAGTCCAACGACATAGCCATTATGCTAACTGCAGGTCCTCCCAGGCAGCATTCTTATTCCCACTTTACAACTGAGAAAATGGGACCATGTTTTTTATTTTTTTAACGAATTATTTTTTATTTAACTTTATTTAAATTTGACCAGAGGGACAGGAAGAGAGAGAGAGAGAGAGAGAGAAGGAAAGTGAAAAAGCAAGCCACCAGGTCTGGGACTTGAACCACAGTCGGCCATGTGGGAGTCCAGCGTCCTTTACCACCACGCCACCTGCTGGCTGACAGCGGAAAATATAGAGGGCCACTCCTTCCCCTCTCAGTGCAGGCCGTGTTAGCCATCCTGTGGTTAGACTTTTGAGCACATCTATGACTGTTTCTTAGAATAAATTCCTCAAAGTGGGGGAAGCCGCGCGGGGCGCCCGGCGGAAGCCGCGCGGGGCGCGGGAGCTCATGCCCCCGGAGTGGCGGCGCCCGCCAACGAAAGAAGGCCCCCGCAGAAGCAGCAACCACGGGGCCCGCCAACGGGAGAAAGCCCGC
>NW_006160145.1:1155139-1164773 GCF_000334495.1 Tupaia belangeri chinensis
TGGCCATCCTGTGGTTAGCCCTTTGAGCACATCTATGACTGTTTCTTAGAATAAATTCCTCAAAGTGGGTCACCAGCCACATCCGGCAAGGGTTAAGTATTTTTATTTAAAAGAATTATTTATTTAATTAATTCCATTTGTTGTTATTATTTTGTAATCTGACCAGACAGAGACAGAAAGAGAAAGGGAAAGCGAGAAAGCAAGCCTCCAGGTCCAGGACTCGAACTGCAGTCAGCCACATGGGAATCTATGCCTTTAACGCCACGCCACCTGAGGCCCCCAGGCGTTGCGTATTTTTAAGGCTTTGAATACATAATATAAACGGCTTCCCAAGACTCAGCGCCCGGGCCGGCCGTGTTTGAGCGCCGCCTGCAGGCCAGGTCCCACGCTCACTCTTGTGCAAAGATTCCTCCTTGCAGGCGCAGCTGTCCTGTGCCCGCAGGGTCACAGTCACTCAGCACGTGTTGGCCAGTGTCAGTGGTGGTGTTCTGTGTCATTGGTTGAGAAAACAAGATGCAGTTGAAGAACCTCAGTAGTAAGGCAGAAGGCACTGGGAGCTGCGGCGAGCACACCGGAGTGGCAGAGTGGCGCCGGGACCTGAGCGTGGGGGCGTGGTCAGGGAGGTGTGGCAGAGGACGCCTCTGGAGGACGGGTGGGAGGGTGGACCCTGTACAAGCAGTGAGAGGTGGCGGTGGCTTGTACCCAGGGCTCACGTCGGGGTGTGGAGCTGGGCGAGGGATGAGGGGGGAGGAAGGTGGGCCCAGGTCAGGCCTGGAGCCAGCTCAGGCAGGATCTCTAGTGATGGGGAGCCACTGAGGGCTCCGCGGGGGCTGTTAGGGAAATGTAGATGGGGTGAGCAGAGGGACTGGAGGTGGGAGACCCTTGCAGGAGCCCAAGTACGAGGTCTGCGCGTGCAGCCTGGTGGGCACCCTGAGGAGGAGAGATGTGGGATTTCCAGGGCTACTGATGCCCTGCCTGCCGGTGAGTTCTGGAGCCAGAGAAGGACGGCAGGGCTCAGGGCTGAGGTTGGCAGGTGGCTGTTACTACCTGGATAAAGCACACGCGGACCTCTGCTCACCCCCACCACAGTCAGACTTCTGGATCCTCCCCCGCCAAGCTAGGCCGTGGGATGCCCCCTCCATGGAGACCACCTGTGCTGCCCGCTCTGCCGCTGCTGAGAGACCCCTTGCCTCCTCCACTGAGCCTGCTGCTGGGAGTGGAGGAGCGGGCCTCTAGGTCTGCTTCCAGAAGGTGGACGCTGGCCCTTCCCAAGTGCCCCTCCTATGTGAGGGACACAGGAGCTGAGCAGAAGCACACTCCCTATGAGCAGGCCGAGCTGAAAGGGTGCAGAAAAGGGCTGGAGTCCCTGGGCCCTCATCTCACTTCCTCCTCTTCAGCTCCTTTCTCAGCTAAATCCTTCCTTCTCTCTTGGGAAAGAGAGAGCAGGGGTCCGGGAGAAGGGGAGATGTGGCCTCCCTGTTCTTCCCTCCCAGGCACGGGAGGTTTCTTTCCTCATTATGGTGCAGAGTAGGTGCTGCAGCCCCTGCCCTCGTGCTGTTCCCGCGGCCCGGTCCGGGAGGCTCCGAGGGAAGGCTGCTGCGGTCAGCCAGGCAGCCAGGGCTGTGGCATGGAGTGGTTGCACATACAGTTTCCATCCTGTGCCTCCACTGACTGCTGTGTGGCCTTGGCAAATCTCTTAGCTTGAGTTTCTCTGCCTATAAGACAGGATTGTGGGGACCAGCAGTTAGCGTAATGGCTATGTCGCTGGACTCCTATGTAGTCGACCGCAGTTCAAGTCCCAGACCCGGTGGCTTAAAAGTCACGCCGGGCATGTGTGCGTGCGTGCCCAAGATCCCGAGAGGAGAATGGAGGAGAAGGGATTGTGGCATGGCCATCCCCCATGGGGGGTGATTTCTTGCTTTCTGTCTCTCTGTCTCTCTTTCTGGTGAGCGCACGCGCCCTATAGCAAAAAACCTCTCCAAACAAAAACAAAAACACAAAAAAAAACACAGGATTGTGTAGGGGCCAGGTGGTGGCACATGGGAACACAGCTGGACTCACCTGGGAAAGGTCCCGGTTTGTGTCCTGGGACCTCCCTGAGCACTCTGGGCATGCACGCAGCTATAGTCCTGGGCAGCTGGGACAGGGTGTCTCGCGGCATGAAGACCCTATAAGAGGTGCCTGTCCGTCTCTCTCAATCTCCCCCAGCCCGTTAATAAATTTGCCAACACGGTCATCACAAGAAAGAGTGAGGTAATGCGCATGCGTCTCAGTCCTCACAGCTTTTCTTACGGAATCGTCGTCGATGCTGGAACACCCCTCCCCCCCCCCCCCCCCCTCTGGGCCGACCGGGCCCCCTCTGTGGTCTGACCGTGTCCCCAAAAGTTTATGTATTAGAAACTGAACTGCCATTGTAATAGTATTAGGAGGGCGGGAACTTACGCGACCGTGGCAGTAAGAGGTGGGGCTTTGGGTGATTCAGGTTAGATAAGGTCATCAGGCTCCCCACGACTGAGTCCTGGTAGCCTTTTAAGTAGAAAGACATGGATGCATGGACGCAGACGTGTGCTCTTGCCCTGTCGCCCTGGGAGGCCCCGAGCCACCTCAGGGCTGCGGGACGACCTCCCCTCCAGCATGGAGACCCTCACCAGATGTGGCCCCTAGACTGTGGTCCTCCTAGGTCATGAGCGAAGTAAACCTCTGTTCTTTAGAAATTACCCATGCTCGTATTCGTTATCACAACAAAACGTGCACTAAAACGCTCCTAGTCCCCACCCCCGGGCTTCAGGTAGGCCTCACTGCCAGGGTGGACTTCTGTGTAGACGGGGCTAAAACAGGTCCTTGGAGGGAGAGGCCAGTATGGCCAAGAGACAGAGGCCGTGGAGGTGGGCGGGAAAGAAGTGTGGACAGGAAGGGGACGGGAAGAGCAGTGAAAGTCGCAGAGAAGGAGCAACCCTGACAGGAAGGAGGGCCTGAGAAGGTCTGTCAGGGCAGCCCAGTGCGAAGAGGGCCCCCGCCCCCAGGCAGCACTGGAGCCTCCCCTCCTTAGCGGAACAGCACGGCTGAGACTCGGCCTGGTCCGCGTCAGGAGGCTGTCCGGTCCTCTCCTACCTCGGGCTCCCAGGAAACGTCTTTTCTGGCCCCCTTGGCCTCAGCGTTTCCATCTGTGAAATGCAGGGGTCGAACCAACGGAATGCTTTGCTTTTTAGCCTTTTTGACCACTACCCATAGTAAAAATAAACAAATAATAAAAATAAGTAAAAGTAAGACCAGCAGGTGGCACAGTGGTTAAGGCTCTAGACCCCCATATGGCCGACTGCAGTTCAAGTCCTGGACCTGCAGGACTCACTTTCTCACTTTCTCTCTCTCTCGCCCATGCCCTAGAGTGAATTTTTAAAAAAGTAGTAATAAATAAAATTAAATAATTCTTTGAAAAAATTAGTGAAAGGTTAAAGACACGGGGCAGACACACACAACTGAAATTTTATGAAATAATACTTGATTACAAATGTCTACTCAGAGACTGCGTGCTCTAGTGAATGCTGTTAAAACATGCCGATCACCCCCTGCACCCCCTCAGCCAGTCGTGTGGCCTGTTAACGGGCCCCTCCCCCTCTGAAAACCCTGACCCAGCGCTTCTGGAAGGCTCCTTCCTGCTCTGGCAGTCTGTAGTTCTGTTCCATTTCCTGTGACCTCGAGGCTCCCCAGCAGCTGGGAATTTGTGGTTTCTTCTTTGTGCTCCTCGGTGGTTTCCAGAGACTCTGTCACGAGGCCTGGTTGCTGGAGGTGCACTGCCCCGAGTTGACAGTGTGATGTCGCTGAGGTCCTGGCTAGTCCAGCCGCCTGGCCAGGCGCTGCCTGCTCTGTCTCGGTGCTGAGACGCCTGGGATTAGGAAGGGGGGCCGTATCTTCTCCTGCCGTCACCGCAGGAAAAGCAAGAGTGGGTTTGGATGCTGTCCACACTCCCCTCCCTGTGCCACCCCGAGAACCTACTGCTCAGGCCAGAGGACACCAGCCTGTGTCCCGGAAATGTGAGGAAGCGGAGTCCGGCCCACCTCCCAAGCTGCCAGCTCCCCCTTTGCCTTGCCTCTCCTCCCACTGGACTCCTCCCTGGGCAGGCCAGGGGTCACCGATGGAGGAGAGATGGGAGAGCCGGCAACAGGGAGAGACCTGGCAGAACCCTAGCCCCACCTCTGCCTGGCTGTGTGGCCTGGGAGAAGTGCTCTGAAAGCTCCGAGCCTCTCTCTTCCACAAAAGCTGGGAGATGGGACTAGCAGTTGGTGTAATAGCTACATCGCTGGACTCCCATGTAGTCGACCACGGTTCAAGTCCCGGACCCAGTGGCTTAAACTCACGATAAGCGCGTGTGGGATTGCGGCATGGCCATTCTCCCTGGGGGGTGATTTCTCGCTTTCTGTCTCTGTTTTTGTGGCAAGTGCACACACCTTATAGCAAAAAACCTCTCCATAAAAAAGAAAAGGAAAAAAGATGGGAGACAACAACACTCATCTTAAAGGACAAACTTAGGGCGCAACAAGGGACACAAAGTGCTTTGTGTAGGTGCTCAGGAGAAACTCAGCCCTCTAAACCCGCCGCGGTCCTTCCCTTAAAGGAAACAGCTGGGAAACGGCAGCGGCGGCTGCTTCGAAGGAAGAGGCCGAGGTGCTCTGTGCAGGCCGGGCAGCATGCCGAAGGCCCTGGGAGTAGCCCCCACACTCCCTGCGGTGTCCTGAAAGTGCAGAGGCACTGGGCGGCACCACCTCTGGTGTCCACAGGGCAGCCCGGGTCAGGGGCCGAGGCCTGGGGCAGCAGGCCTCTCTGGGCCCCGAAAGTGGGCCAGAGCCGTTTGCGAAGTTGAAGGTGTCCGTCCAGGGCCGCTTAGAACATGACCTGATGGGGTGTTGTTTCGTCCCTAAATTAGGGGTCTGTTTACAAATTTGCCCCCTCCAGGGCCTTGAGTTTGACCCCCACGTTTCTCGTAAATCATCTGACTTGACCCTTAGAGCCGCCACCCCAGGAGAAGGGTGAGGAGGGGCTCACGAGAACTTCCTGGTGAGCACAGGGCCGGGCTGTGCCCAGACCCTGCCTGCCCTGCTCTTGCCTCACCACGGCTGCGGGAATGTTGCGTCTGTGGGTGTCCTCAGAGCTCGCTTCTTGTTTTTTAAGTTTATTCGTCTATTTCACAAGTCAGAGACAGACAGCACCTCGACGTCGCCATGCTGAGACCCACCCGCAGCCTCAGCCAGCCTGGGCTGTGGACACACGTGTGCCCAGACACCCAGGGAGGTCTCCAGACTTGACCCAGCAGCGCCTCCAGGGGGCCTGCCTCAGACTGTCCCATTGCTGCCGTAACACCGTCTGGCTGTGAGGCCCTGCACTTCGTGTGTGTGTATTTGTGTGTGTGTGGGGGGGGGGGGAGGGCAGTATGCTTGCAGAGAGTAACCGTGCAGCTGGCCACGTGGCATCTGGCTCCCTTACCACTAGGCCAGTGCTGGTCCAGCACTTTTTTTTTTTTTACTATTTATTTTTTATTTTCACTTATTTTTGATGCCTCCCATAATGTAAATTACTAAAAGGGGAATTTGGGGCCAGTAGGTGGCATGGTAGTTAAGGCACTGGACTCCCACATGGCTGACCATGGCTTAAGTCCTGGACCTGGCAGCGTGAAAATCGTGGTGGGGCCCAGCAGGTGATGGCAGTTAAGGTTGGTGGACTCCCACATAGTCTCTGTGGTTCGAGTCCTGGACCTGGTGGTTTGCTTTCTCACTTTCCCTGTCTCTCTCCCTCTCTGTCTCTCTCTCTCTGATCAAATTAGAAAATAATAATGACAAAGTTAAATAAATAAATAACTCTTTTGAAGAAACTTAAAAAAAGGAAAAGAAAATCATGCCAGGGTCATGCGCATGTGTGCCCAAAATTCCAAGAGGAGAATGGAGGAGACAGGATTGCAGTGTGGTCATCCTCCCTGTGGGGTGATTTCTCACTTTCCCTCTCTCTGTTTCTCTCTTTCTCCAGAGAGCACACATGCCCTATGGCTGAAAACCTAAAATAAAATTAAAAAGTTTGGAATGAAACTACAGACAGACAAGGGATGAGGGCTCCTCGGGTCTTCCATGTTCAGGATCTGCTGTTCGAGGGCAGCCACTTCAGTCCAGGGCTACCGACTCAGTGGCCACACCCCTTGTGCACATCCGCTCCTGACAGTGCAGAACCCAGGCAACCTGCCCAAGGCCACGCAGCTCTAAGAGCGGGTGCCAGGAGGGCCTTGCAAGGCAGCCTTGTGCAGCTGGAAGGTGCTACTGCCCGGGAACCCTCCCAGCCTCTGCTCTGTATTCCTGACTCTGGCGCTCCCTGCTCTACTCTGCCAATGGTCAGGAGCCCCTCCTCCCTAGACACACCTGCACTTCACCTTAGTGTAAGATCAGTTACTGGGCTGCTTTCTGCGGTACCTACAGGCTTAGGGTTCAGAAGAGGCTGGGGCACATCAGGATGGGAGGAAACCAGCTGGGTTTTATGCGAACAAGCTGGGGGATGTCCCTGAACCTCAGTTTTTCTGGGGTCGTCGCAGATGTTACCTGGTCCAGAGAATCTGCCTTCCCAGGAGGTAGGGAGACTTGGGGTGAAGTCTAGGACTAGGTTTCACTCTGACTCTGCCCTGCCCTGCAGCTTGCTCTGTGACCTTGGTCTGCTTCCCTCCCCTCTCTGGACTTCTCTGTCTTCACCTTCCGGGACAGCTCAGATACCCCCGATTCGCTGAGGCCGTAGAAGGGGGAGCACTTTGCAAGGCTCGAGGGCCACAGACTGGGGGTGCTCATCCTCAGCTAGTGGCCCCAGAAGAGGGACACTCGAGCCTGCAAGAGTGCCTGTGGGAAGGACTGAGCCCCAGGCCCTGGGCTGGCGAAGGTGTGCCTAGAAGCAGGCCCCTGGCAGGGGATGAGTCCCCATTCCTCATGTCCTCACAGCCAGGCCGCAGGCTGGACATGATTCTTGGGAGGTTCCTGGACCCTGGGTCCCTTGAGTCCCTGAGAATGCCCCTGCCCCCCAACTCCAGCCTGGTGTTCCCCGGGACTCATCATGGGAGTAGGGATGCCAGGGTGCCTTCTCCAGGGACAGCCCTGCTGTGCCAGCCCCTCCAGCCTGCTGCCAGCAGCTGGTATCCCGTGCTGTGTCCAGTGAGGCCCAGATTAGACAGTGAGTTCATCCCAGTGTGAATGGGGCCAGGGGGAGGGCTGATGGCCTGCCTTGGGGGACACCACGGGGGGGGGTCTCCCTGCGTCCTCTCCCTTCTCTCTCCCTCTCTCTGTCTCTTGGACTCTCTTCCTCTCTCTCTCTCCCTCTCTCATGCACACTGGCAGCCCCTCTCTGAGCTTGCTGGGGATTGTCATGGCAACCCTCCAGCAAAATTATCAAAACACTTTTATGCTCACAAGCGCTGCAGACAAAGTGCTAATTCTGAGTAAGGCAGGAGCAGTTGGTAGGACGCTGAAGTCACCCGCTCTGTGCAGAAGGGCCAGCGGGGGCTGGGCGGAGCAGGCCCCAGTGGGAGGGAGGGTGGGGCCAGGAGCAGGGACGCTGGAAAAGGCCTGTCACTCACCTGCCAAAGATGTTTGTTGCTGCTCTTCCCCACCCCGTGCCACTTGCACATCTGCATGGCGCATGCGTATGCATGCACACACACGTGTGATGGCCCGGCCAAATGTACCCGAAGTGCAGATGTACCTCAACAGTGCCGTCTGGGACAGCATTGTCTCACGCAATGCTCGGAGCCCCGAGGCCCACTCTGGAGACTTCTGGGGGAGCGGGGGTACTGCTGGCTGACCAGGGCTTCGCTGGCAATGGGTCTGGGCCACCACAGTGGTGCAGCCACAGGAAGGCCTGGCACCTACCCCCAGGGTCGGAGGAGGCGGAGGGGACCTGTGCACAGAACTGCCTGACCCGGTGCTTCCTGCCCTGCTGTGCCACCTCCCCGGCTCACAGCCCCTGCATCGCAGGGCATGGTCTCATCCCACTTCCCTCCAACTCGGCTTGGCTACCTGAGGCTCCCTTGGAAACAAAAAGCCCTGTTAATAGCCGAGGTTGGTTACTTTTTATAAACTGCAGCTCTGCCCAAAAGCCAAAGCGTGGGTGGGGGCGGAGGAGACGGAGGTGGCACGAGCCCCTCCTCGGTCTGCTGCCGTCTTCCTGCCCCATCTGCTCCCCCAGCCGCTCCCTCCGCAGAGGCAAGACTTCTCCATGCCTCAGCCGGGCTGCTGCCACTCTGGCCTAAGAGGAAGCATTTGGTTCCTGTGAATGGGTCCCACCCCCCTCATCCCCCTGAGGTTCTAGAATGTCAGAGCTCCGAGGGCCCTTGCACGTCTGAGTCTGGCCTCCTGGCTTCCCAGATGAGGAAACCGTGGCTCAGAAATGAAGTGACTGGCTAGAGGCTGCAGCACACGGGTGAGGTCTGATACTGAGCCGGGCGCCATGCCTCGAGGGCTGGGCTGCGAGCCGAGCTTGATTCTGGAGTTAGGCGATGTCAGGACAACCAGGGAAACCACCGAGCACCCGTGTCCTCGTCTGGAAAAGGGGATGGCGCTCGGATCCCCTGTAAGGACACCGCGAGGATGATTTAGATGAGGCCGACGTGCAAAGCGTGGTAGGCACAGCACCAAGCACATAGTAGGCATTCAACAGAGCATTTCCATTCTCTCCTCTGCAGTCCTAGGGCTAGAGACTTCCTGACGGAGAGAATCCTGTGCCCCTTTGACTGGCCAACCACTGCCTCAGGGTGGCCGGTAAGGTGACACCGCCCCTCCTGGGAGAGCTGACATTGGTTCTTCCTGAAGCTCCCAACACCTGCAAACTCAGCAAGGCTCAGACAGCACAGAGCCGGATGGGCCTACAGTAATGGCCAGGTCTGTCTGCCTCTCCGTGCTTGGCACACCGGATGGGAGGAAGGCCTCGGCACTGTGGCCATCAGAAGGAAGATAGAAACGAGTGGAAGTTGTTGGAGAAGGTGTCAGGGCCAGGGCCAGCAGGTGGTGTGGCGGTTAAGACACTGGATTCCCACATGGCTGACCATGGTTCGAGTCTTAGACTTGGGGGCTTGCTTTCTGCCCCAACCCCCTCCCGTCAGTGCATGTGCCCTGTAGCAAATTAAAAAAAGAAATAAATAAAAAGAATTCTTTTATAAAAAAAAAGGTGTTGATGTCCCCAGAGTCCTTGAGGACCCCCTTTGGGCGCTGGCAATAGCACCCCACATGGCTCACTTCTGCCCCCTGGGCTCCCACCCCGGGAGACATTACTTAGAGCTCAGAATCACTCTGTCTGGCTTCCTCTTTTAAATCATGAGTCAAGGAGGGAGGTGCACTCCACCAAAACCCCCCGATGCCTTCTGGAGCAGGGATTTCTTGGAACCTTTCCCCGACATCTTCTCCACCAAGGTGGGGGGCAGGGAGGTTTGGGCATGAGATCATGAAGCAAAACCAGCTTTGATCTCGTGCTTCGGGCGCGCTGGATGCTACGCTGGGTGCTTTCCTCAATTAATCACGGGCCCGTGGGGCAGTGCTCCTGCTTTCCAGGTGCGGAAACCCAGTCCCAGAGAGGATGACCCGGCCAAGGGCACAGACGGAGCCTGTCACAGGGCTGGGGGAGG
>NW_006160145.1:1165275-1171414 GCF_000334495.1 Tupaia belangeri chinensis
TGTGGGAGAAGGTGTCAGGGCCAGGGCCAGCAGGTGGTGTGGCGGTTAAGACACTGGATTCCCACATGGCTGACCATGGTTCGAGTCTTAGACTTGGGGGCTTGCTTTCTGCCCCAACCCCCTCCCGTCAGTGCATGTGCCCTGTAGCAAATTAAAAAAAGAAATAAATAAAAAGAATTCTTTTATAAAAAAAAAGGTGTTGATGTCCCCAGAGTCCTTGAGGACCCCCTTTGGGCGCTGGCAATAGCACCCCACATGGCTCACTTCTGCCCCCTGGGCTCCCACCCCGGGAGACATTACTTAGAGCTCAGAATCACTCTGTCTGGCTTCCTCTTTTAAATCATGAGTCAAGGAGGGAGGTGCACTCCACCAAAACCCCCCGATGCCTTCTGGAGCAGGGATTTCTTGGAACCTTTCCCCGACATCTTCTCCACCAAGGTGGGGGGCAGGGAGGTTTGGGCATGAGATCATGAAGCAAAACCAGCTTTGATCTCGTGCTTCGGGCGCGCTGGATGCTACGCTGGGTGCTTTCCTCAATTAATCACGGGCCCGTGGGGCAGTGCTCCTGCTTTCCAGGTGCGGAAACCCAGTCCCAGAGAGGATGACCCGGCCAAGGGCACAGACGGAGCCTGTCACAGGGCTGGGGTAGGACCCACTAGGTAGCCAGTGGGCCCTGGCTAGCTCCTGCTGCCAGGGGAGGACACAGAAAGAACCAAAAGCCCACTGAGGGTGGGGGTGGCCCTCGAGACATCCCAAAGTGGGGAATCGTAGCTGGGAGAGGCAGCGGAGGACAGGAACTCAAGGTAGGGAGGGAGCGCAGGTCCTGTCCACCTCCCCACCCCTCTTTCTGGAGGGGAGCAGAGCCTGAGGCTGAGAGGGGATGATCTCATGGCTAATTTGGGAGCCTCACTGCGAAGCACAGGCCCCTTTCTGGCTTCCACTGCCCTGGGCTAGGGTGGGGAGCCAAGGGGTGACTTAGGATACCTCCGTACCTGGCTTGGGAGTTTGGGGTCTGGAGGAGCTGGGCGTGTTGGAAAGGAAGCCCAAGGGGAGGCTGTATACCCGCCCTGCTGGAGCCCTGGGAGCAGGGGGAGCAGGCACAGGACCCCAGGTCCACCACACAGGACCCCACAAGCCAGTCTACGTGTCCCTCTGTGTGCCAGCTCCGTTCTGCTGCTGGGCAAGGCGGGCCAGTGCCAACAGTCCAGTGTGGAAGGCCACAGTGCAGAGGACAACCAACCAAGAAGGCCGTTATGGCAGGGATAAGTATGCTATGGACAAAAGGGGGCAGAGGGCTGAGGGAATCTCGAATCGAGTGGCTGGAACAATTCTCTGGGCAGGTAACCTCTGACCTGAGGTTTCCGCTGGGCAGGCAGGCAGGTAAGTGGCTTGTCCCAGGCCACAGGGTCCATCCTGGGAGAGCCAGGCCAGGTCCCGACTCTGGGCCCCCACTCGAACTGTCCCCCTTGCCCTGGAAACATCCTTCACTCAGATCCTGACCCGTCATCCCACGCGTCCTCTGGTTTCCCTCCCGCCGCGTTGGACACTGCTTCCCTGCGTCCTCTACTGGCTCACCTTCCTCTGGGGTTGGCCCGTCCCAGCCCTTCTTGTCCAGAAGGTGGGTCTTCACCCAGCCGCCCAGGGTTGATCACCATCTGTACCCTGATGACTCCGAAACTCCCACCTCTGTCCCTTGCACTCCCCTGAGCACCAATGGCCTGCTTGCCGTGTGGACTTGGATGTTTAATGGTCTTTCACAACATTGGCAAGTCAAAATAACAAAGAGGCCCAAAGTAAAGTCATTTAACAATATCCCGTTCCAGCTGGCCAGTGGCATGGCAGTTGAGGCCTGGATTCCCACATAGCCGACCGCGGTTTAAGTTCCAGACCTGGTGGCCCTAAAATCATAGAGAAATAAAAACAAAACTATTCATTTGATTACTGACTTGTATGATGGTTCCAGAGGAGGAGTTTCAGGCCGGCGGACGACTCGGCTCCATGTGGTCATTCAGGGACCCAAACTAATGCTAGTGCTACTGCCTGAACTTGGCGATTCTGGTTATCGCTCTCCCAGGTAGCAGGGGGACTGGGGCAGTGTGACCCCGCCGGGTAGACAGCTAGCAGTCTCTGCCTCAGTTTACCCTCGAGGGTAGGGAGGACTTTCCTGCCCTGGTAGTGGAGGAGGTTTTTTGTGGGTGACCCCGTTGTCCTGTGCCCCTTGACCTTGTCCTCCTAGAAATGGTTTTGGCCTGTCCTTCTCCACAGCCACGAAACAGGGTGCTGAGAGGCCTTCCTCCTTGCACACTGACTTGGGTTTGGACAGCCATGGGCTTTTGCAGTTCCACCTTGACATTTTACCTGGGATGACAGTTCCTTCCGAAGTCTAGTTAGCACCGTGCCTATCTGGTTCTAGTGGGTTCTGTGTGTCAGGACCCATACTTGGAGTTCCTTTCTGAACGTAAGTCTGTCTTCCTTGCCCCACCCATTGAAAATGAAGGGTGCCCTACAGACACCCGAAATGCTACAGCTGGGATTGCAAGGTGACCTCTGTATAATACCTTGCCACGGTAGAGTCCGTAGGTCCGCCCTCTGGTGGAACTGAGAGGCTTTGTGAGAGACCCTGAGCCATACAGTCTTAATCTGCTCTTCGGACAAAACCAGCCGGCTTCTTCTCACACCAAGGACACCCGTTTTCTGGGCTCTTTCTATTTCGGTCTCTCTTCTCGCAATCTATTTCCTGTAACATCTTGCTAAAAGCAGCATTAAGCAGCCAACACATACGAATGTTTTTGGCTCTTGCCAACCATTTTTCTGGAATTATAGATTCAGCAGGCATGTGGTCTGGCTTCCAACTTGTTACAGGTGAAGTTCCCAGTGAGCGTTTCGTCCCGGCATGGCAGGGGCACAGCTTTCCTCCCTCCCACGTCCGTGTGTACTGCTCACCAGCTAGCTAAGCCAGCACTGCGTTTCAGGGGTTCAATTCACAGCAGTTTCCCTCTTCTGGTAACAGGCTCTGTCTTAGTCGGGATATTGCTACGCTGATGTTAAAAGGAATGCCAAAGTCCAGAAGTCTTAAGATTGCAGGACTAGACTTTTTCTTTGAAGGTTTTGCCATAGGGCACATGTGCTCATCAGAGAGACAGACAGAGACAATGAGAGGGACAGAGAGACACCGCCCCTCCTCCAGGCGGGATGACCGGGATTTGGGGCACAAATGCACACATACCTGGAGTGAGTTTCAAGCCACCAGACCCGGGACTCAAACTGTTATCAGCCATGTGGGAGTCCAGTGCCTTAACCACTACGCCACCTGCTGGCCCCCTAGGAGTTGATGTTTAGCTCATATACTTCTGTGGGAGCATCACAGGCTTCGCCTCCGTGGGCAGTAGAGTTTGATGGGTAGCCAGCAGATTCTCCCACGGCTTTACTCTTCTCCAAAGCTTTCCCCTGCCAATCGTGGTCCCGCCATCTAACCCTCGCTGCAGCTGAACACTCAGAAGGTAGCTGTGAGGGCCAGCAGCTGGCGTGGTGGTTAAGGTGTTGGACTTCCACACGGCCGTCCATGTTTTGAGTCCCAGATCTGGAGGCTTCCTTTCTCACTTTCCCTTTCTGTCTCTCTCTCTCTCTGGCCAAGTTAAATAGTATTCATGATGATGATGGTAACAAAATCGAGTAAGTCTTTAAAAAAAAGTCAACTGTGATTCTTTCCTCCTACCGCCTTGCCCCTCTGTCCATCAGCGAGTTCTTGCCGGTCTCTCTCCAGACAAATCCCAATCTGACCATTCCCCTCCATCTCCTCTCCCAGGTCTCCAGTGTCTAAGGCCTGGGACCATATACTGACCTTCACAGTGGGCACCCTGCTTCCTCCTTGGCTCCTCTCCATGCAACAGCATGGAGTCCCCCCTCCCTCCCACCTCACCACCGCCCTGGGCAGGGAATTCAGCCTTCACAGCCTGGCACAAGGCCTTGAGGGACTCCCCCCAACCCCCCCACTGCCTTAGCCTTTGCCGCAGGGGCTTCCCCGCTGTCCCTCCAGCAAGTTCAGCTTATTCTTCAGCCATGCACTAGGTTCCCTCTACCCTAGCACTCTCTCCCCACTGCATCATATGGCTGGTTGCGTCTGTGCCCCGCATGGGGCAGACCACATCAGTGTGGCAGGAAGGGGCGAGGGCTCAGGAGCCAAGCTGCCTGAGTTTGAATCGCAGCTCTCCTACCACTAGCTGTGGGACCTGGGGCAAGTGTTTAGCTCTCTGTGCTCTGCTTTTCCGACCTGTAAATAGAGATAATAAAGGTGCTTGTGGGCCAGCAGGTAGCATGGAGGTTAAGGCACTGGATTCCATGTTGACCAACAGCACGGTTCAAGGCCCAGACCCAGCAGCTTGAAAATCATACTGGGCATGTATGCATTCATGCCCCAAATTCTGAGACTCACTCTCTGCATGTCTCTGGTGAGTATATATGCTCTAAAACAAGAAATACGTTAAAAAGGTACTTGTTGCCAGGGTGTTGAGAAAGGTAAATAAGATAGCTAGACCGTCAGGGCCAGGTTGTGGTGCAGTGGCTCGGTGCTGGACTCCCTCATGGCCGACTGCCCCTCGATCCCCAGACCTGGCAGCCTGGAAATCAGGCAGGGTACGTATGTGTGCACGTCCAAAGTCCCAGGAGGAGAATGGGGAAGGGATTGTGGCATGGCCATCCGGGGAATGATTTCTCACTTTCCCTCCCTCACTTTCCCTCTCTCTGTCTCTCTTGTCTTTCCCAGGCAAGTGTGTGTGTGTGCGCGTGTACACACACGTACTATGGCAAAAACCTTTTAAAGTAAGTAGCTGACATGTTAGATGAGGTGATGCACACAAAGCTCCCGTATGCGCACTTCGAGCACTTTGTGTTACCATTTTCCTTCGGGTGTTGGTTTAAATATCACCCCCTCCGGGGAGCCTGTCCTGGCCACGGCTCTGCTCCTCTCTCCTCTGCACCCTCATCACGCCTCCCTGCCTTATTTCCCCCACGGAGCATGTTCTCCTTAGGGTTTATTTTAGTCTGTCTCCCCAGCCGCACACAGTGCAACTTCCCTGAGGGCAGGGGACATCACCTTCTCGTCCCTCTCCCTGCTTTCCCAGGTTCCCCGCTGTTTGCCAGGGTGGAGAGCCTGGCCCAGCACCCCTGTGCTCCACCTCAGGCCCATGTGGCCGGGCAGTGGCCACAGTTTGCTCCTGGCAGTCCCAGAGCACAAGCAGGGCCTGCCTGGAAGACTTGCTTAGAGGCCTGGGGGGGCTGGTGGGGTTCAGCTCTGTAGTATCTGCCCTCAGTGGAGATGGGAATCCAAGCCCCTGGCTCCCTCTGTTACTGCCTGGCCAGTTTCTGAGCTCTCATATGTAACATGGGGAGGATCCCAATTACCTCCCAGGGCTGCTAGGACTAAATGAGGTAATATATGTAACAGCTCACTGGAGGGCTGAGAGTAAAGCTCTCCAGATGGGAGCTATTATTATTGTTGTTGTTGTTAGTGTCATTCTTCTGAGCCTGAATGGGGGAGCTCCAGGAACTTGGGTGGGGGAGGAGTGCAGAGCCACAGAAGACATGCAGGGTAAGGAAGGGCAAGGATGGAATAACGGGGTGTGCTGTATCCGTGCGCGCCTGTGTGTGGTCGTGTCTGGGGAGCAGGGTGGCAAGGCTTCAGGAGAGAAGCCCGCCTCTTCCTCCAGCTTAGCTCGTGGGGAGCCGGGCGCCCTGGAGCTGCCGGCTGCAAGGAGAGCTGGGAGCCGCCACGCGCTCCGCGTACCCCGCGCAGAACCCGCTGCGGAATAACCAGCTCCGTGAGTGTGTGCATCTGGGATTGGGGGCAGAGGAGGGGGACCTGCGTCCCCGTGGCCACCGGGTTGGTGCAGATTTGGGGGGAATCCCAGAGCAGACAGTGCCACCAGCTCAGATCGGCCAATGCGAGGACCCCCGCCCGGGACGCAGCTCGGCCAGGTCGCATTCTCCCGGGATCTCCGGGAACGCTCCCGGCTGGGCCCGCCTTCCGGAGCCCGCTGGCAGGGGGCTGGGCGGCGTCTGGGAAGAGGCCGTTACTTTCCCAGAGTGGCGGGGCGACGTCAGGCGGAAGGGCGCGGGGCGCGCACGCTTTAAATGGCATTCT
>NW_006160145.1:1171796-1186564 GCF_000334495.1 Tupaia belangeri chinensis
GCCAGTCCCGCTTCAAGACGCAGCCGGTGACCTTCGACGAGATCCAGGAGGTGGAGGAGGAAGGGGTGTCCCCGATGGAGGAGGAGAAGGCCAAGAAGTCCTTCCTGCAGAGCCTGGAGTGCCTGCGCCGCAGCACGCAGAGCCTGTCGCTGCAGAGGGAGCAGCTCGGCAGCTGCAGACTGAGGAACAGCCTGGACTCCAGCGACTCCGACTCGGCGCTGGGGGAGGCGCCGGGGACCGGCCGGCTTTCTCTGCCCTTGTACATGTTATTTTTTAACTCTCCCCAGTGCGAAGTCTGCTGAGTGTGTTCGGGGAGGTGCGCCCGCGCGGGGGCCGCCCCAGGACGCCCTCGTCCGATGGTTAGCAACTCTGATTTTGCACACCGCTCCGCCGGGCCCCCCAGCGCACACTCGTCCACACGCCAACACACTCGCTGAACACTTTTATAATTGTTAGGCGCGGCCATGGGACTTGGGGCGCAGCGCAGCGGCTGCTGCGGCGGGAGGATTGATATTTATTTTTGCACTGCGAAGGCCGAAGGTGGTTATTTAAGGATCTTTTTACCTGGGTATGTGTGAGGCTCCCAAACGGAGACAAATAAAGTCAATCTATTTGCACAGTGCATTTCTCCAGACTCTTGACTTCTTGCCCCTTCGGGCCCTAGGCTCCCAAGGACGGGCACGTAGAGCAGGAGGTGGCGGGGAGCTCCGAGTGGAGACAGCTCCCGAGCTTCAGCCCTGGAACGATGGAGCGCCCGGTTGCGCGGGTCCCTTCGCTCCTCCGGAGTGCATCTGCTCCCCGCCCTGAGCGCTCCTGCCTCGGCGGTTGTCCCCCAAAGCCAGCGTCGGCTGGAGGGAGCCGCAGAGAGGCAGAGAGGATGGAGAGCTTCTCCTTGGTGCAGGGGACCTCTCGGGGAGGCCTGGGTCAGCTCCCTGCCCCGCCTCTAACTCAGGTGGGCCACCTATCCCCCACCCCACGCTCTTTCCTGGAGGCCTGTGTGTGCGGGGAGCGGGGCGAGGTAGGATGCTAGAGTAGGCAAAGGGAGACCCGTGCGGGGACATCTGGGCGGTGGGACAGGAAGGACAGCCAGGGCCAGAGTGCGGGGCGCTCTCACCTCCGTGTGCAGGTGAATACCCCCACCCCGCGCTGACTCAGCACAGTGCGGGACGCACCTGGGGGAGCACACTGGGGGAGCACACTGGGGGAGCACAGGGCATCTGCTCGGTCCTCGGGCCCCTTCTTGGAGCCCCCTTCGGAGTTCTGCAAGGAGGGTGGGACGAGCTTGGTCAGAGCCTGAAGGGCTCTCTGGTACCCCGAGCCCCACCCCGCCCCAGCCCGCGCCTTTGTTTACAGATACAGAAAGGAGCCCAGCAGCAACCGACAGGTCACATGGCACGTAGTGGCGGGGGCCCACGCACCACGCCCCGCGCCAGTCTCACCAGTACCCTCCCGCCGCTCCAGGCTGTCTTTACTGCTCGCATCCCTGTCTACACTCTTAAGAACTCCGGGTTAGTGTAGCAGTGTCACCCGGCAGCGGGCGGCGACCAGGGTACCAAACATTCAGTTGAGGAGGGCGGGTCTTCACACCTAGGGCCCCCTCCCTGCGCGGTCTGCGTGGTCTTCCCCGGGCTGACCCGGTCCGCCAGGCTTTGGGCGGAGGAGCTCGAGACCCCGGGCGGGCAGTGCTTGTATTCCGCCCTCTGCACCCTGCAGTCCCCGAGCGCCGGCGCCCTCTGGTGGTGGGGGCTGGCGTGCATGGGGTGGCTCAGCCCCACCGAGGAGCAGAACTGCCTTTTCTCCTCACATCGCACCTCGAAACTCTGGGCTCTTCGAAAAAAAGAAAGCAGAGGAAATGAAGCAATGAAACAAAAATAGAACCGCAAGGCCTGGGAGGGGGTGTCCTCCTCACCCATTGGGGGTCGGAGGACAGGCTCTGGCCTTTGCTGCTGGGGTCTTTGGCTCTCGTCCCAGCCCCTGAGAACACTGGCTATTTCAGTCCCCAACCACGGAGTGTTCCGTTTGTGGGGGGGTGATCATGGTGACGGGAGGCCCTTAGAGGGGTGGTGACAAAGGCTGAGGCAGCCGGCTGCCTGCTGGACCTGCGGGTTGGTAGCCACTCCTTCCACCTGGGCCGGAGGGGCTGGGGGAGCTCAGAGCTCAGAACCGCTCCAGCCCTGTGCTGCTCTCCCTTTCTCCGAAGAGACTGACTAGGGGTGACAGGGAGCACCCTAGTCCTTGGAGGACCCTATCCTGACCCTCCTTGTCTCAGCTTTTCAGGATGGCTTCCTCTTTTTTCTTTTCTTTCCTTGTCTTTTCCTTTCTTGATTTTTTCTTTTTCCTTTTCTCTTTCTTTTACTTTCCATTTCTTTTCTTCCTTCCTTTCTTCCTTCCTCCCTTCCTCCCTTCTCCCTTCTCCCTTCTCCCTTCCTCCCTCCCTCCCTTCCTTCCTTCCTCTTCTTTCTTTCTTTCCTCGTTTAAAGAGGTTCTTGCCATAGTACACATGCACTCAGGGCTGGAGGAGGGGGGACCAGAGACAGACAGACACAATGAAATGGAAAGTGAGAAGTACCCCCCCCAGGGGGGATGGCCACACCACAATCCCTTCTCCATTCTCCTCCTGGAATCTTGGGCACACATGCACACACACCTGGCATGTGAATGGTTTTCAAGTCACCGGGTCCAGGACTTGAACCGTGGTTGGCCATGTGGGAGTCCAGTGACATAACCACTATGCCATCTGCTGGTCCTCCTGTTTCTACTCTTCAAGAGCCAGCTCACTCAGGGCTTTGGGGGATAGCATCCTCCACCCCTTGGAGGCTTCTAGATTCTTCAGGCCTGAGACCCTCCCCTCTGGTTGATGAACTCCCTCTTGCCAGCCTTCAGCCCCTAGCCAGCAGAAGGCCTACCCAAAGGGTCTCCTTATGTCATGCTGCCAACCTCAGGGGTTATTGTGGGGACCCTAGCCCACCCCCTGATTCCCCGCTAAGATACCAGCAGGGTCAGTGCTCAAAAGGTGCTTCCGGGGACCAGCAGTTAACGTAATGGATACATCACTGGACTCCCATGTAGTCGACCGCGGTTCGCGTCCTGAACCCGGTGGCTTAAACTCACGCCGGGCGTGTGTGCGTGCGTGCCCAAGATCCCGAGAGGAGAATGGAGGAGAAGGGATTGCGGTGTGGCCATCCCCCCCCAGGGGGTGATTTCTAGCCTTCTGTCTCTCTGTCTCTGTCTGTCTGGCGAGCGCACATGCCCTATAGCAAAAACCTCTCCAAAAAAAAAAAAAGGTGCTTCCGAAATGCTTGCAGCCTTGAAATGAATAGAAGCAGTGAGGAAGCTCCATGCCCATCTTACCTGCTTCCTGGTTTGTGTTTTAAAGTATTTGTACCCTTTATTGCTCAAGAAACATGTGTTCGTTATGACACGAAACAGGTCACTGTACTCCACCATCCAGAGGCGAGGAGGCGAGGAGGCTGCCGTGGGGAGGCCGTGCCCATATACACACGTTGATTTTCTTTTGCCGAATGGGCTTATGCTCTCTGTGCTGCTCTTCAACCGCATTTTTACTTCATTGGATTTGTTTTTATTATGAGTATGTACAGATCCACATGGTGGTTTTTACAAAATCCTGTGGAACAGACACTCCCCGTTTAGCTAGGTCAAGGCCCCACCCTTTAGCCTGAAAGTGACGTCTTCTTTGTCCCAGTTTCTCAGTTGCACCGTAACCACAGTTCCCAGGGTTGAAGCGGGAAGAGGTCTGGCAGCTGTGGTGACTTGGGGAGGGGCCGGTGGGAGATGGCACGGCGTGGGGAGCAGGCTGGGCCCTGGGCTGTGGTCCCTGGCTATACGGGGGTGCTTTCCGGTTCCTGACATCTTTCTCCTGCATAGAGGAAGAGGGAGGGGAGACAGTGTGCGTGTGTGTGTGTGTGTGTGTGTGTGTGTGTGTGTGCGTGTGTGTGTAGTCTGCTGCCAGGTCCCTGTGGGACTGCCTGGGCCCAGGTCTTCCCTGAGCTCTGGCATTCCCAGGCAGCTCTCAGCCCCAAGGAAAGGCAGGTTGGCCTGGGCTGGGCGGTCATGTGGGGGGATAGGAAGAAAGACGTGCACAGTGAGGGGAGCCCCAGGGGTAGCGCGCAGAGAGTGGAGAGGGAGGAGGCTCAGAGACACAGAGAGAATGGGCAGGAAGAGACACAGGGAGGAGCAGAGTCAGGAGCCAGAGACTATCAAGAGACGGGGAGCAGGAGAGGGGAGGAAGCGCTCTGGAGGGTGGGCTTGGCCGGAGCCAGGAGCCTGGAGTCTGGAGTCTGGAGGGGGAGCAGGCGTGTGTCCAGGTGGGTGGGTGGGTGGCAGTGCCCAGCCCTCTGGGTCCACAGGCTCGTCCAGGGAGATGCCTGCTTCCTTCCTGCCCACCTGGGTGATGTGTTTCCAAATGGGTTAGAGCCCAGACGAGGTGAGGTAAAGGGGGCATCCCACTCTGGCAGGCAGCCGCCCCTAAATATGTCCCTGTGGCCCCTGGGGGAAGTGGTCATCAGGATGCTTCCTGGCTGACCCCAAAGCCCACTCAGTCCCTGCAGCGCCATCTTGGTCCTGCTTGGTGTGAGTAGAGGAGGAGGGCTGTCTGCGGTCCAGGGAGCTAGGGTCAGCCTCAGGCCAGGAGCAACCCCCCAAAAGCACATTTGGGCTCTGGAAAGACAGGAGAGAGTGAAGGCCATCACAGCCAGGGGGGCTGCTGGCCCCCGTGCTCCTGGGGTGGGGAGGCCACCTGTCCCACCTTGTGTGGGACCACGTTTTACCGGGGACCAGAGCCACATGGGTAGGCAGCAGGGAGCTGGGATTATTGCAAACCATGATTTCTTTTTTCAAAAACATTTCAAAGCCTGTGCTCTTTCTAGAATAGGAACCCCCATTTCTTACTGTAACCCCTGTGGCAGCCCAATCTGGGCTTCTCTCATCTCCTGCTGCAGGAGTTCTCTGGCTTTGAGCCCAACACCTTCCTGGGCGACGGCCCAGCCCCCATGGCTGCTCCCCCGTGCCTGGCTGGGACACTGAGCCAGAGCTGTTCCTGGAAGGAACATGGCTTCTTTGTGGTGAGCTGGGGCTCAGAGTTCCAGAAGGCTCTGCTGAGGCCTGCCTCCTCAGCTGCAGGGCACTCCCCTGAACCTTCTTACCCTCTGTCCATCCCTGCAGGGTGGGGGCACACTCACAGGCAGCCTGCACACCCTCCCAGCCTCCGTGGCTCCCTCCCCATTTCCTTCCACCCAGGCATGTCTCCAAAGAGACCCCCCACATTCCATCCCCTTTGGGCATCTGATTCCCAGGGGAGGAGCCGGCAGGCCCTTCTCCTCCTGGCAGGAGCCTCATGCCCATGTCCAGGCCTCTCCCTGGGACCCTCACTTGGCACAGGAGGCGAGTGGGCACTATTTTAGGGGGGACAGTATGAGTGTGACACAATTTACCAGACAAATAAGTGCCATGCTGGTCTGCGGGCTTCGTGTTTCTGGGGTGAGGGACTTGTCCTGTTAACCCGGCTGTGCCCAAAGCCATACTGACTGCCCAGGCCCACAGTGCAGATGGCTGACCGCCCCCCGCAGTGGCTCCCCCCCCCCCCAGCCACACAGCCAGTCCTGGGCTCTCTTTGCGGCCTTAAGATGATTGATGTGCCCCCCAACGTTCTTTTTTCTGTTCCCACAAATGGACCATAGACGTGCCTGCACCCCAGCAGAGACCCAACCAGCAAGGCCGACGGCCTTGGAGATGACAGGGAAACAAGATGGAAGGACCCTCTCGGCCGAGTGACGCTGTGGAGCCGAGTAGACTGCCAGTCTGGAATGGTCGCTGGGAGCTGAGAGCACAGCACCGGGTCGTTCTGGGTGTCTTTTATAGCAGCCTTCCTTTCCTGTCACTAAATAGAAGCTAGCACTGTTGGTGGGGTGCTGTGTGGACGAAAGCTCTAGAACACGGGGGGCTGAGTTAGCGGTTTCACTGCGCGCAGGGAGTATACAGACGTCTCAGGTTAGAAGTAAAGAGACCCTGGTTACCCCTTGGCAAAGTCCTTGGTAAAACCATTTCATGGGGGCCGGCAAATGGTGTGATGGTTAAAGGCGCTGGATTGCCACATGGCCACCCCCAGTTCGAGTCCCGGACCTGGAGACTTGCTTTCTTGCTTCCTCTCTCTCTCTCTCTCTCTGTCTCTGTCTGGTCAAATTAAAAAATAAGAACAACAAGTGGAATTAAATAAATAAATAATTCTTAAAACAACAACAAACCATTTTATGACACTTTAGAAAGCTGATCTTCAAGCTTTAGCCAAGCCCATAGCTCTAAAAGTGGTTGTGGGGGGGGGGAGGGGAGTGGCAGGTGGTGAGGTGGTTAAGGGCACTGGTCCCCACGTGGCTGACCATGGTTTGAATCCCGGACCTGGCAGCTTGTTTTCTCACCCCCTTTCCCCCATTCTGTCTCTTTCTGGTCAAATGAAAATAAATAAATAAATGGATTAATAAAGTTAAGTAAAATAATTCTAAAAGTGGTTGAGGAGAGCCAGAGCCAGAATATTATGGCTCATTGGCCGGTCTTGTGGCCTTGTAGCCAATTACAAGAAAGACAGGAGACAGAGAGAGAGAGAGGGAAAGACAGAGAGAGAGAGAGAGTGAGAGAGAGGAATTTGAATTTATAACCCACAGGGTAGGAGTTCAGACTTACTTCAGAGAGAGAGGGAAAGACAGAGAGAGAGAGAGTGAGAGAGAGGAATTTGTAACCCACAGGGTAGGAGTTCAGACTTACTTCTTGGAGCCTTTCTCAAAGGCCACCCAAGAAGCCTAGGAAAACACCCAGCCCTGGAAGAAGTTTAGAATGGGGCTGTTACCATCCCACTCAAACCTGCTGCTTTAGAACAGCCTGAAGGCAGCTGGATTTCAAAGGAAAGGGCTGGCCCCCAGCAGGAAACAAAGTAATCAAAGGAGCCTCAGAACCGCACCTAAGACATCTCTGGGCGTGGGAATTGGCACTTAGAATCGCCTGGAAGCACAAAAACTAGAAGCCTTTTTAGTATTCCAGGGAATTTTATTGCCAAGGAAACTAGGAGTTGGAACTGGTGGTTACGATGGTTGATCCCCAAAGGACCCCCAAGGAGGCCAGAGCTTTGTTGAAGATGGGCAGAGAAGATGGGGTGATGGGGTGGTGAGGAAGGAGCCTGGCTGGCCGGGTTAGCCAACACAGGAACACCCTTCTCTTCCAAACGAGGTGTCGGGGACCATGGCACTGTGCCACCCGAGTGTTTCCTTTCTTCCCTTTTCCAAATGGAAGTGCTTACTGTCGTTTTCCTGTCCCTGCCCACCGCCGTACCTGGGTGTGGAGAGGAACCGGGGGTGGGGCGTCGGTGGTGAGGGCGGACGACTGGCCCGTAGTTTGTAGGTGGCAGGACCATGAGGGACCACGCGTTCTCCTATGAAGATGTCCTCTCTCCGAGACCTGCACTTTATTCTGGAAGTGTGACCGGACGGCACGTGGGCTTGCCTGCCTCGCAGGGGGCGAGTGTGCTCTGTTGTGGAAGAGGGTCGCAGGCCGTCTGGCAGCCAGGAGGGCAGAGTGGAGGTGCCCAGGGTCCACTAAGGTGGTTGTCTGCATCTCGCTCAGCGGGAGGCCAGGCTGAGCCTCTCAGCCTTCTTCGTGGTGAGCGTGTCATGGGCTGTGTGGGTCCATTTGTGCCTCTATGACGAATCCATTCCGCCTGTGACTTTTACAGAACAGAACTTCGTTTATCATGGTCCTGGGGGCTAGGAAGTTCACCACGAGGTCCTGGCAGGACCAGGGGTGAGGGCTGCCCTTGGCTGCCAACAGGGCGCCTGTGGCGTATCCTCTGGAAGGGACGCATGCTGTGTCCTCACGCGGTGGCAGGCAGAAGGACATGGACGGGTCTAAACCAATTTCCACCCCTTTGACAAGGCTCTACCCTCATAGCTCACTCGACTCTCTGAAGGCCTTGCCTCTAACAATACCACGACGCAGTTCAGTCAACGTGAATTTTGGAGGGGACGCGCTCCAGTCTCAGTTCTCGCAGGAACAGGCGAGCAGGTGATGCACACCTCGCTGAGCCGAGGCCTCAAGACCAGGGCACATCATGCTCTGGCTCTTCCCGAGATGGAGCAGGGCCTACAGCGGCCTGCCTCTGACCCAGCGTGAGGACGGCTGCAGGAGCTCCTGACGGTGAGCTGCCTGTGAGCGTGGAGCGTGGCTCCAGACAGACTGCTGGCTGAGGGGACATACTTCCCGTCCCCTTCCAAACCAGTTCTGCTAAGCCTGTTGATTACAGTGCTGGGCATGAGCCTAAAAGCACAAAATCTTTCCCCTCAATCAGCATCCTAAGGGGAAGGATGTTCTTTTCCAGTCTGACCCAGGGCAGGTTTTCCCTTGATAAGAAAATGTCCCATTTTCCCGATCGGGGTGGGAACGTCAGACTCCCGTTGAGATGTGTACTGGGGTCGTGGGGGAAGTGACCCAGGAAGAGTGTTCTGCTGCAGCTGGGGCTTGCAGACCCTAGCCCAGCTCTGCCCTTTCCACGCTGTTACCTCCTTGAGCACCTCAGTTCTCCTGGTTTTCCAAGGGCACTTCCAGCCTCAAGCTCTGAAGTAGCTTAAAGTCTCAGAATCCTGGCCTTGGGGAGGTGCAGCAGGCAGAGTTCAGAGACCAGACCTTCAGCCCTCCTTTGTACAGATGGGGACCCGGGGCACGGAGAGACAGTAGAGCCTTTGCTGAGGCTCTTGCTCTCAGAGCGTCCCTACCCCACTTGTCTCTTCCAGGTCTGGGGAGAGTTCCAGTAACTTTGGACTGGGCTGTTCTATGATGAATACGCCACGCCAAACTCAAACGAATAGCCCGAGCGCCATCCCACTGCAGGCCAGTGTGCCACTGCCCCATATCCGTGCGCCTGTCTGCAGGGCAAGCTGTTTCGGAGCAGCTGGCTGGTTTCAGGCCACCTCTGACCTTCCCTCTGATCTTCTGGGGAGGATTCTGAGAGCTACTACTTCCCCTACTGTCCAGAAGGTGAACTATTCCAGGGGTGGTCAGACATGATGAGCCTGAGGTTCCCTGTTAAGCCTGGTGTCACATAAACCCCATCTTATTGGCTGCTGTGTGTGTTCTGAAGTTTATTGATTAGTCTTTTGGTCTGCTGTAGAATGCAAATTCCATCGACAGCAGCTGAGCCCACTCAACTTGCTTTGGATCATTCTTTCTTTGTTATTGACATATATACTTGAAGCTATGAATTTTCCTCTAAATGCTTCTTTAACTGCATTTGATTTTCAGTGTTTTAAAGGAATACTGAAAATTTTGTTTTGTATTTCTTCTCTGATCCAAGAGTTGTTTAACTGCTAGTTGCAACTTTTCCAAGTGAAAAACTAGTTTTCTTATTTAGTAATTCATTTTTTTAAAAAAAGAATTATTTTATCTAACTTTATTTAGTTACTTTTAATTTGACCAGAGAGGGACAGAATGAGTGAGAGAGAGAGAGAGAAAGTGAGAAAGCAAGCTGCCAGTTCCAGGACTTGAACTGCAGTCGGTCATGTATATATATATATATAGAGAGAGAGAGAGAGAGAGAGAGAGATCCCTAATAGGGCCTTTACATCACAATCTACCCCCAGCGTCAACTAGCCCAGATCATAGGTGTGCTTGTACACATTTCACATGCCCAGGGAAGCCCCAGGGTTTGAACTCAATTCCTTTCCATGTGGGCCCAGTCGCATTACCACTGAGCCACTACTTGACTATAGTTATTAATTTATTTTTATTTAATTTCATCATGCCAGATAAAATTTTGTATAGTATTTTTCTTTGGGGGAAGCTGTTGCGATTATTCTTTGAGAAGAATGGCCACATGGAAATGGGGTGTGCTCACTAGTCTCAGATGTGAGATCTGCCTAATAAATTACATTATTAACATGCTTTCTATCTGTGGTACAGACTAATAGATATTCACTGTACTTTGTTCTCCTGTTCTTCCTGGAGACAGGGTTTGACTATACTTGCCAGCCTCCACCCCTCTTTTCTTTCAATTTGCCAGAGAGCACATGCACTCACTGGAGAGAGAGAGAGGGGACCAGCAGTTAGCGTAATGGCTATATCGCTGGACTCCCACGTAGTCGACCGTGGTTCGAGTCCCGGACCCGGTGGTTTAAACCCACGCCGGGCGCATGTGTGTGCGTGCCCAAGATCCCAAGAGGAGAATGGAGGAGAAGGGATTGCGGCATGGCCATCCCCCCCAGGGGGTGATTTCATGCTTTCTGTCTCTCTGTCTCTCTCTGTCTGTCTGGTGAGCACATGTGCCCTATACCAAAAACCTCTCCAAAAAAAGAAAAAAAAAAAAAAGAGAGAGAGGGAGACTGAGAAAACATCGCCCATGGGGGATGGTCACTCCACAATCACTTCCCCTTCTTTTCTCCCTCCTTTTGGGATTTTGGTCATGCATGTCCACAACCTGGCATGTTTTTCAAGCTGTAGGGTCCCAGGCTTGAACCCCCAGTCAGCCATGTGGGATCCAGTCACATCAACCACCACACCACCCATTGGCCCTTCTTGTAGACTGGTGGGCCAGTGAGACTAAGTTCTGTCCAATGGACTGTAGGGACAAATATCTGTGCCATTTCTAGACCCAGGCCTGTGACTGTAACTATGCCTCTCCCACGTTTCCTGCCTTCTTTCTGCCAGTTGCAACCCCAATGTGGCTCGGCTTCCACCATGCTGGTGAGACACAATCCTAGAGACGGTGGACTGAGCATTCGGAAGCCTGAGATGCTTGCCTCTTTCCACTACTTGAGAAAGGAAGAAGCCTTTTTGTTCTTTAAGTCATCGTTTTGTTGTCTCGTGCTCTTATGCTCTTAATTTCTCACCATCAACCGTTTGACGTTAATGGGTACAAAAATTGGTACCGAGAGTGGGGTTTTGCCATAACTGAAGCCTAGTGGTTGGACAGCAGGCAGCAGGAACATGGATGCTGTGGACTGGAAATCTGGGGACACCTAGCCAAATAGTAGGTGACATTCTCTCCTGCAGTAGCTGGAAAGGCAGATCTTGGGTGACTCAAGGAGAGTTGGAAGAGCCGGACATGAGGGATTATTGGCTGTTCCTTGTTACTTTTAGCAAGTTATGCAAAGAGAAGAGATGCCTTCTGCAAGGTTTCAAGCAGAGATGAAAGTGAATAGTGAGCGTGTCAACACATAAGGGCTTCTCAAAGCCGGGGAGCCCTGCTGCTTCCGTAACTCACACAGCAGGAGATTAGACGGGTCTGACTCAGAGCGTTTCTCAAAGGCTCTCCACTAAAACATTCATACAGCGGATCCAGGTCAAGGCAAGGATCAGACTGAGGGTGTGGCTTCTCTCTTAAGCTTATTATTTCAGTAGGTTTCAAAGTAGCTGTCCTTAATGTGAGGGCAAGAGGTGTGTCCCGAGCAAGGAAGCAGAGAAACGAAGGCTCGAGCATTGCATGAGAAAATAGCTTTTGGCTCCTGGAGTAACTGGAAGCAAATAGGTTTGAACCCTCATGAACCTCCCCGGGAATTGCTTCTTCTAAAGAAATGATAGAACAGCCCTCAAAGAAGACGTTTTCTGACACCCGCTTCAGCTGAGAATAATAGACAAGGGAGAATATTCGAGAGGGCAAAAGAAGAGCCAGCGTATACTCCCGTCAGGGCAGTGGTCCTCCGCTTTGTGCCCAGGGACGGGTGTGTTTCGCCCAGGCTCTCTCGTCTGAGTGAGAGCATGTTTTTATACGTTTCCTTTCCCTGTTCTGCCACTGTCATTTGCCAAGTGAGTGGGGCAATGTCTTGTCTTTTGGCTTGTCAGTCTTGAGACCGTGAGGAACAGATCTGAACTACAAAGAGACCTGTGGAGTATGTGGAGATCACCGGTAGGGTAGCCGGACAGACATTGGTTTGCCTGTGCGTGTTCAACGCCCGGGTGCACAAGCACACCCGGGAATGTAGTGGCCGGAGGGCTGGACTGTGCCATCGACCGGTAGTTATACCTAAAATCTGCTCTGCGCTTTTCCTTAAGCTTGAACCTAGACCACTCCCAGCCCATCCTAGTCCTTCCATCTGGGTTTATCCAGAGACAAGTTTTCATCAGTAAACGGTGAGTGCAGGAAATATTTGCCCTTCAGGATGGGGGCCTGGGGTCTCGGGCCTGCCAGCTCCACAGTCGCTCCTCTTTCCTGCCAAGAGCAGCTTGATATGGCGGGGGGGGGGGGGCATGGCGGGAACGTGGCTTCTACAGGGAAGTGGTGACGTGCTTTCAGGGAGTGGCAGGGCCACAGCTTGGAAGGAGCATGGATCCTTGCCAATCTGAGCTGTTACAGGAGAGGAAAAAAAGTTGTTTCGGGACCAGCAGATGGAGTAATGGTTACGTCACTGGACTCCCATGTAGTCAACCATGGCTCCAGTCCCGGACCCATCGGCTTTCAACTCATGCGGGGCACGTGTACGTGTGTGCCCAAAGTCAGGGAGAATGGAGAAGAATGGATTGTGGTGTGGCCACCCCCACCAGGTGGTGATTTCTCACTTTCTGTTTCTCTGTCTCACAGGTGAGTGCATGATCCCTATAGTAAAAGTCTCTCTAAAAAAAAAAAAAGAAAGTTGTTTCTTCTTTCAGACATGGTGGCGTAGGTCTCTCACGTCGCAGTAGGGCTGCATTACCTAACTGCACACGATTCTTGCGTCCCTGTCGACATGGTCAACCACGAACGAGGAAAATTCAAGGCTCCTCTCCTTGTGAGCTCCTGTTCTCCTTGCACAGCTCTAAGTAATGCCTGGTAAATAGAGTCTATTGCACGGATATTCATAATACACCCATGTGTTGCATGGTGATGTCTGGTCAATAGCTATCTGTATATGTGATGAGAGCCCCAGATGGTTATAAGGCGGTGAAAAACTCCTATCTCACAGTGACTTTGGAGCCTTTTTGTCCAAAGAGGTTTTTGCCAGAGGATACATGTGCTTGCCAGAAACAGAGAGAGAGTGTGAGTGAGAGGGAAAGTGAGAAATCACACCCCCCTCCCCGGGGAACATGGCCATGCCACAATCTCTTCTCTATTCTCCTTTCGGGATCTTAGGCATGCATGCACATGCACCTGGCATGATTTTCAAACTGCCAGGTCCAGGACTTGAACTGAAGTTGGCCATGTGAGAGTCCAGAACCTTAACCACTACTCCACCTGCTAGCCCCAACTTTGCAGCCTTCTTAACTTCATAGCACAGTGCATTACTCATGTGTGGTGATCCTGGTGGGAGCAAGCCCATGACACTGCCAGGCCCAGAACAGTACAGTACGGTGTAACTATGATGGCGTATACTCTTTGGCAGTGCTAGTAAGTGACTGTGTTAATGGCTTATATATCTGATCTACTATGCCTTTCATTATTATTTGTGCGTGTACTCCCACTCCTGGACAAAGCTGACCGTGAAACAGTATGCTGCACTGTGCTCACGACAGCCTCACACATCCTGTGTCCCCTGGGTCTCATGGTCGCATCATCCTTGTGCTCGATTTACTCTTGTGTTGCTTGTCCCTCGTGGTCCCTGAGTGTAAAAACTCACCAGTGCACCGTACAGCCCAAGTGGATAGTGACCGTCCCGTCTGGGTTGGTGTGAGTGCACTCTATAACGGTCACGCAGTGGCGGAATTGCCTGATGACGCATTTACTGTACCCCAGTGTCAAACAGACGAACGACTTGCATCTGCATTTAATGCGAGTGGCGCCCTGATGCGTTACACAGACTCTTGTCAGGTTGCTTGTGGTTCGTTATCCTGAATTGCACCTTTCTTGGTAAACGAAGTTATGGCATCTTTATTACAGTTCTTTGCCAGTACGCCTTCACGCGTCCATTAGCTTTTAACCTCTCGAGTGTGTATTAGACGTGTCTCTTGTATGCACTGTAGAGTTGGATTTTACTTTTAGATTTTTAAAAGTATTATTTATTTAATTTTATTCATTATTATTATTTTTCAGTTTGAACAGAGACAGAGAGAGAGAGAGAAAAAAAAAGGGGGAGAGAGAGTGAGAAAGCAAGCCACCAGGTCTGGGACTTGAACTATGGTCAGCCATGTGCGAGTCCGGCACCTTAACCACCACACCCCTTGCCATCCCCTATTTTTAGATTTAATCTGAAAATACGTTTTAATAAACAAATTAGTATAGACCTATTAGGTGAAGAGATTGAATCGGTAATCAAAAACCTTTCAGCAGCCCCTGCTCTGGTGGGGGCCCCCCGCGGCCGGGGGGCTCACGCCCCCTGCGAAGCCGTGGGCAGGGAACGGCCCGGCCCCTGCTCCGGTGGGGGCCTCACGGCTGGGGGCTCACGCCCCCTGCGCAGCCAGGGGGCTTACGCCCCTGCCCAGCATCCCTGGCCTCTCCGGCACTGGATGGCCCAGAGGCCGTAAACAAGGTTGAAGAGCTTGCAACTTGAGAAGATGACGGTTACCAGCCCTGCATTACCTCAGGGGAAAACAAGAATACTCTGCCATTCTTAAGGAAGCCAGATACCCAAGGACAACTCACACTGCAGAGGCCCACAACATCATTCCTGGTAACAAGAAGATGACTGCTGTGCCGCATCAGCTGATAATCATCCCTGCATACCAGAACTGCTTTCCTGAAACTGCATTCCCTGGAGACTCACCTACACTTGTGGATCTGCAGGAGACCCTCCCTTAATCCAACCCTGAATAGAATCTATGCTCCCTATTGTCAAAAACTTTAAGAGCTGATAATTGGAACTCGTGGC
>NW_006160145.1:1187098-1209119 GCF_000334495.1 Tupaia belangeri chinensis
AAAAAAAAAGAGAGAGAGAAGAGGATAGAGAAAGATAGCAAGTGAACAATAGAGAGGATGTTAGTGAGAAACAGATATGGTTTATTATCTGTTGATGATGACATGTATAGTATTCTCAACTGGACTGGTCTGGGAAGTATTTCATGATGGGTGAAGTCTTTTAACAAGCAAAATGAGAAATAGTGATTGACTGTTGTAAAAAATTATAATAATAATAATTATTGGGAAATGCATGGAAAAGACATTGAATGATAAAGCGGGGAGATTGATGTCTCTGTATTGACCGACATGCATGGCATTCCCTTTTGAAAAAACAATGGAAGTCAATGTAAAGTTATATGTAATCCAATGTAAAATAAAGAAGATTATGATGATAATATAAATAAAAAAAAATAAAAAAAAAACCTTTCAGCAAAGAAAGTCTAGGGCCAGATTGCTTCACTAGTGAATTCTAACACACATTTAAAGAAGAATTAGCATCAATAGATCTTGAAAACTTCTGAAAAATAGAATAGGAGGGAACATGCCATAACTTATTCTTTGAGGTCAGCATCACCCTGATACTGAAGCCAAGACACCATAAGAAAACTGCAGATCAATATTCTTTATAAATCTAGATGCAAAAATCCTTAACAGGATACTAGCAAACAAAGCCCAATGGCACATGAAAAGGATTGTATACCATGACCAGTTGGGATTTATCCCAGCAATTCCAAGATGGTTTAGTATAAGAAAATCAATCAACAATGCACTGCATTAACAGAACCAAGGACAAATCCGGATGGTCATCTCAAGTTGATGCAGAAAAGCATTTGACAGAATCCAAAATTATTTTCATGATAAAAACATTGAACAAACTAGGAATAGGAGGAAACTTCCTCAACATGAGGAAGGGCATTTATGAGCTTGATGAATGAATAAAAACTTTCTATGATCAGGAATACGAAAAAGATGCCTGCTTTGTCACTGCTATTCAACATCCTTCTGAAAGTTCTAGTCAGAGCAATAAAGCAAGCAAGTGAAATAAAAGGTATCCACGTTGGGAAGGAAGAAGTAAAATTATATTTATAGTTGACCTAACCCTATATATATAAAATCCTAAAGAAGATACAAGAAAAACTGTTAGAACTAATAAGCAAATTCAGGAAATTTGCATGATATAAGGTCATACAAAAATCATTTGTATTTGTAGGCAATAGCAGCAAACAACCTGAAAAGAAAATCAAGAAAAAAAAATGCCATTTATAGTAGTATCAAAAAGAATACAATACCTAGGAATAAATCTAACCACAGAGGTGCAAGACTTACCTACTGAAAACTACTCAATATTGCTGAAGGAAATGAAAGAAGATCTAAGCAAATGGAAAGTAACCCTGTGTTCATGGATTTGAAGACTTAATGTGAAGCCGTTCTACTACTCTTCAAATGGGTCTACAGATTCAGTGTATTCCCTACAAAAAGCTCAGTGCCTTTCTTTTCTTCATCAGTGGAAAAGCAGATCCTATAGTTCACATGGAATTGCAAGGGATTCTGAAAAAAGAAATCTTAAAAGTAAGAAAGCAAAACAAAGTTGAAATACATCATCTTCAATTTCAGAATTTACTACAAAGCTACACTATGGAGCTAGGATGGGTGTATAGGTCACAGAATAGAACTGAGGGTTCAGATGTAAACCTGTACATCTATGGGTTAATTTTTTTTATATACTGAATAAACTTTATTTATGTGTTCTTCTGGATGACATTGCCAACACTCACAGATTGGCATACAAGAACTATGTATTGACTATTTATAATTTACAGAAGTATTTTTTTCTCTGAAAAATAAGTATAAATGCCAAGTAAACGAATTGCTACCGTTTGGGATTCATCTGATGCCATAGTTTAAAGAGCTAGTCTTTAGCAAATAAACAACGATTCAGTCTGCAGGAAATAGTCAATTAAATGGTCTAATTTATCAGGAAAAAAAAATCCACAAAGTTTTACCTCAAGACACATTGCATAAGTCTTTTTACAAAAATACCACTTTAAGGAAACAAGCAGTTAGCGTAATGGCTATGTTGCTGGACTCCCATGTAGTAGACCGCGGTTTGCATCCCAGACCCGGTGGCTTAATACTCACGTCGGGCGCGTGTGCGTGCATGCCCAAGATCCCGAGAGGAGAATGGAGGAGAAGGGATCGCGGCGTGACTATATTCCCTGGGGGGTGATTTCTTGCTTTCTATCTCTCCGTCTCTCTCTGACTGTCTGGTGAGCGCATGCGCCCTATAGCGAAAACCTCTCCAAAAAAAGAAAAAAAAAATACCACTTTAAAAGTAAATAGGCGCAAGCAGTTCTTTAAAACGAGGTACAAAAAGAATGGCCGGAAGGACATGAATCTTTCACGTTACTCAACATGAATCAGTTACGTTATTCAAAATATCTTTTTAAAAAAGAATTCTTTATTTCATTGTATTAAATTGTGTTAGTTATTTTTTAATTTGGCTGGCGAGAGACAAAGAGAGAAAAAAGGAAAGTGAGAAAACAAGCCACCAGGTCCAGGACTTGTACCACGGTCGGCCATGTGGGAGTCCAGCGCCCCAAACACCACACCACCTGCCGGCCCCCAAAATACCTTTAAAACAACATGAAACTCTTCCCAACAGAAAGCCGAAGGAACAAGAAAAAGCTCTAACAATATCTCCGCTGATAAAATCTATTTTAAAGGTAGTTTGCATCTCTCTGTGGGCTGGTGTCAGATTTTTTCTTTGTCTTTCAGCCCTGGGTGGCCCCATAGCTGAAATGGCAGCTTCATTCTCAAGGCACAGTAAATGTGCTTAATTTTTTTTTTTTTTTTTTTTTTTATATTTTATAAATAAGCACGCCAAGATTATTCAATGGGTAAAGAATAGTTTCTTCAGAGGCCAGCATGTGGGGTGGTAGTTAAGATGCTGGACTCTCACATGGCCAATGGCAGGTCAAGACCCCCACCTGGTAGCTTGAAAATCATGCCAGGGCACGTGTGTGTGTGTCTGCGTGCCCCAAATGCCAAGATGATTATGGGGGAGGAGGAATCGCAGTGTGGCCATCTTCCCCGGGGAGCAGATTGTCACTTTCCCTCACTCTGTCTCTGTCTGGCCAGGGCATGAGCCCTATGGTAAAAACTAAAAAAGCCAAAAACAAGAGTAGTTTCTTCAATAAATGATGTTGGAACAAGTAGATATTCATACAGAAGTCTTCAGGTGGGTCCTTGTCTCAGACATATACAAAAATTAACTGAAAATATTGGGTCATCAGAAAACTCTTATACTGGGGCCAGCAGTTAGCGTAATGACTATGTCGCTAGATTCCCATGTAGCTGACCGCAGTTCGAGTCCCAGACCCGGTGGCTTAAATTCATGCCAGGTGCATGTGTGCACATGCCCAAGATCCTGAGAGGACAATGGAGGAGAAGGGATTGCGGCATGGCCATCCCCCCTGGGGGAGTGATTTCTCGCTTTCTGTCTCTATCTCTCTCTCTCTGTCTTTCTGGTGAGCGCACGCGCCCTATAGCAAAAACAAAACAAAAACAAAAACAAAAACAAAAAAACCTCTCTCAAAAAAAAGAAGTAAACTCTTATAACTCTGCAACAAAAAGACAGCACAACTGAAACATGAGCAAAGGACTTGAACAAATGTTTATACGAAGAAGATAAGCAAATAGTTCAATATCCCGTGAGTACTGTGCTGCTGTTTTTGGCATGGAATATTGCTGGGGCTAGCCTGCTTTTTTATTTTTTTATTGCAAGAGGGTATATCCATTTTCCAGAGAGAGATGAGAGACAGGGAGAAGAGAGAAAGAGGGAGAAAGCACCTCCCCCCCACCCCCCGCCATGGTCATGCTGCCATCCCTTCTCCATTTCTCCATCCTGCTGGGATTTGGGACATACACACACATAGCATGTTTTCCAAGTCGCTAGGACCCAGGGTTTGAGCTGTGGTCGGCCATCTGGGTTATGGCTGCCTTACCCTCTGGGGTGCAGTGCCAACCCTAGCCTGATGGTATCACTTTTTGGCCTGACTGTTCAAAGAATATTTTCTTTATCTGGTAAGTGTGGTCATTTTATCAGGCGAGTGTTAGAACTGACTGTTCTAGGTCAGCCTTCCCTTGCCCACGTGGTAACTTTTAGGAAATTCACCATTTCTGTTTCAAGAAAGTTTTCTTCAGTTCTATTTTTAAGTAGTTTATTGTTCTGTCTTCTTTTGAAATTCCAATCATGCACATGTTGGCTCTCTTTTGTCTTTTTTTCCTGTATCTATCATTTTCTCTGTAATTAAAAAAAAAAAAAAAAGAAACCCAACACTTTTTCCATTCTTATTTTGTTCACTTTTCTATTTCTAGCTTCCATTTCCATCAAGTTCTTCTCCCCACTTCATCCTAACTCCTGAGTTTGCTCTGTCTGTTCGTATCCTTCTTCCCGGGGGCGTCCTAACTCCTGAGCTTGCTCTGTCTGTTCGTATCCTTCTTCCCGGGCTCCTCCAGTCTCATCGCCGCTGCCTACCATCCATAGTTTGGACTTCGCCGTATTTTCACTGAGTTACATTTCTGCTTTGTGTTCTTTCCTCAGAGGGTAATTGTTTGACTGGGATTTCTTAATGCACATGAGCCCGCATGGTCCGTTTTCCTCTCTCTCACAGGAACAGTGTTTTCAGGCCTGTGTTCTCTGTCTGGTAGCCTTTCCTGACCTTCCCGGCCCTTTCCTTCTGGTGTCTTTGTACGATTCTGTGCTAACTCTGTTTGAAATTGACATGCCATGGAACGAGTTGGATTTTTATGCCCAGCTATTGGTAGAAGCTTCTTTCAGGGAGTGTAATTTTGCAGGCACCGTTCGAGACCTGCTGCCGCTGGACTTCTGCCGTTTTCTCTGCACATTCAAGCTGGTTGCTTCCCTCTCACCTCCCACCCCACGATGAGGCTGCTGCAATCTCCACTCTGTGCTCCTTGTCTGTGACTTGTGTTGTGCGCAGGGGACCTACGTTTACTATTTAAGAGCAGTGGTTCTCAGCGAGGGACAGTTTTGCCCCTCAGGGGATATTTAGCAATGTCTGGAGACTTTTGCTTTTGAGAATTACTTACTTAATGTTATTTATCATCATCATCATTATTATTTTGCTTTGCTACAGGGCACATGCGCTCAACAGAGAGGAGGGAAAGTGAGAAAGCAAGCTGCCAGGTCCAGGACTCAAACTGTGATGGTCCATGTGGGAGTCCAGCAGCTTAACCACGCCACTAACCACCCTGCCACTGCTGGGCCCTGGAGACATTGCTTTGGTTGCCGCAGTTGGACTGGGGCTTGATGCTGCTGGTATCTAGAGAGCAGAACCCAGAGATCTGCTGCATGTCCTCCGATGCGCAGTATGGCTCTCTTCACTCGCCACCAAGGCTTACCTAGTCCAAGACGCTAAGTGCCGAGGCGAGGACTGGTTTCCGAGGGAGCCCTCAGCTGTGGGTAAAACACTTTGGCGGGAGTGTCCTGAAATCGGCCACTCCTGGGCTGGCTTGCTATGCAGCCATAGACCCCCAACCCCAGACACACACACCAAGCCCTACCCTAGGCAATAGCTGTGCTCTTCACCTGGGTTTTGTGGCACGTTTTTTGCTTTTGTCAGTCTTTATGCGTTTTTGAGCCTGGGTTCTATAACGAAGTCTGCGTTATTTTTCTGCCTGCCTTTTGCTTTCTGAGCATCCAGGCAAAGGAGGAGCTAGTTGCCTTCTACATTCATACTAAAATCTCCGGAGGGACATTTCAGCCTTAAACTTCAGCTCAAGGGGCCAGCAGGTGGTACGGTGGTTGAAGCACTGGATTCCCACATGGCTGACTGTAGTTCAAGTCCTGGATCTGGTTGCTTGCTTTTTCACTTTCTCTCTCTCTCTCTCTGGTGAGCACACATGCCATATAGCAAATTAAAATGATAATAACAATTAATAAAATAAATAATTATCTAAAAAAATCCTTCAGCTTGAGATGTTTTAGTTGAACCAGAGAACATGAGCTCAAGTTTCAAAACCACTGACAAAAACAAAACCAAACACCAAAAAAATTCCTACAAAAACAACAACAAAAAACACTGAGTGCTCATTTGGGTTCCGGAATTCTCAGGGCAATGCTTTAATACCTTCAACTCGGTGCCAAGGTTTCTTTGTAGGTTTTAGCAGGGATGGCGAGTGGTAGGTTTGGCCCGTGTTTATAGCTAACCTGAAGGCGGAGACCACTGAGATCCAACTTTGTGGGGTGAGGCCTCCTATCAACCTCCCACCTTGGGCTCTGGGAGGTCACCCCATGTCCCCCACCTCTACCCATCCATGAGACTCAAAGCTCAGGTTCACAGGGCTTGGTGAAGGCCCTCGGTGTAGAAGCCCACTTCCGCCTGGGTTCCTGCTTTCACCGATGTTTGTCTTCTATACCTTTTTGTGTCTAGAACTCTGTATTCTATCCTTCCTTGGTTAGATCATTGATTTCTTTTAAAATTCTTATTTAAACCAGTCTCTTTGGTTGCTTTCGGTTTAAGGGTCAGTTAGCTTATCTATTCCGCTATGCTCCCCTCTAAGCCTGTTTTCTCATCCCTAAAATGGCAGTAATAACAAAGGTTATCTCAGAAATATTTTAGAGCGGGTGAGGCAATATACATCAGTCTCTCAGAACGGTGCTTGGCAGATAGGAGGTTAGTAAAAAGTAACTAAAATGCTCTCTCCTTCTCCCCTCCCTGTGGTGGGAGAGAGCCCTGGGACGGTCAGTCCTGCTGCTCAGAGCTGAGCCCAGAAAGCCCTGTGAGCACCATGCAGCCTGCCAGGCCCCGTCTCCTGCCCACGCCCGGGCGTCCCACTTGCCAGCTTTACAGAGCTTTCTCTGTTTCCCCTTGCTGTTTCCTCCCTCACTGGAGAAGGGCCAGAAATAATGTTTCTCCCCGTCAGCACCCGTTCCTGGCCAGCAGGAAGCCACCCTGGCTACAGTAGGCACAGCCCGGGCAAGTTCGCCAGTTCCCCGTGAGGTCGATCTCTCTCTCTTTCCCCACATATACCCTGTCCCCTACTCTCCCCAAACAGGTCTGGGGGCATGGCTGACACTTTTTTTAATTTGGTTTTTATTTTTGGGGGGAGTTATATACTTCGATTTTTAAATAATTTAAGATTTAGGGGGAAAATGTACAAAAATACTACAAAGAACTTTGTATATCCTTAATCCAGATTTCCCAGATGTTTACATTTTACTTTATTTGCTTTATCATTGTTTTAGTTTTATGTACACACACACACACACACACACACACACATATTAGTACCAGAGAGAGAATTGTTTTCTGGGCCATTTGAGAGAAAGTTGCAAATGTGAGGCTCATCTGCATACTCTTAGTACTCCTTCTCCTGTGTTCTTAAAAATAAGGACACGCTCTCATAGCCACCATACAAGAACATTAAAAAGCATTTTCTGGACCGGGACCCCATGTTGCAATTTGAGATCTTTTATGACGTCGGTGTCTTCGAAGAGCATGAAGCAGTTACTTCGTAGTATGTACATTTGTTTGTTCCTGTTTCCTCGTGGCTGGGCTCGGGTGAGGCGGCTTTGGCAGGAGGCCCCCAGAGGCGATGCTGCGTCCTTCTCATGGCGCTGTGTCAGGAGGCACGAGATGGCGGTTTGTCCCATCACAGGGGTGAACTTTAACCGCTTGGTTGAACTGATCAAAGTCATGACTTTCCCCACTGTAATTACTAAGTATTTTGAGAGTATGTAAATACCTCATCCCTCATGAAGCTTTCATGCTGTGGTTTTTGCATCCATTAATTTTAAAACTTTTTAAACATTATTTTTATTTTTATTTTACTGATTTACTATTATTTTTTAAATTTGCTATAGGGTGTGTACGCTTGCCAGAGAGAGAAAAAGAGAGAAAAATGAGAATCCCCCCGCTCCCAGAGGAAGGATTACCACATGGCTGTCTCTTTTCCTCCATTCTCCTCTCAGGATTTCAGACACACACACGCATACAAACACATACACACACACACACACACACACACACACACTTGCACATATACACGCTCAGCATGTTTTTCAAGCTGCCGGGTCTGGGACTTGAATCGTGCAGTTGGCTATGTGGGATCCCGCCGCCTTCACCACCACACCACTGGCTGGCCCCCATTGGTGATTCTGATGGAATTAGTTATTACTATATTTGCCAGTAGATTTCTTTAAAACTCCACATAACTTCCTTCTGTATTAAAAAAAAAAAAACTTTTAAAAACATTTACTTATTTCTTCTATTTGTGAGAGAGCAAGCAGGAGAAAAGTCAAAAGAGAGACGGCACCCCCGACGGCACCTTGCTGCCACGATGCACCCTGCCCAGCCAGCCCTGGATCACGGGCACGCGTTTGATGTTCACAGGGAGGGCTCCAGACATAGCCCCGGGACCCTCAGAGAGCGCTGTGTTTACTACTGCACGACAGTCCACCCCCACACTGCTCCCTTTGCATTGATGACTTGGCCCCAGCATGGCGCTCCCCACTCATCTGTTTGGGTACTCACTTATGTATATCGTGTGGGCTCGTGCATTTCTGCTCTAGTTAACATTCTATTGCTGGAGTCATTGCCGACGTCACAGTCTGAGCTGTCCTGGACTGGATCAGCCTGAGTCCAGGAGGGTTTTTGTTTTTTTGTGTGTTTTGTTTTTGTATTTCCTCTGAGAGAGATATGAATAAACCCTTATTTATAAAGTGCCAGTAATAATAGTAACTTTCATTGGGTTTTGCAAGAAATACATGAGCAATTACATATAAAATGCTTAGGCTACCAGTAGTAGTATCAGTTAGCATTTATTCCTTACTCGCTGTGCCAGGTACTGTTCTCTTTTGCTTTCTTTCTTTTTCTTTTTGGAGAGGTTTTTGCTATAGGTGTGTGCGCTTGCCAGAAAGAGAGAGAGACAGAAAGCGAGAAATCCCCCTCCTGAGGGTGGGATGGCCACGTCGCAGTCCCTTCTCCTCCTTTCTCCTCTTGGGATCTTGGGCACGCACGCACATGTGCCTGGCTTGAGTTTAAGCCCCCGGGTCCAGGACTCGAACCATGGTTGACTACAGGGGAGTCCAGCGACATAGCCATTACACTAACTGCTGGTCCCTTTTTTTTTCTTTTTTTTGGGGGCGGGGAGGGAGACGTTTTTCAAGGTACTGTTCTAAAACTTACACATACTAGTTCATCACGCTGATTATATTATTTCTTTATTTCACCAAAAGGAAACAGACTGAGAGTGAGAAGTGTCTTGTCCAGGGTCACACAGGCAGAGAGCAGAGGTCTGTTTGCTGGAGAGCCTGTATTCTGCCCTCTGGCCCGTATTACGCCATGCACGCTGTAAGACAGAGGCAGATACATTCATGGGCGTAAGATAGAAAGGGTTTTGATAGATAGAAGATGGAAAGATGACCAGAGGGACCAGCATGAGGGTCATCACAGATGGGCAACTACGAGGTGTGAGTGTCCAGACCTCTGAACAGTCCTTTCTCCCCAGCCTCTTGTGTCTTCTCATTAGCCCAAGCTGCTTCTCCTTCTTCTCCTTCTTCTTCTTCCTTCTGCCTTCATCTTCCTTCTTCTTCTGGCAAAGGGAGCACGTGCTTACCGGAGAAAGACAGAGAGAGACAAAGAGAAGGTGAGAAATCCCCCCTCCACAACAGGGTGGATGGCCACTCTGCAAACCCTCCTCTATTTTCCTCTCTGGGTTTTGAGCATGCATGCATACATGCCCAGCATGCTTTTCAAGCCACCAAGTCCAGGACTCAAGCCACAGAGTCGGCCCTGTGGGATCCTGCACCTTACCCCCATGCCACTTGCTAGCCTGAGCTGTCCGCACCCAGCTGGACCTTTCTAATTCCCGTGTTGCCTTCTACAGCCTGTGAGCACGAGCCTCCCCTGGCCCGGCAGAGCTTCACTCTGCTGCTAAGTCAGGGCTGCAGACCTCCCAGTGTTCCCTGGCAGACAAGAGGCTACTGTCCTTGACTGCCACCACTGCCCTCTTAGCACTTGGCGCCATTGTAAGTTCATGTTCATTGATCGTGGTCGTTAGTTCAGGTCTGTCTGTGCTAATACTCTGAGCTCTGTGAACACAGCATGTCGACGTTGGTCACCATGGTAGCCCCTGGGTCTACCTGACAACAGGAGGCGGCCAGCGGATACTCACTGAGTGTATGTTGAGAGTCTGAGTGACCGCGGCCTTTTCACTGCATCATCCATTTCTCCATTGACCCTTCCCAAGAGTCCTGGTCAAGGGTGTCCTCTGCTATACAGATGGCGTAGAGAAGGAAGGGCCTGTTTCCAAATCCCACCACAGGCGAGAGGCCAGCCAGACCTGTGCTACACTTGTCCCCACTGCCCTTCATTCAGTGTTCAGATTCTCAGCCCCATGGGAAAGGTGCTGAACTTCTGGAAACCCACTTAGAGGAACTTAGGGTAGTTCTCAGGAACAGGGAGTTATTTATGTTCCTTTTTAAAGAATTATTTATTTAATTTTATTTATTATTATTATTATTTAATTTGCTACAAGGCATGTGTGCTCATCAGAGAGAAACAGAGAAAGAGGGAAAGGGAGAAAGCAAGCTACCAGGTTCAAGTCCTGAACCCTGGTCTGTCATGTGGGAGTCCAGTCCCATAATCGCCATGCCACCTGCTGGCCCCATATGTTCTTAATATTTGGCCTGAAATCTTTGTGACTGAGGTGTTACTGGTGGTTCATGTTGGTTCTGGGACTGGTCTTAGAGCTGCTCCGAAACCAGCGCTGTGCCAAGTTGCCTAGTCGTTTTGGTGACCAGAAGAGACCTTCCTGGGGAAACGTTCCCACACCTCCCTGGAAAGGCTGGACCCACCTGCAGTAGAAGATGCCAGAGCGAAACCCAGCAGAGTAGGGAACACCCTGGGGCCCCAGTGGCTCGTCGGCACAGGCTAGCACAGCCAGGAGTTTCTGTATCGGGTTTACCAGGAGGGCCAAGATCAGTCGGTAACACAAGGCCATTTATAATCCAAGCAGTGAGCCAGGTCAGGTGGGGAAAGCCCAGGGGGCCACCTCCGTGGTGCAGGGGTAATGCTGGGCTCAAAAGAAGCCAGACGCCACATGGTGACTGTGGTTCGAGTCCTCCGTCCAGTCAGCCTGGGACATGCTGGGCATGCACACAAGGGCCCAGGATCTGCCAGACTGGAAGAAGAGTTTATGGGTGACTGGGTGCTCATCTCTCTCCCTCTCTCCCTCTCATGTGTGCACGTGCTCTCTGTTAGGAATAGAAAGAAGAGTCACTGGGGGAGCTGATTACATGCAGGCTCTTGGACCCTGCCTCTGTAACACTGAGTCACAGCTTCTATGAGAGTGTGAATCTTGTGAAAGCACTTCCCTGGCCAAAGTGCGGCACAGCGCACTTAGAGACGCGGCATCTCAAAGACTGCATAACACATCCTGGAATGAGACGTGTGCAGTGCCAGGTAAATAGGTGGGACACAGATTTTGTGAGATAATCCAATGTATTTATCCCAGGGAGCTAAGAAAGTATGAAATACGATCTGTGCACAAAATAATTGACCATAGTTTTAATGTGTGTGTTCCATTTAAGGATTCTGTATGCATAAACACACACACACACACACATATATATATATATATATACACACACACACATACATACACAGACACACACACATATATACATATATATGTATATATATATATAGGATGGCCACACTGCAATCCCTTCTCCATTCACCTCTCGGATTTTAGGCATGCACACACATGCAACCAGCATGAGGTTTAAGCCACTGGGTCCGGGACTAGAACTGTGGTCAGCTACAATATAACCATTATGCCATGTGCTAGTCTCTATTATATTTTTAAAAATGTAGAACCCTGTTCTTTCCAAGGTCATATGGTTTAATTAAATACCAGCCCTGTGTTCTTAATAATCTAAAAAATTGCCTGGGTCTTCCCTCAACCCCCGTAGTAGGCTAAAGTAGGGCAATTTATTGCATTGGACATAAAAGGGAACTCCTACGTTAGGGAAGATAAGAGAAACATCTCTTTTCAATTCACCTCTTGAATTCATCCATTCATCTCTTTCCATGAAGTGGAAAAGGAGGAGGAGAGTGAGGTGATTCCGTGGCTGTTGGGAGAGCTTTTTCTTGAAACCCCACTTAAAGGCTGAGAGTCTATGGGCCAGGAGGTGGGGAGGAGGTTAAGGCAGCTGGATCCCTCATGGCCAACTTCACAATTCGAGTGCAGGACTCGGCAGCTTAAAGATCATGCTGTGTGTGTGTGTGTGTGCATGCCCAAAATCCCAAGAGGAGAACAGAGGCCAAGGGATTGCTGTGTGGTCATCTCTTCAAGGGGTAATTTCTCTCTCTTTCTCTCCAGTGAGTGTACACACCCTATAGCAAACTTGTTAGGCAGAGCTACTTAAGAATAATTCACTGCAGGGGCCAGCAGGTGACATAGTGGTTAAGGTGCTGGACTTCCACATGGCTGACTACAGTTCAAGTCCTGATCCTGGCTGCTTGAAATTCATGCTGGGCATGTATGCATGTGTGCCCAAAATCCCAGGAGAAGAATGGAGGAGAAGGATTGCAGTGTGGCCGTCCCCTTTGAGAGGGAGGTGATTTCTCACTTTCTCTGTCTCTGGTGAATGCATGTGCTCCATAGCAAAAATCTCTCTCTCTCAAAAAAAAAAAAAAAAGAAAAGAAAAAGAATTCACTCTCCATGTTTCCGTTGAATTAAACAATATTACAGAATTCTGTATATCTTCATTCATTAAGTGCAGGCCTCCACTGTGGAGATTTAAACCTTAGCTTCCCTCCATTGGATATATAGGATTATTCATTTGAAGGAGCCGAAGAACCAAGACAGTGAACTGAAATTCACTACAGCGAAAGCTCCACGAAGCAGACAGTTTTGAACCTTTGTTCGTTCTGTGGTCCTGGGTACTAGAACAGTGCCTGGCAGGTTGAGGCGTTCAGTCAATGTTTGTGGGATGGCTGTCATGAGAGTCCTAGAGCCAGACGGGTGGAGATCAGCATCTCAAGACATGGCCTTTGAATCTGGAGTGAGTCCCACAGAGGGGCTGGCTTCTCGAGGCGGCCAGCAGTACTGGGCACCACGCCTGCGATGACTTGGAGTGTGAGCAGGGGTGGTTCCTTCTGGGGTTAAGCCATTGCATGCCTCTCTCTGAGATTCTGGTCGCCATCAGTAATCCTTGGCATTCCTTAGCCTGTAGACACATCATTCCTCTCTACCTCTGTCTCCACACGATCATCTTCTGTCTGTGTCTTTTCCTCTTGTAAGACCTTGGTCATTAGACTCAGGGCCCATCTGGATCACCTAGATAATTCTAATGTTGACGTCTTTAACTTAATTATTATCTGCAAAGACCCCTTTTCCAAACAAGTTCACATTCATAGGTTGTAGGTGGACATACCTTTTTGAAGAGTCATACTTTTTTTTTTTTTAAGAGGTTTTTACCTTGGTGTGTGTGCTCTTGCCAGAGAGAGACAGAGACAGTGAGAGGGAAAGTGGGAAATCCCCCCCCCAGGAGGAGTGGCCACACCACAATCCCTTCTCCTCTATTCTCCTCCCAGGATCTTGGGCACGCATGTTCATGCACCCGGTGTGACTTTCAAGCCACCAGCTCCAGGATTCCAACCATGGTCGGCCGTGTGAGATCCAGTGATGTAACTGCTATACCATCTGCTGGTCCCAAGGGATCATACCATTTGATTTCTGACCCCAACCTCCAAGATAGCACCCAGGGTCTCTGCCTCCAGTGTTCAGACCCTTGTGTAGTCTGCTCTCACGGTGTGCAGAGGTTGATCTCTGTGATGGGGTATGGCCAGCCGGCACGCTGTGGACGCCCTGTGGAGCAGCTCATGTGACTGAGCTCCAGCCCGTGTCCAGCAGCCGCCTGAGTAAGCTTGGAAGCAGATCCTCCAGCTCCGCTCACCCTTTGCTGATCACGGCCCCAGCCAATATCCTGGGCGTGAACTCGTGGGATACTTACAGGGCTGGCCCAATATCTCCTTTTTATAGGCAGAGAAATAGAAACACAAAGAGACTTAAGTTTTTTCAAGGTCACTCAGTTATGAAGGAGGACAGGCAAAATTCACACCCAGACGATCTGTCCTCAAGATGACATAATTACTAATTTTCTTCTTAAAGGAAGCTATTTAATATTACAGTTGAGATATTGCATAGATTATTTTTAAAAGAGGGATTTTTTCTGTAAACTTTTCCACTCTGAAAAAGCTAACTATGTGGAAAATACATCTATGTGGTGCTTTGCCAAATTCCCTGGTGATCTCTCAAAGTCCTTGAGGACTTCTTAGTTTAAAAAGCACCTAGGAAACAAAGAATTAGCACTCCACTCCTAGTATCATTCCTAATAAACTAGTTTTAGCTATCCCTTGATTTTTTTTTTAGAGGTTTTTGCTATAGAGCATGTGTGATCGCCAGAAAAACAGAAAGACAAGAGAGATAGAAAGTGAGAAATCACCCCCCCACTGGGGATGGCCATGCCACAGTCCCTTCTCCATTCACCTCTCGGATTTTAGGCATGCACACACATGCAACCAGCATGAGGTTTAAGCCACTGGGTCCGGGACTAGAACTGTGGTCAGCTACAATATAACCATTATGCCATGTGCTAGTCTCTATTATATTTTTAAAAATGTAGAACCCTGTTCTTTCCAAGGTCATAAGGTTTAATTAAATACCAGCCCTGTGTTCTTAATAATCTAAAAAATTGCCTGGGTCTTCCCTCAACCCCCGTAGTAGGCTAAAGTAGGGCAATTTATTGCATTGGACATAAAAGGGAACTCCTACGTTAGGGAAGATAAGAGAAACATCTCTTTTCAATTCACCTCTTGAATTCATCCATTCATCTCTTTCCATGAAGTGGAAAAGGAGGAGGAGAGTGAGGTGATTCCGTGGCTGTTGGGAGAGCTTTTTCTTGAAACCCCACTTAAAGGCTGAGAGTCTATGGGCCAGGAGGTGGGGAGGAGGTTAAGGCAGCTGGATCCCTCATGGCCAACTTCACAATTCGAGTGCAGGACTCGGCAGCTTAAAGATCATGCTGTGTGTGTGTGTGTGTGCATGCCCAAAATCCCAAGAGGAGAACAGAGGGCAAGGGATTGCTGTGTGGTCATCTCTTCAAGGGGTAATTTCTCTCTCTTTCTCTCCAGTGAGTGTACACACCCTATAGCAAACTTGTTAGGCAGAGCTACTTAAGAATAATTCACTGCAGGGGCCAGCAGGTGACATAGTGGTTAAGGTGCTGGACTTCCACATGGCTGACTACAGTTCAAGTCCTGATCCTGGCTGCTTGAAATTCATGCTGGGCATGTATGCATGTGTGCCCAAAATCCCAGGAGAAGAATGGAGGAGAAGGATTGCAGTGTGGCCGTCCCCTTTGAGAGGGAGGTGATTTCTCACTTTCTCTGTCTCTGGTGAATGCATGTGCTCCATAGCAAAAATCTCTCTCTCTCAAAAAAAAAAAAAAAAGAAAAGAAAAAGAATTCACTCTCCATGTTTCCGTTGAATTAAACAATATTACAGAATTCTGTATATCTTCATTCATTAAGTGCAGGCCTCCACTGTGGAGATTTAAACCTTAGCTTCCCTCCATTGGATATATAGGATTATTCATTTGAAGGAGCCGAAGAACCAAGACAGTGAACTGAAATTCACTACAGCGAAAGCTCCACGAAGCAGACAGTTTTGAACCTTTGTTCGTTCTGTGGTCCTGGGTACTAGAACAGTGCCTGGCAGGTTGAGGCGTTCAGTCAATGTTTGTGGGATGGCTGTCATGAGAGTCCTAGAGCCAGACGGGTGGAGATCAGCATCTCAAGACATGGCCTTTGAATCTGGAGTGAGTCCCACAGAGGGGCTGGCTTCTCGAGGCGGCCAGCAGTACTGGGCACCACGCCTGCGATGACTTGGAGTGTGAGCAGGGGTGGTTCCTTCTGGGGTTAAGCCATTGCATGCCTCTCTCTGAGATTCTGGTCGCCATCAGTAATCCTTGGCATTCCTTAGCCTGTAGACACATCATTCCTCTCTACCTCTGTCTCCACACGATCATCTTCTGTCTGTGTCTTTTCCTCTTGTAAGACCTTGGTCATTAGACTCAGGGCCCATCTGGATCACCTAGATAATTCTAATGTTGACGTCTTTAACTTAATTATTATCTGCAAAGACCCCTTTTCCAAACAAGTTCACATTCATAGGTTGTAGGTGGACATACCTTTTTGAAGAGTCATACTTTTTTTTTTTTTAAGAGGTTTTTACCTTGGTGTGTGTGCTCTTGCCAGAGAGAGACAGAGACAGTGAGAGGGAAAGTGGGAAATCACCCCCCCAGGAGGAGTGGCCACACCACAATCCCTTCTCCTCTATTCTCCTCCCAGGATCTTGGGCACGCATGTTCATGCACCCGGTGTGACTTTCAAGCCACCAGCTCCAGGATTCCAACCATGGTCGGCCGTGTGAGATCCAGTGATGTAACTGCTATACCATCTGCTGGTCCCAAGGGATCATACCATTTGATTTCTGACCCCAACCTCCAAGATAGCACCCAGGGTCTCTGCCTCCAGTGTTCAGACCCTTGTGTAGTCTGCTCTCACGGTGTGCAGAGGTTGATCTCTGTGATGGGGTATGGCCAGCCGGCACGCTGTGGACGCCCTGTGGAGCAGCTCATGTGACTGAGCTCCAGCCCGTGTCCAGCAGCCGCCTGAGTAAGCTTGGAAGCAGATCCTCCAGCTCCGCTCACCCTTTGCTGATCACGGCCCCAGCCAATATCCTGGGCGTGAACTCGTGGGAGACTGCGCCAGAGCCTCTTGACTCAGCAGCTCCCAGGCTCCTGACATACAGAAACGGAGCTAATGAGTGTTTGTTGCACTGTCACTAAGTTAGGGTAGTGTGTTATATGCAGCCATAGGGGATCAATTCAGATTTTGGTACCAGCTGTGGGGGCTGTCAAAAAAGACCTAAAAATGTAGGCATGGCTTTGGAATTGGGCAGTGGGGAGAACGTAGAAGGACTCTGAGGACGGTGTCTGTGAACATCTAAATGTCTGGATAGAACGGTTTGTAGAAGCATTGTAGCTTTCCTGGACTCAAAAGAAAATGAGGAGAATCCTATTAGAAATTGGAAGGAATAAGACCCATGTTTTACAGTGGCAGAAAGTTTAGCTACAGTGCTAGCACGAAGAAGGATGGACTTGATAGATCGGAACATTTTAAGTCTCTTCAGACGTAAATGATGCTAAAAATAAATACGTTAAACAAAGATCAAAACCAAAGTACTGACAGGAAAAAAAAGTCCAAAATTCAAGTGGGACTATCAGCTCTTTTATTAAGACTTCAGAAGAATCTGAATTGGAGCGTCAGAACACTGTGATGCAGACAGAGGCCCTGTAGTTGTAAGGGTGTGCCTCACAGAGTCACCCAATCAAGTGACAGGGCTTCTCAGAAGCTCGAGGGTGTTGTCTCTCACCAGAAGCTGAAGATAGCTAAAGACGCATCTTAAATGTACGTGCATAGATTTTGTGTAATGGACTAGACCCTAATAAGACTTGCAAGAGATCCAGGAGGTTTTTAAGGTAATTGTATCAGCGGAAACATTGCTAGCTTCATCTGAAAGGAACAGAGAATATACAAAGGGAAAAGAACCACTATGGGCCCCCCAATTTCTGGGGGGCGTTTTTGCCATAGTGTGCATGCTGTAGAGAGACCGAGAGAGATAGTGAGAGGGAATGTGAGAAATCATCTCCCAAGGAGGATGACCACACTACAATCCCTTCTCTTCCATTCTCTTCTTGGGATCTTGGGCACACACGCACACACACACACACACACCTGGTGCGCTTTTTTTTTTTTTGGAGAGATTTTCACTGTAGGGCGCGTGTGCTCGCCAGACAGACAGAGAGAGACATAGAGACAGAAAGCGAGAAATCACCCCCCAGGGGGGATGGTCACGCCTCAATCCCTTCTCCTTCATTCTCCTCTCGGGATCTTGGGCACGCACGCACACACACCCGGCGTGAGTTTTTTTAAGCCACCGGGTCCGGGACACGAACCGCGGTCGACTACGTGGGAGTCCAGCGACATAGCTATTACGCTAACTGCTGGTTCCCACACCTGGTGCACTTTTTGAGCTGCCAAGTCCAGGACTTGAATAGTGATCAGCCATGTGGGAGTCTAGCGTCTTAACCACTATGCCACCTGCTGGCCCCAGGCCCTCCCATTTTTAACAAACACAAAGCAGACTAGTAAAATTACTGACCCGGTGCATGGTGGTTAAAGTGCTGGACACCCTCATAGGCAGCCCCAGTTTGAGTCCCGGGCACAGTGGCTTGAAAATCACACTGGGGTGTGTTCATGCACGCCTGGAGTTCCAAAGGGAGAATGGAGGAGAAGGGATTAGAGCGTGGCCATCCCCCCTGCCCCGGAGGAGGGCCCATGCTCTAGTGAACGCATGTGCTCTATGGAAAAAAAAATCTGAAAAAAAAAAAATCAGAAAAGGGAAGATGACTCAGAGGGTACAGGCAGGCGCCATGGAGAGTCACTTCTTGACAAGAGTAAGACCGAGACTTAATCAGACTTGGGATCAAATTTATCATCTGAATCAAGGAACCTACGGCATTTTCCTAGTCTGGGTTTTATAACTGCTATGTAGTGGCTCCTCTGTGCCTCCTGTTTTTTTCCCCACCTTTTTTTTTTTTTTTTTTTTTTTTTGGGGGTTTTTTTTTTAGGGGGGGGGGGCCCCCCCAGACAGAGAGAGACAGAGACAGAAAGCGAGAAATCACCCCCCCGGGAGGGTTGGCCACGCCGCAATCCCTTCTCCTCTGTTCTCCTGTCGGGATCTTGGGCATGCACGCACACACGCCCAGCATGAGTTCCAAGCCACCAGGTCCGGGACTTGAACCGCAGTCGACTACGTGGGAGTCCAGCAACATAGCTATTACGCTAACTGCTGGTCCCCCGTTTTGCCCCTTTTCGAACAGGAAGGTGCGCAGCTGTTATTCTGTGTCTGCCCCACATCGTTCATTGGTGCAAAGGGACAAAATAACTCTGCCGCTTGCGGATGTACAGATTGAGGAAAGATACACTCAAGGCCTCGCTAGAGGGACCGCAGCAGAGGGGTCCCGTCAGCACTTGGGGCTGTTGTAGATGATCGGGTTCTGGACTTCAGGCTGATGCTACTGTGGGCCGAGACCTCGGGGGCCCTGGGAGAGGATGCATGTGTCCTCGATGTGTGAGTGTAAAGTCAGCAGACAGAGGGACAGCTATGGAAGCCAGCCTCCAAGGTGCACACCTGAATCTTCGCCTCATGATAGTCACGTCCTGTGTGGAGCCCCTTCTCACGATGTCCCGGCGTTGGGCCGTGGGGCCAGCACAGTATGGCAGAAATGACGTGACCCTTACAGGGTCACATTATAGAGGACACTCAGGCTTGGCTTCTCTCTCCCTTTGTCTCATTTCTCCAAGGAGGGGGAGCACAGGGAGAGGGATGCCACGTTTCTAGGTCACGAGCCACCCTATAGAGAGAGCCACGTGGTAGAGAACTGAGGCTTCCTGCCAATAGCCGGGTGAGGGGCTTGTAAGTGGATCCTCCAGCCCCAGTCAGCCTTCTGATGACGGAAGCCCCAGGCTACATCTTAATTGCAATCTCTTATGAAAACCTGAGCCACAACCTCTCCACTAAAACTTCCTAGCATATAGGCACTGTGAGATATTACAGCCAGTCCTCACTAGATGACCCACCAGCTAAAGTGCTCAGACTTAGTACCCGCTCTTCAGGGCAGGAAGTCCCTGTTCTCAGTCTCTGTCTCGTTCCCGCAGTTGGTTAGTATTCAATACATAAAGCATTCACAATCACACAAGACTACATATTTTGTTTATAAAATTTATTTTTTAAGGTTTTGGCCATAGGGCATGGGTGCTCATTGGAGAGAGAGAGAGAGACAGACAGAAAGAGCGAAAATGAGAAAAATCATCTCGTAGGGGGATGGACATGCTGCAATTCCTTCTCCTCCATTCTCCTCCTGGGATTTTGGGCATGCATGCACATGCGCTTGGCATGATTTTCAAACTGTGGAGTCTGGGACTCGAACCACAGTCAATGCCTTAAACACTGTGCTATCTCCTGCCAGGTCCGGGATTCGAACTGTGGGAGTTCAGCACCTTAACCACAACAGCACCTTGTTTATAAATTTGCGCTTTATAGAGTACCCATAGTAGTATAGTATTTGGAATAAATAAAAATTATTATGTTGCATTGACATTATTGTGTTGTGGTGTGTCTTGTTGCTTTCTAGCACTTAATCACTATGCTTTTTGTATGGCTAGAATACATTATTCTAGCATGGTGTTGCATGATACCTTTTAAAAATACATACCCTACGGTGCCACTACATACCACCAGACACCCACCTTTAAGCTTCTTGCTTATTGATCAATTTGCTTAATGACCTGTGGCAGGACTGGAACACGGTCATCAAGTGAGAAGTTCTTGTAACTTCTCACTTAAGTTTTAAGACACTACATTTGGAATAACTGGTTATTAAGCGATCACATCCTCTTCCTTGATTTTTCTCTTGGGTTGTCATGGTGTTGGGTTAGGAGAAGTTGCTACTGGAAGAGAGTTTGAAATGTCTCATCAAGAAAAGATTTTCTTTCTCAGTGATGTTCCTAAGCTCCGCTCGAAACTGTCTTTGTGACGCAGCCGCGGAAGAAGCTGGATGCTGAGTGGCTACTGTGGTTCAAATCCCTGGCTGAGCCTGCCTAAAATACGCTGGGTACCCGCATGAGTGCCTGGCATGTGTGCGCACGCTGGAGGGCTGGGGGAAGGGCACTGCGGTGTGACCAGACCCTGTGAAGGGTTCTCTCTCTTCCCACCCACCCCTCTCACACGCCTGTGTGTGTGGACATGTGACCTATCACGAATAAAGAAAAAAGCTGTCAGCCTTGGACGGGTCTACTGATGTCTATGCGCTGGCTTCTTGAATATCCAGGAAGACAGTCTGAACATCAGAAAATGTCCTAAGCCCTGCAAGCCAATGAGATGGCCTTTCTATGGAGTCACAGGGCAAGTGACGACACATTTTTCTGTTTTTCTATGCAAATGTGTCACGACTTTTCCGACGACCCTACATATTACTTGTGAACATCTCAGAGGGCATAGCTACTAAGAGTAGTTTCTGGTACCAAGGACAAGGAGGCCAAAGGGTAGGAAATAAGAAGTCGGTGTTAAGGAAAAGCTTGGTGACATCACAGTTTATTTAGAACGGAGTCTCTGTGTAGGAGGTTCTAGGCAACTGTCCGCATTTAATAAGCCTGGGTAGGATGTTTAAAATGCATAATCCTAAAATCTTAAATCTAAGATTAGGCTCCTTCATTCTAGATTTGGTTGGAGCTCAGGCGGTTCGCCAGCTCCCCAGGAGATTCTGAGGAGGAGATCTGGGGACCACACTTGGAGAAACAGGCATGGAAGTCAGCAGAACCAAAGTCCTATCAGGTCACCTTCTCCAGCACCCAGCAAGGCCAAGTAGCCATGGATGGGAGGTAAGATGAGCAGCGTCCTCACTTCTGCGCTGCCTGAACTAGGTCACCTTGGGCTGCTTCCCCCTCTGTCACTTTTCTCGCTCTGGAAATAATAGAGTCGCCTTTCTGGTTCCAATAGCTTGTTTAGCTACGATAAGTTTATAGTGCTTCTGCCACAAAAAGAAAGGCTTGGGACTCTGTAAATAGTCCTGCAACAAATAGCTAAGAATGTTGGACAAAATATAGCAAACGTTCCTTTAATTGCATACCAGTCTCCCAGGGGGAAAAAATGGCCTCTCAGTCTATGAAACAAAAAAGGAAAGAAATGAACACCAGAACAATACCAGCATAAATATCTGCTGACCCAGCAACCCAGAGGGATGGGGGAACAGAACAGCCTCGCTCACTTAGCAACTAGAGTTGGAATGCCCCTGTAGGGACAGGAGACATGAGTTTG
>NW_006160145.1:1209132-1210798 GCF_000334495.1 Tupaia belangeri chinensis
CATGAGTTTGGGAGTGCACCTCACTGTTCGGAGGTTTGAGTTTAAGCTACCACGTGATCTGGAAGTTTCAGGACAAAAAACTGGGCCCCCCGACAGTCTACCTTTAGGAAGCCTGGTACAAGCAAATGCGAAATGTTACCGCAGTGATGTTTCCACAAGAAAAGAGAAAACACTTCTCATTACAAATGAGCTCAGGGACCAGCAGTTAGCATACTGGCTATGTTACTGGACTCCCATGTAGTTGACCACAGTTTGAGTCCTGGACCCGGTGGCTTAAACTCACACCAGGCACGTGTGTGTGCATATCCAAGATCCTGAGAGGAGAATGGAGAAGGGATTGTGGCATGGCCTTCCTCCCTGGGGGGTGATTTCTCACTTTCTGTCTCTCTGTCTCTCTCTGTCTTTCTGGAGAGCACACGTGCCCTATAGCAAAACAAAACAAAACAAAACAAAAAACAAAACAAACTAAATATATATATATATTTTAAATTGAAAAAAAAAAAAAAAAAAGAGCTCAAAGGAGCCGGATGGTGACCCAGTGGTAAAATATGGCTCTCTGTAAGACTGACCCATGTGGAAAGATTTAGGTTCATGTCCAGATAGTTCCCTGGGTGGACCAAGCACCTGGAGCTCATGATCTAGGTCTAGCTGAGGCTGAGGGTAGTTTCGTCTTTCTCTCTCAGAAGAAATAAGTGCATAAACTTAAAAAAAATGAGCTCACAATAAAAAATGACAAAACATGTGAATGAATCAACAGATATAACAAAGAAGGAAACAGGACGAGGTTCCCCCTCCCACAAGTTTTAAATAATAGAACTGGAAAGATAATATAAAATAAGCATGTTTAAAATAATTCAAGAAGAGCTACGACTGAGTCTCTAAGTAAAAGAAGACTCCAAAAAGTGAGCAGAATTAAACAATAGAGAAAAAGAATTTGGGGATCAGCAGATGGCATAATTGTTACGTCACTGGACTTTCATGTAGTCGACCGCAGTTTGAATCTTGGACCCGGCAGCTTAAAACTCACGTGGGGCACGTGTTCGTGTGTGCCCAAAAATGCTAAGAGGAGAGTGGAGAAGGGACTGTGGCATGGCCTTCCCCCCCTGGGGGATTTCTTGCTTTCTGTTTCTCTGTGTTTCTCTGGCAAAAGTACATACCCTATAGCAAAAATGTCTCTTAAAAAGAAAAAAGAAAAAAGAATTTTTACATGTAGAATATCTTCTACCATACTATAAACTTATATATTGGGTCATCTGAAAAGTCATGATGCATTTTTGTATAGAAAAATAGAAAAATATGTCATGACTTTTCTGATAACAAAAGAAGGTGTCTGATGAACATGAGATTAAAAATGATGGTTCCTGGGACCAGCAGTTGGTGTAATGGCTATGTTGCTGGATTCCCATGTAGTTGACTGTGGTTCGAGTCCTGGACGTGGTGGCTTAAACTCACGCCAGAGCGTGTGCGTGCATGCCCAAGATCCTGACTGAAGAACAGAGGAGAAGGGATCGTGGCGTGGCCATCCCCCTGGGGGGGTGATTTCTCACTTTCTGTCTCTCTCTGTTTTTCTGGTGAGTGCACATGCACTATAGCAAAAACCTCTCCAATAAAGAAAAAAATGTGAAAAAAAAAAAAAAAAAAAATTCCAGTTCCTGGGGCCAGGGGG
>NW_006160145.1:1210955-1222414 GCF_000334495.1 Tupaia belangeri chinensis
TTTTTTTTTTTTTTTGAGAGGTTTTTGCTATAGGGCGCGAGTGCTCGCCAGACAGACAGAGAGAATCAGAGAGACAGAAAGCGAGAAATCACCCCCCAGGAGGGATGGCCACACCGCAATCCCTTCTCCTTCATTCTCCTCTCGGGATCTTGGGCATGCATGCACATGTGCCCGGTGTGAGTTTTTAAGCCACCGGGTCCAGGACTCGAACCGCAGTCAACTACGTGGGAGTCCAGCGACATAACCATTACGCTAACTGCTGGTCCCAATAGATCATTCTTTAAAAAAAAGAATTATGGCTCTGGGATCATAGGGTAAAATGTGACACTCTACAAAGCTGACTCATATGAGAGGTTGCAGGCTCATATCTGAAGACCTCTCCGAGCAGGCCATGCAGTTACGTGCCCAGCTGGGGATGGCTGAGGTTGGGGGCAGATCGTGGCATCAAGACCTTGTTGAGAGTGGATCTCCTTCCATCTCCTTTTCTTGTTTATGGAAGGAGTAAATAAACTTAAAAAAGTAAAGAATTATGGTTCCTTCAGGTTTGTGGAGACAGAGACGTGGGACAATAGGGGCAGGATGATGAGATGAAAGTCACTGTCAAGTTCTAGTGTGTAGGTTTTGTACAGAGGGTTCATGGGTGATTATTACAGTATTAAGACAACGAGTGAACTAACTGAAACCTACATACAATGGTGAGAGTGTGGCAGGGAACCATGGGTTATTATTCCTCAGGTTCTGCACATTAACATCAGGCATTAAAAGGGGAAGGAAAACAGTAAGAGCAGAATGAAGATGCTACTTAATAGTAACATTAAGACTGGAGTTGGGGCCGGCAAGTGGCATGGTGGTAAAAGGCGCTGGACTCCCACATGGCCGACCACGTTTCAAGTCTCGGACCTGGTGGCTTGCTTTCTCACTTCCTCTCTCTCTCTCTCTCTGTCTCTCTGATCAAACTGGAAAATAATAATGATAATAATAATAAATAAAGTTAAATAAAATAATTAAAAAAAAAAAAAGACTGGAGAAGATGATTGGAACCAAAATGTTTTAAGATCTTGGAGGGGGCAATGGGGAATAAAATCGTCAAAAGAGCAATTCCCAATAAATCAATCTATAATCAATCTATAAATTCAGTGCAATGCCAGTCCAAATCCCAATAGGCATTGTGGAAGTTGACGAAGTAATCTCAAAGTCATAGGAATGTAAAAAGACTTCTATGTCTGTTAGAATGAAATAATTTGGACAAATCCTCCTATTGGTGAAAACTTAAAAAGTTGGGTGAAATACAGATCCATTTTGTTAAAAGCATCACAGTGTCAGCAAAATGGTGAGGAAGTAGCAGGCCAAAATCTAAACTCAGAAAACTCAAAGAAGTAAGCCCAGTACTCAAAGTTGCCTTTGTCACAAGGTCATTTGCCAACCTCACAGAATTGCTTACAAAACTGATACCTCTTGTCCTTGAAGCTAGTACCCTAAATGTCTACAACTTCAAAGCGAGGGTCAATAGCACCTTCACCTGTCCTCAGTAGGCTTGCAGCTCACATTCGCTTCACCTGGTGACCAGGGAATTGTGAGCCTTAATTTGGCCCCGTTCATGGCCCTAGGAGCTGAGCAGAAGTCAATGAAAAACATCCCTTCTGAATAAAAATATTTTCTTTTTTTTGAGAGTTCTTTTTGTTTGTTTGTTTGTTTGCTTTTTCTGCTATGGGGTGAGTGCGCTCTCCAGAAAGACAGAGAGAGACAGAGAGACAGAAAGCGAGAAATCACCCTGCAGGGGGGATAGCTACGCTCCAATCCCTTCTCCTCCATTCTCTTCTCAGGATCTTGGGCACGCATGTACACGTGCCCTGTGCGAGTTTAAGCCACCGGGTCCGGGACTTGAATCACAATCAGCTACATGGGAGTTCAGTGACATAGCCATTACACTAACTGCTGGTCTCTGAATAAAAATATTTTCTGAAGAAAGGAACTGTCATACTGGCCTGGAATATCTATGCAACTAATTTTTCACACACACTGTCAAGAATGCTAAGACAACCAAGCACACAAGGAAATATGAAACCATGAGTGAGAACTAAGAGAAAGAGATCTCCCAAATACTTGAAATGTTGGAATCATTAGACCCCGAAGATAAAATACTAAGTGCCCAACTATTTTTTAAAGAAATAAAATATGTGCTGAAAACATCTGTAAGAAAAAAAGAAACTAAGGAATACTTTAGAAGATTGGAAGAGAATAGAATTTTTGGAAAGGAAAAAATGACAATACTTGAAATGAAATAACTCACTGAGGAGTTTAATTACAGATTAAACACATCAGAATAGGGACTTTTTAGCCTCAAAGATATACCAGAAGAAAATAGACAGAATTCAGCAAGGAAAGATGAAAAATATATAGACAATGGTGAGAGATATAAAAGAGACAGCTGAAAAAAAATCTAATGTATGTTTTACTGGACCCTCACAAGGATAAGAAAGGAAGGGTTTAGGAGATAATATATAAAGATATAGTGGCTAAGAATTTTCCAAAAATAATGGGTGATACCAATCTGCACATCCAAAGACTAAGAAGAACTCTAAGAAGAATAAGTGAAAAGAAATTTCTACCTGTACATACCACGGAGCTGCTGTAGAAAACCATTTAAAAAGAGAAAAGCATATTAAAAGCAGCCAAGGAGAAAAGACAGATTACATTCAAAGGAACAGCAGTTGGACTGAGCTGTCTCCTCAGCAGTCGTAGTGCCAGAAAACATCTTAATTAGTTCTGCAATGTGATGAAAAAAAGCAAATGTCAAGCTAGAATTATATCCCCCATGAAAATAACCTTCGAGAATACTGAAGCAGTATTCAAGCAAATTTTTAAAAAACTGCATGAAGGCAACAGCATTAAGTTGTTCATTGCAGTACTATTTCTTTTTTTTTAAAAGAATTATTTTATTTAACTGTATTTATTTATTTATTTATTTATTTTGGCCAGAGAAAGACAGAGAGGGAGAGAGAAATTGAGAAAGCAAGTCGCCAGGTCTGGGACTTGAACCTCAGTTGGTTCGAGCAGGGGACTGGTTGAATGAACCATGGCACATCCATATAAGGAAGGACTGCAGCTGTGAGAAGAAATGAGGAACATCTTGGGACCAGCAGATGGAGGAGCAGTTATATTGCTGGTCTCCCACATGGCTGACTGCAATTTGAGTCCTGGACCTGGTGGCTTGAAAATCACGCTGGGCACGTGTGTGTGTGCGCGCGCATGCCCAAGATCCCAGGAGGAGAAGAGAGAAGGGATTGTGGTATGGCCATCATTGTGGTACGTCCCCCAGGGCGATGATTTCTCACTTTCCCTCTCACTGTCTGTCTCTCTCTGGCAAGCACGAGTGCTCTAAGGCAAAAATCTCTTAAAAAAAAAAAAAGAAATGGGGTGCTGGCAGGTGGTGTGATGGTTAAAGGCACTGGACTCCTACAAGGCTGACCATGGTTCAGGTCCCAGACCTGGTGGCTTGCTTTCTCACTCCCTTGTACCCCTGATCAAACTAGAATAATAATGATAGATTGAAAGTTAAATAAAATAATTCTTTAAAAAAAAAGAAATGAGGAATATCTCTACACAACACTTTCCAGTGATCTCTAAGACATTGAATACAAAAACTATGTACAGTATGCAGTCTCTCATCTGAAGTTGGGGAGGAACATACACACATATCTGAGGGGACTTCAAAATGTTTGTGGAAAGCAAAATTAAAGTATGAGTTTGGGGACCAGCAAATGGCGTGTAATGGTTATATCTCTGGACTCCCATGTAGGTGACTGCGGTTTAAGTCTCAGACTTGGAGGTTTTGAACTCACACTGGGAGTGTGTACATGCTAGGCCCAAGGTCCCAAGAGGAGAATGGAAGAGAAGGGAATGTGGGGTGATCATCCTTTCTGGGGGGTGAGTTCTCGCTTTCTGTCTCCCTGTCTCTGTCTCCAATAAGCTCATGTGTCCTGTAGCAAAAATCTCTTTTTCTAAAAAATAAGCCTGTATTTATTTTGGTGCAAAAAAATGAGATCCATGAATTGTTTTGAATACTATGCATTTTCCATGAACTCGTCAAAGAGCCTTATACATACGTCTATGTGTTTCTCTATTTCCCAGAAAAAGCGCTTGGAGATTGTAGATGGGACAATTAGAACGTCAGTAAGGATAATAACAGCAATGAATTGAAATTTATCAAATACGTTTAATTCCGTAACTAGTGGGAGGAAACAGAGGTATGGACAGAAGTTAGACTGTCTCTGAGTAAACTCGTTTTGTAGATTTGACCTTGGAGCCATGTAAATATCTTATGTAACTATGAAATAGTGTTAAACTTGAAATTTAAAGTGAAATAAAACGAACGAGCCCAACTGTGCACCGAGTTGCTGTCGGGTCAATGTAGAGAGCATTTTTCTAAGTATTTAAAACTTAGTGATTTTCTGTACGTCCTTAGTAGAAATGCACACAAGGCATAAAGAACTACCAAAATAAGAACTAAACACCAGCACCTCCTCAGGCTGTTCCCAATCATCGCGTTATCGGGATTACCGTGCGGAGAGTGTGTACGCGTGGTGCTGGAGGAGGGCCAGAGCTAAGGAAATGCATAGCATCCAAGGAGGCACCCAAACCCTGCACCACCCCAACAGGGACGGCCTCTTTGACCTGGGCACACCGCATGCCTCCCTCTGTTCATCCGAGTCCTGGCCCGTTGTCGGATAAAGCAAATACATATGTCAGTATTGCCGACAACCGCGATTTTTAGTGAAGGAGAGTGATTTTTTTTTCTTTTTTCATGACAATCAGCGTGTTTAATGAACTGACAACAGAGATATTTGGTCAAAGAAAGGCAGGGGAACTTCTTCCTTTAAGATTTAGAACCGAGGGGCTCCATGATCATCTGGCATCCGCTCAGTGTTGTATCTATGGTTAGAAATTACATGATAGGAACTCCTGGGGTCTTCCAGATTCCTCGTTTAAGGTCTGGGTCAACTGTGGGCACGATGTGACACTTGTGCTGTAACTCTCTGTACTGAGCAGTCATCCCCATAGGTTCCTTTATGTGAGCATGGTCATCGTTCCAATCTTGGATCCTTAGCGATCCTGAGAGCCACTCGAAACTTCTGCCCCAGTTTCTCAGTTTCAGCCATTACAGTCAGTTATGCGAGGGAAGCACTTGGTGTAGGGCAGTCCATCATGGCCTGCCCTGAGTCCAGTCTGGCTTTAATGGAAAAGTTGATAAAGTTGGCATCTACCAGGATGTGGTAAGGAGGACCCAGAGTGTGTTATACTGAAAGAATAAGCAGGAAGGGTGTTGGGGGACGTCTCTTTCCTTCAGCATGCTAGGATCTTTCCTTTCTTTCTTTTTAGGTTTTAATGTATCCTTTTCTTCCAGCCTCTGATCTCTGAGACTAAGCATTTGCTTCATGGTCGCGTACTTCCTTGTTTTCTTTTGTTTCCCCATGCTCAAGCCACACTCTGGTTTCTTCCGGAATCCATGATGGACAGTGATCAATGAGAGTCAGTTAAAAAGCCCATGCTCCTCTGGTTTCTTCCGGAATCCACGATGGACAGTGATTAATGAGAGTCAGTTAAAAAGCCCATGCTCCTAAATTTAACCTGGCATCAGCATCAATTCATAATGTCTCTCTTCTTGGGATGTATTCTTCTCAGAAATAAGAACATGTTTCTTAGCCTGGCCACTGAAAAGTCCAGAAACAATCACTAATCCAGCAGCAAGGTCCACCAGGTGCCAGTGTGTGTGCGTGTGTGCGTGTGTGCGTGTGTGTGTTTTATTTTATTTTTTTCTTTCTTCCTTTCTTTTTCTTTATTTCTTTCCTTTTTTTCTTTCTTCTTTCTTTCTCTTTGGAGAAAGGAAGAAAGTTCGTTCATTCATTCGTTCTTTCTTTCTTTCTTTCTCCTCTCTCTTTTTTCTTTCTTTCTTTTTTCTTTTTTGCTATAGGGCATTTGCATTTTCCAGAGAGAGAGAGAGAGAGAGAGAGAGAAAGAAATCAACAATCCCTTCTTTTTTCCTTTTGGGATTTTGGGTCACACACACACACACACACACACACACGAACGCAGAGTGATTTTCAAGCCACTGGTTTGAGACTTGAGCTGTGTGGTTGGCCACGTGGGACACAGTGCATTACTCTCCATGCCACCGGTTGGCCCCAGACTGTGGTCTTTAAATCTCACCTGCACGTAAAAGTTACCATAGGTCTTTGGAGACGTGTACAGGGTGAGCCTGGAACATCTTTCTCAATGGGAAGCAAAGAAATGATCAAACAGTGGGTCAGTCAGAAGGACTCAGGAGCCAAGCTGACAAAGCTGTCACCGGCCACAGCTGGAGCATCAGTAAGGATGGTAACCACAACGAAGTGAAAAGTAGCAAATATGTTGAATTCTGTAAGGAATTAAGGAAACCTCATTAATCAACTTTGGAAGCTCTAATGCAACTTGAAAATGCTAAATATTAAAAACAAAAAAATCAAAAAAGAATAGTATTCTGTCTTTCTCATCTTATTTTATTTTAGGTAGAGTCTGGCTGTATCATGATCCTCCCTCCTCAGCCTCCCAGCTGGGGCTGGGCATTCACCACCTCTCCTGGCTTTTAGATGGGACCAGGGATTGAAGGAGGGCTGCCTGCGTGGGCTGCACCGTGGGGCACAGCGTGTTGGCAGTGTGGGCCTCCGCAAGGGGTCCCCTGCCCTTCCTGTGTCAACTATACTCAGGATTGGCAAAGTGCTGGTGAGGAAAAGTTTCTCTTCATAGAAGTATTCCAACTGTGTATTTCAGGGGCCAGTGTCAGGGCTGAGCAGCTCAAGCTGCAGCCTCTCTCTTCCAGTTAATTGGGGCCAGCAGGTGATGCGGTGGTTAAGGGCACAGGATTCCCACATGGCTGACTGTGGTTCGAGTCCTGGACCTGGTGGCTTGCTTTCTCCCTTTCCTTTTCTCTCTGGTCAAAATAAAAACTAATAATAACAAACAGAATTAGATTTAAAAAGAAAAGTATTCCAGTTAATTAACAAAGAATTAGAATGTCAGAAAATCACTATTTTTAAATCTCAAATAAATTAATGAGTCTGAGCCTGGGCAATGATCAGCAATCCCTGTTTATATCCCCCAAGAACAAGAACAAGCAGACCCCATTTTGCTTTTGTTTTTGAATAGAGATTTTACTATAGGGCATGTGTACTTGCTGGAGAGACAGAAAGAGAAAAATCAGCCCCTGGGGGTATGGCCACACCGCAATCCCTTCTCCTCCATTTGCCTCTTGGGATTTTGGGCACGCTCGGAGTCAGTTTAAGCTGCCGGGTTCGGGACTCAAACCACAGTCAACTACGTGGGAGTTCAGTGACATAACCATTATGCCATCTGCTGGTCCCCTTCATGTGCTTCTTAACAGAAGATCACAATCTCCTTTACGAAATAATCTTGGCAAAGCATCAGATCTGAACTTCATCAAGTCTCCCAACCTGGTGATGGATTACAAGAAAAGACGGAGAACGGAGGGGTGTGTGAGGTGACCCCGAGAGAACAATCGGCTGAATCCAGACTCTCTCCAATAACAGCAGCAACGCCATGCACGAGAAAGAGAGAGGATACGGAAATCCATTGAAATGTAAGCAAAAAATAGCCCCGTGCATCCCAGTTCAAACAAACTAAGGAAAAATGGATAAGGCGTTTGGGAGAAATGTGGACACTCACAAGATATAGGTTGAGATAAAGGAGTCTCCCCGATTTTTTTGGTGGACGATATAGCGAAAGGGAATCCTCTTCTTCTAAGAGAGTCGCACGGAAGTATGTGTGGGTGCAGTGGTGTGCTGTCCGTGTGCCGCTCAGTGGTCCGGGTGAGGGCACACGGGCGGGCCCAGGGACGCACCATCGCCAGGGAGTTCTGGTAACCCCTGAAATGCGGTGGGCAGGTGGGTGCAGCACACTCCTTATTTCCTTTGGTTTATGCCTGCACTTCTCATAATAAAATGCTTTTTTAAAAAAGAATAGCCCCCATTGATTAGCATGGCCCTGCAGCGTCGTGGGTAGGTGCTGCACAGAGGAAACCAGACCCCACGTGGCTGAGCCAGGGTTCGAGTCCTGGCCCCAGCAGTTCGAAAAACATGCTGTGTGCGCGTGCCTAGGATCCTGCTGGGATGGAGAAATGGAGGCAGAAACGTCATGGCGTGATGGGGCCCTGCTGCACGGGATTTCTCCTCTCTCTTGTCTCTTGCTTGTGTATGCACAGGCATCCTCTGGCATTAAAAAAAAATAAAATGAAGTCCAGTAGGATTTTTCAGACAAAAATCCCCTGAAGTTAAGCTGTAGGGCATGCATGTTTGCCAGAGAGAGAGAGAGAGAGAGAGAGAGAGAGAAAATGAGGAGACACCCCAGTGTGGGGGGATGGCCACACACGGTCCCTTCTCCTTCAGTCTCCTCTTGAGATTTTGAGCACACACGCTTGCACCCAACATGATTTTCAAGCCACTGGACCTGGGGAGTCGGCTCTGTGGGATCCAGTGTCTTCACCTCTGTGCCAACTGCTGGTCCCGAGGCAAGGGCATTCTGAAGACATCTTGGGCAGAAGAGTAGTTATTATTGGTGGAAATTTAGAAATCCGAGAAGGAATGGAGAAAGAAAATGATAAAAGAAAAGGTAAGTCGAAATGAACATTGACTATATAAAACAATAACAGCAGTGCCTCATGTACTCTTAAAACCACAGAATGAAAACACACGCCACAACAATAGCGTGGAATTGATGAGTCTGATCAATGGAGTTTCAGGGGTCCCAGGTCCTTGCATGGTCTAGAAAGTGGATTTGGTGGTTGAGTCGCACTGGGCTCTGGAAAGCTTTGGATTCATGGTCAACTTCTAGGATAACAACTTAAAGACTCCAAAGAGCTCTGACATCTGATGCTAATTGTAGGGAAGAAATGGAGTGATTGAAAAAGACAATGACTGGGGAACCAGCAGTTAGCGTAATGGCTATGTTGCTGGACTCCCACGTAGTCGACTGTGGTTCGTGTCCCAGACCCGGGGGCTTAAAACTCACGCCGGGCGCATGTGCATGCGTGCCCAAGATCCTGAGAGGAGAATGGAGGAGAAGGGATTGCGGCGTGACCATCCCCCCTGGGGGGTGATTTCTCGCTTTCTGTCTCTATGTCTCTCTCTGTCTGTCTGGTGAGCGCACGCGCCCTACAGTGAAAATCTCTCAAAAAAAAAAAAAAAAAAAAAGACAATGACTGGATCCCGCATGAACTACTGTGAGGTTCGAATCCCAGACTGGTGTCTTGAAAAAGATGCTTGGGTGTGTGAGTGTGCATGCCCAAAATCCTGAGGGGAGAATGGAGGGGTTGTGGCATCTGGGGCTTCCTCACTTTTCCTGTGTGTCTGTCTCTTTTTCTGGTGAGTACGTATACCCTATAGTGAATTAAAAACAAACGAAAAACAAACAAAAAGAAACAAAGAAAAAAAATGCTCAATCCATCCAAAGGCAAAAAGAAGAAAACTTAAGAAAAAAATGTAACAGGTGACCTAAATAGCAAGCCCAAAATAAGGTGGTAGATTTAAACCCAGTCATGTCAGTAAATTTATTAAAAATCCATGAATTAGGGACCAGCAGTTGGTGTAATGGCTATGTCGCTGAACTCCCATGTAGTCGACTGCAGTTTGAGTGCCAGACCCGGTAGCTTAAACTCACACTGGGCACATGTGCGCGTGTGCCTAAGATCCCAAGAGGATAATGGAGGCGAAGGGATTGCAACATGGCCATTTTCCCTAGGGGGTGATTTCTCGCTTTCTGTCTCTCTGTCTCTCTCTGTCTGTCTGGTGAGCGCACACACCTATAATAAAAAGAAAAAAAAAACCTCTAAAAAAATTCATGAACTAATTACTTTAGGTGAAAAATAAGAATGGTCGACTTGATCTTAAAAATGAAACTATTTGCTGATTATGAAGAGATGGCTAAAACACAGAGTCACAATGGAGGTAAAAGAATGAAAAGTCATACCATGGAAATACTAAGTGATACAAAATGTGTGGCTATATTCATATTAAATGATGGAAATGTTAAGACAAAGACATTCATCAGGATAAAGAGGGTCAGTAAAGAATGTACCCAAATACCATGAGTGTCAGCCACGTGCCCTCCTCGGGGTGCAGTCGGGAGGGGACAGAGTGTCTAGAAGCAGGAAGGGACGGGTGGGGCTTATGGTCGCCAACACCGGTGAGTTTCAATTAGACAGGTGTCGCTCTTTGATGATTGGCAATGGGATATACTATACCTTTGTATCATGCCCTTTTCAATATCATATTTCACAATTAAAAACTTTTTTTCCCTTTTTTGTCATGAATGAAGGACGAAGGCAATTCTATTCGCAGTGGACTGACATCAGAACATAAGCCCTGGATCACACTAATTCTGTGTTATAAATGACCTAACACTAGGTAAAGCTCTTAAACACGTGTTAATTCATTTAACCCTCGTAATGACCCTGTGAGGTAGATTCTATTTTTCACCCCCATTTGAAGATGTGGAAACTGGGGCATAAACAAGTTAAGTAACTCGTTCAAGGTCAGAGAACTGGAGAAGGCTCAGAGCCAGGGACTGAGTCCTGTCGTCTTGGCCTGGGCCTTTGGGCCTGACCACTCAGTCATCCTCACGCACGCTGGATATGAAAGAAAGAGGCTTTTGCAGGTACTGACGGTACAGTCTCATCTTACGTGAAGCTCTGCTATCAGCTTGAGTGAAAACAATCGACCAGAGAGCAGTTAGCTGAGGAAAGCAAAGACAATGTTGGCGAAAAATGAGGAGACCATCTTTTAAGATACTAGTAATGAGTACAGCAATAATATTAATGATTAAACTCTACGTTTGGAGGGGGCAGGAGTAGACACAAAGGTCAGGAGGGTGGAACTGAGAACATGGAAACATCATTGTAAGAGAAGAATTTCTAGAAGAAACAGCAGCTTTATACGTCACTGAGGAATATGGACAATTTCATTTATCTTGGTGAGAAAAATGGTAATCACATGGAAAAACAAAACTACATGGCCACTTACTTCATACTATGTCTAGTTACCAATTCCAGGCAGATTTTATACATTTTTTGGAGAGATTTTTGCTACATGTGCTCACCAGAGAGACAGAGAGACAGAAAGCAAGAAATCTCCCCACAGGGAAGATGGCCATGCCACAATCCCACCCTCCATTCTCCTCTCAGGATTTTGGTATGCATGCACACATACCGGGCATGAGTTTCAAGCTGCCAGGTCTGGGACTTGAACTGCAGTTGACCACGATTGAGTCCAGCACCTTAACCACTGTGGCAGTAAGGAGATTTCATACTTTTGTAGAAAAAATAGGATACATGTCTTTGTATTTTTTTTTTTTTTTACTATATTACATCAAAATATGAACAAACAAGTGGGGGGGGCGGGGGGCGGGGACAG
>NW_006160145.1:1222488-1224202 GCF_000334495.1 Tupaia belangeri chinensis
GGAAAAAAAAATTGAATAAATAATTATTAAAAAAAAAAAAAAGAACAAACAAGCAAACAAAAACCTCGTATAGGTGAACATCATATACCAAGCACAACGATGCACCACAGATGGGAAAGAAATATTTGGAACTCATAAAACTGACCAATATGTCTAGATTTAAAAAGAAAAAAATCTTCTAACTAATAAAAAAAAGTCATTGGGAAAAAAACGGGGAAAGTATCTGGAATTGGGGATTCATAGAATTTAGCAAATACATAAAAATACAGGATATATAAACAACAGTTAACTTCTCAGTATAAACATATTCTGTATTCCTAGTACACACTTTGCTTCCCATATTTTTTCTGGCAATCTGACTGCAAAGATGCTGTGCTATGGTGGTCATCAGGACCTACACATGACAACAACAATGAAGTTGTGAACCCAGGACCAACAGATTGTGTGGTGGTTACGACGCTGGACTACGGCATTGCCGACTGCAGTTTAAGTCCCAGACCCGGTGGCGTGAAACTCACGTGGGGTGGGTGTGCACGTGTGTCCACAATCCTAGGAGGAGGATGAAGGAGAAGGGACTGTGGCATGGCCATCCCCTCTGGGGGGTGGTTTCTCACTTTTCTTCTCAAGTCTCTGTCTATCTCTGTCTCCAGCAAGCACATGCACCCTAAGGCCAAAATAAATAAATAAATAAATAAATAAAATAAAGTGCACCCATCAACAGTAAAAACAGGTCAAGTCTAGTGGGAGCACAAAATAAAACACAAAGACCAACTTTTGGTTCTCAGTAGGTCAAATCTTCGTGGTTTAATCATAAAACATAATTGCATCATGATAACTATGTCAGGGAAAGCTGAGCAGTTAAAATCGACAGTCTAGAGTAATACATTTCAATATGGCTACATTTCAAATATATCGCAATGCGTGATTAAGGCAAATTACAGATGGGATACTTAGAGGAAGGCTTAGATACTCAAACTCATGGGATACACTGCTTATTAAATGTTGGAGGAGGGAAGAATGGAGGAGGGGCTGCAGCTGACCATTCCCATGGGGGTGCTTTCTTTACTCCGTCACTCTCTCTTGGTGAGCACATGTGCCCTCTAGCAAAAATAAGAAAACACTCACACACACACACACGCATATATGTATAAAAGGGCCCGCAAGTGGCCTGGAGATTAAGGTGCTGAATCCCACATGGCAGGCTGTCTGGTTTGAGTCCTGGATCCAGAGGCTTGAAAATCATGTTGGGCATGTGTGTGTGTGTGTGTGTGTGTGTGTATGTGTGTACACATGTGTGTGCCCAAAATCCCAAGTGGAGACTGAAGGCGAAGGGGTTGTGGTGTGGCCATCACCCCTGGGGTGGATTTCTTTCTTTCCCTCCTTCTCTCTCTTTGGCAAACACATACATCCTATAGCAAAAACTAAAATAATAATAATTAATTAATTTAAAAAATAAAAACAAAGAAGAAATAAAAAGAAATGATTCAAAACTAAGATTAGCAGCAGGGACCAGCATTTGGTGTAACGGCTATGTTGCTGGACTCGCATGTAGTAGACTGCGGTTCGAGTCCTGGACCTGGTGGCTTAAAACTCACACCAGGCCCATGTGCATGCATGCCCAAGATCCTGAGAGGAGAATGGAGGAGAAGGGATTGCGGCGTGGCCATCCCCCCTGGGGGGTGATTTCTCGCTTTCTGTCTCTCTGTCTCTCTCT
>NW_006160145.1:1224290-1225407 GCF_000334495.1 Tupaia belangeri chinensis
GTGGGTTGGGTTGTTTTCTTTTTTTTTTTTTTTTTGGCTATTGGGTACATACATTCACCACAGAGAAAGAGAGAAAATGAGAAATTGTCCTCCAGGGTCACACCGCTGTCCCCTCTCATCTGTTCTCCTGGGATTTGAGGCACACACGCGCATGTTTCAGGCGTGGTTTTCAGGCCGCCAGGTCTGGGATTTACTGTGAAGTAGGCCATCTGAGATCCAGCCACCCTAACTTCCAAGTCGCCTGCCGGCCCCAGCAGTACTTTTTAAAAAGCCATACACAATCAGGTCTGTCCCCAGTGATCAATCCCTTTCCAACTCAGAGGTACCATTTGGTGTCGTCTGTGACTCAATCGATCAACCTCATGGCTTTCCTTGGGATGTCTCCAATGTGCCTCAGCCTCTCTTCATTCTCTGGGAGCACCCTGAGGGCCCTTTCAGGGCCCGCAGGGTGCCCTCCATTTCCAGGCCAGCCCTGGTGCTGTCAGGTGAGCCAGGTGCGTGCCTGGGTGGGCAGGTCCCACGGACTGCTGAGGGCAGCCCTGAGATGCCTTCCGAGCGTGGCAGTCCTGCCTGGGCTAAAGACAGTGGGTGGCGTCGGATGGCCCTTTCTCATGCCCAACTTGTCTCAGCAGGCTTTGGTAGAGGCAGAAGCTGCCAAGCCCAAAGGCTGTTCTGACCTGTCTCGACCTACGCCAGACCTCGGTGCATTAGCTGAGCTGGGTCCAACTCTCGGCTCTCTCTGCCCTTCCGGCCTCACCCTGTGGTTCTAGGGCCACTGAGGCCAGGCCTCCACCCTGGCCTGTGCACTAGTTCTTCACTGCATCCACTTTGCTCTCTGGATGAACAGGGAGTCTGGCATGGGGTGGTTCTGGAAAGGAGGGAAACTAACACTTCAGATAAAACTTGAAGCAGCCACTGGCCAAGCCCCTCAAGTTATTGACAGTTCTCCCCATAAGGGTTCTGGGTAAGTGCCTTCACAGTAACGATTGGCAGGTGCCAGTTCTTAAAATGGTGGCTGCCTTTTCAGCTAGCGCCTGCAGCTAATGGGTAAGATTGGTGCCTGCAAAAAGAGATGAGTCCTATGTAGTTCATTTTCTCTTACAGGGCTGAAGAGGAG
>NW_006160145.1:1225698-1242560 GCF_000334495.1 Tupaia belangeri chinensis
GCTCGCCAGAAAGACAGAGAGAGACAGAGAGATAGAAAGCGAGAAATCACCCCCCAGGGGGGATGGTCACGCCGCAATCCCTTCTCCTCCATTCTCCTCTCAGGATTTTGGGCATGCACGCATATGTGCCCGATGTGAGTCTAAGCCACCAGGTCCAGGACTCGAACCGCAGTCGACTACATGGGAGTCCAGTGACATAGCCATTACGCTAATTGCTGGTCCCAAGATAGGTACTTCTGACAGGTTTCATTATAGTAGGATTCTCTGACCCTAATTAGCTAGGGTTATGGGCATGCACAACTGTGCCTAGCACGTTCAGGTTGGGCTGGGAACTGAACCCACCCCTTCATGTGAGTGAAGCTCTATATCCTTCACACAGTAGGAAACTGAGCATTTCTCCCTCCAGCCCCTGGAACCTCCCTTCTGCTTTCTGTCTTTTGGATTTGACTAATCTAGGAGCCCCATAGAAGAGAAATCAGTCAACATTTGTCTTTTTGTGACTGGTTTATTTTACTTCACATAATCTCTTGAAGGTTCACCCATGTTGTGGCATGCATCAAAATTTCCTCCCTGCTGGTGTGGTGGTTAAGGCGCTGGTCTCCCACACGGCCAACTGCGGTTCAATGGCCACCATATGAAAGACGGCAAATGGAGAAGAAAGACGTTTCTAATGGGATAAACGTCAACACGGGAAAGTGAAAAGCAGATAATACGTGCAGACTAAGGGAGAGGCTGAGCTCAAGAGAAGGCCAAGTGGGGCAAATGAACTTGGGTTGGTTGGACAGCAGCTGCACACCAGCCTCTGGGTGTTTCCGCATCCTGGATGTCATTTCATGGGTTCCTCACCAACACGTGTAAGTGCTGGCTCACTCCCACTTTACAGACGAGGAGACACAACCTCAGAGACAGATCCCACTGTGAGTTGACAGTGGGCGTGGCACTGGGATTCAGGTGCATCTGATGCCCAAGCCCTGCCTCCATGCCTGGCCCCTGGTGGCAAGCTTCCCAGAGTGATCAGAGTGTGAAGATGTAGCAGAGAGAAAAAGCTGACAAGGCAGGTGCAATACCAGGGTAGGTGGCCCCCAAATTCAGCAGACCATTTAGGAACCATTGAAGACTGGACCACGGAAGCTGCATAAGGTTAAACAGGCCCAGCCACAGTGGTGCATAGATCCTGCCTCCCCTTGGGAGGCCAGGGCATGTGCGCTCACAGGAGAGAGAGACACATGCAGGGAAGAGAAAGCAAGTCGCCAGGTCTGGGGCTTTTAAACTGCCGTTGGCCATGTGGGAGTCTAACGCCTTACCCACCATGCCACCTACTAGCCCTCTCTTTAACCTTTCAAACATTTTTAAAAAATTGTAGTATACAATATACAAGTTGCCATTTTAACCATTTTAAAAATTATTTTAATCTTCTTCTTTTTTGAAGAGGTTTTTGCTATAGGGTGCATGCACTCACCAGAAAGCTAGAGAGAGACAGAGAGACAGAGAGCAAGAAATCACCCCTCAGGGGGGATGGCCACACCGCAATCCCTTCTCCTCCATTCTCCTCTTGGGATCTTGGGCACACATTCACACACACGTGCCTGGCGTGAGTTTAAGCTGCAGGGTCTGGGACTCGACCGCGGTCGACTACATGGAAGTCCAGCGACATAGCCATTACACTAAACTGCTGGTCCCAAAATTATTTTAATCTTGACAGAGAACATGTACACATAGGAGAAGAAGAATGGGACCCTTGAGAGGTTCCCATCATGCCCCAATTTTCTCTCCCAAACCCTCAGCTTGTCAGAACCATGCCTGGTGTATTGTCAGGCTGACCAGGGGATCCAAACCTGTGACCAACCCTGTGGCTTGGCACCATAGTTCAGCTTGCTACCAACTGCATCACTGGGCTGGGCCTGAACCATTTAAGTCATACAGTTCGGTGGCATTTGCCCTGCCGTGCAACCATCAGTCACCAACATCCGTCTCCAGAACTCTTTCATCTTGCAAAACGAAGCTCTATACCCTTCACACAGTAGAAAACAAAGCCCTTCCCCCCTCCAGCCCCCGGAACCTCCGTTCTGCTTTCTGTCTTTTGGATTGGACTATTCTAGGAACCTCATAAAAGAGGAATCATTCAGTATTTGTCTTTTTATGGCTGGCTTATTCTACTTCACATAATCTCTTGAAGGTTCACCCATGTTGTGGCATGCATCAAAATTTCCTCTCCTTGAGGGGCCAGCAGGTGGCGTGGTGGTTAAGGCACTGGTCTCCCACATGGCCAACTGTGGTTCAAGTCTAGACCTGGCGGCTTGCTTTCTTGCTCGCCCCACTTCCCTGTGTGTGTGTCTTTCTCTTGCAAACTCACATGCCCTAAAGCAAAATTTTAAACAATAATAATATATAAAGTTCAATAAATAATTCTTTAAAAAAAATTCCTTCCCGTTCAAAGCCAAATACTGTCCATTGTATGTAGAGCCCACATTTAGCTTCGGCGTCGGGGACACTTGGGTCGCATCTGTACTGTAGAGTGTCTTGGGGAGCAGGGTTGGATTCCTGGGAGACCTGTCACACTGGAGGGAATATCAGTCTTCTGGTGTTGCAGGGACCTTCCCCTGGACCTTGAAGACAGCAGGTGAGAGAGACCACCACCACCCCAGGAAGGAAGCCAGGGAAGTCCCTGAGAGCAGATTTCCAACTGGTCCCACCGCCTCCCCTCTGGGCTCTTCAGCTCTTCCCCTGATGGCATCCAGTGCAAAGGTGACCAAATCAGTTCATTCTAGATCCTTTAGTGGCTCCCTACTACTCTCAGGATAAAGTTCAAACTTTCTTTGGTGGTCCAAGAGACCCTTCATGCCAGCCTCATCCTCATCTCTTAGTCCTCCTCACCTCAGCTGGATTCTGCTTCTTCTGAGTCTTAACACACTACATGCGGGTGCATGCGAGTCCATCTACCTGGAACAGTCCTCCTGCTGCTGGCACCTGTCCACCCCTCAGATTGTTATTTTGTTAAGAATTATTTGTCTAATTTTATTTACTGTTATGAGACAGAGAAAGTGAGAAAGCAAGTCATTAGGTCCGGGGCTTGAACCATAGTTGGTCATGTGGAAGTTCAGTGCCTTAACCACCACACCACCTGCCAGCCCCATCCCCCAGATTCTAAGTCTGCAGTTTGAATCTTTGCCTCACTAGGGAAGGGTCAAATACATACATGACTCTTCTAATGTCATCCAGGATTCTGAAAGCCTCCGTCCTCCCTCTCCACCACCTCAGGCCATGGGCTTGTCCTTGTGGCCTGGGTCCTCTCATGGTGCCAAGATGCTTGCAGCCCCGCCAGGCAGGCTCTGGCCTGTTTCCTTTTAGGCACAAAGAAGACCTTCTCAGAAACCTCCTATCAGAAATCTCTGGACATTCCACTGGCTGGAACGATGTCACACGCCCACGCCCCCGGTCATGTGGTCCAAGGAATGAGAACACAATGAATACCTGGACCCATCAGGGACCCTGCTTCCCCGGGGGACATTCCTGGAGAAGGATGAACAAAACCATGGCCTTCTAGCAAGTAAGGAGAGAAAGAGTGGCCGTTCCTTAGTTTTCTTCTGCCCTCCGTGCATAGCCAGTGCTTGCCATAGCAGCCATCTGATAATCATTTCTTAAACAACGTCACAGGCCCAAAAGGAGGATGTGGACTTCTTACCCTGCTCTAGCAGGAGAGACAGGCTCTGAGTTCTGGCAGCCTTGACCATGTGACCCTCTGGGCTCCACGGTGCTCCTTTGGTGTGGGTGGGAGAGAGGATCGGAGCACGGGTGATCCTCAGGACCACGCCATTCCCTAAACTGGGATTCGATGTTCACCAACGTACTTGCTGATGAAAGCAAAAGTATGACACAAACCGCCAGTATACTGCATTAAAAATGAAGGCATGACAAGAAAAATGAGCTGCATTTCTTCTCTCTAAAGTTAACAGAAATCTCTGGACATTTTATTTTTTATTTATTTTTATTTTTTTGGAGAGGTTTTTCGCTATGGGGCGCGTGCGCTCGCCAGACAGACAGAAAGAGACAGAGAGACAGAAAGCGAGAAATCACCCCCCAGGGGGGATGGCCACGCCGCAATCCCTTCTCCTCCATTCTCCTCTCAGGATCTTGGGCACGCACGCACATGCGCCCGGCATGAGTTTAAGCCACTGGGTCCGGGACATAAACCGCAGTCGACTACGTGGGAGTCCAGCGACATAGCCACTACGCCAACCGCTGATCCCAGAAATCTCTGGACATTTTGTCGGCTGGAATGATGGCACACGCTCATGCCCCTGGTCACGTGGGCCAAGGAATGAGAACGTTCTAAGTTAACAGAGACAAAGCAGCTCGTTGGGCTCCTCATGGCAAGGGTTGGGGCGCGGGCCTTTCAGGGACCCCATGTTAGAGCTGACATTAGTACACACTTAGGGGAAGGTAATGTGATGAAATCCTTCAGATTCCTTTATTTTTCTAGGGAGAGGGGAAGTGGTCGTCCATTCCAAACGTAAAGTATATGAAGGGTCTTTAAAAAGCTCACAGAAAATGTGTATTATGAAAAAAAATTATGCATGGATTTTAAAGTTTTTTGATCCCAAATTAACTCACATTGTAATTTCATTTTCCATGGACTTTAAAAAAATATTTTTATTTAACTTTATTTATCTGTTTACTTAAATTTGACCAGAGAGGGACAGAGTGAGATAGAGAGAGAGAAGGAAAATGAAAAAGTAAGCCCCCAGCTCCGGGACTTGAACTGTTGTCGGCCATGTGGGAGCCCAGTACCCTAAACCATCACCCACCTGCCAGTCCTCCCACAAGCTTTCTGAAGTCCCCTCATGTGAGTGAAGAGTTTGGCCTCCCGTGGTTCTTCGTGCAGGAACGTGGCCTTCAGGACCCACACGTGCAAAGATGTAAGTGCGGGAGTGTGTCAGGTGGCACAGGTGTGTGTAGTGTGTCAGGTGTCTGTAGTGTAGGTTGGCTACAGTCATTGAAATGTCTGAGAAGGTGGCTGGGACGTGCAATGGAACTTCATTTCTGGTTTCAGAAGTAAAACCCGGGTGTCCTGACCAGTGCACCTTTATCCTGCAAGCAGTGATCCGGAGTTCTGGTTCCACCCAGAGGCTGTGCCACTTTCCACACAAGTGGATCTTCAGGGGAAGGGAAGCCGCAGAGAGGCCATCTATCCACAGTCTGTTTCCTGTGGCCAGCCTTGGAAGGGGCGCCCTTCTCTTCTGCTCATCCCCATCAGCTGGAATGTGTTCCAAGCCCACACCAGACTACCGGGAAAACTGGGGGGAAGAGGATGTGCCTAGGCCAGCAAGAGGCATGGTGGTTATGGCAATGGACTCCCACATGGCCGACTGCAGTTCGAGACTTGGACCTTGCAGCTTGAAAATCATGCCAGACGCATGTGCATGGATGCCCCAAATCCCAGGAGAGTGGAGGAGAAGGAATTGTGGCATGGCCATACCCCTTGGGGGGTGATTTCCTCACATTCCTTCTCACTGCCTCTTTCATTTTCTCGCCAGTGAGCACACATACCCTATGGTCAAAACCTTAATAGGAATAATAATAAACAGGGTGTGTCCAGTGAGAGCAGGGAACAGCTTCCGAGGAGCATATTCTAGGAGTCTCATCTTCTTCTGTAATGACTGGCTTGCACGAGCAACTATTACTTTTATAAAGAGTGACCAGAAATAAGATTGGATAAATAATCTTCATCTAGGTCTTTCTGACCCCATCAGGACCAGGACAAGGGTGCCTTGCATGGAAATGGCCCCAGAGAGGCTGGTCTTCCCACAGTGCTAAGCCACTCCCAGCCTGTGATTCAGTTTCGGACACTTTGGTCAAGGTGAATCAATTTCTCGAATTCCACGTGAAGGTGAGAACCAAGCCCTGGGCCTTGCAACCCCGTGAACTTGCTGCGTGTTTGAATGCGGTAGGTGGAATCATGACTCCCCAAGAGGTCCATGTCCAAATCCCTTGAACCTGTGAATAATATATTATGTCATACGGCAAGGGGGATTAAGGTTGCAGGCGGAATTAAGGTCACTAATCTGCTGATCTTACTAAAGAGTGGGTGCTCAATGTGATCACGAAGGTCTTTAAATGGAGACTAGGGGACACGAGGTGAGAACCACACGGACGGTGACAAAGACGGGAACAGCCGTTGCTGGCTTGAAGATGGCGATGACAAAGACTAGAACAGCCATTGCTGGCTGGATGGTGGAAGAAGCTGTGAGCCGAGGGATGCAGGCAGCCTCTAGAAGCCAGAAAGCACGAGAACTTTACCTCAGAGCCTCTGTAGGAGAATTCGGTTTGGCCAACGCCTGCATTGTGGCCCACAGAGACCCGCTCCAGCCATCGGGCTTCCTTCTGAGCTAACATAGCACATTCGTGTTGCTTTAAGCCGCCTGATGTGTGATTATGTGTTACAAAAGCCATAGGAAACCAATGCTGAATGTCCAGCCTCAGGAGACCCCCACCCTGCCTCCACCGGGTCGCCTGGAGACATCCCTCTCTGAATCTAACAGTGGTCTTTGTTGTAGAGTCATACTCGCTTGGGTTTGAATCCTGACCTCACCACCCACCAGCTCTGAGGCCTTGAGCATAACACTTCATCTGCTTCTGCCTCAGTTCCCTCATCTGTAAAATGGGATGACAGTAGCTCTTGGGGTCATGTTGTGTCACACGACATCACGTTTATGCAACATGTAAGATATGCCACATACCTAACATGCAGCCAGCCTTGGGCTCACACCTCTGGGCGGAAGCATCCTTCCTTCACTTACTTCTAGTAAGCTTCAGCCCCCGCCGATCAAAGGCTGTCCTTAGATGCCGCCTAGCCTTTTAACGTAACGTTCGGTAAGGGACTCCCAAACAGTCAGAGGGCCGAAGTCTCAAGCCCTTACAGGTTCACGAAGATCACCGCGTGGGTCATGGAGGATCTTCCGAGAACCTGGCAAGGTGGACGGGTCAAGGGCCTGGAAGGTTCTTTTGCAGAACTTCCCAAAGCCAGGTCCCGTACCTACAAGCCATTCCTGACAGGGCAGGGAGTCATCATATGTATCTCCTATCATTCCATCCTTCAGAAGTGGGGAGACTGGTTTTTCTACAGCTGCTTGAGACAGTGCCCCCTGGGGTTGACAAACCGCCTGCCTCATCGCCTCATGGACTGGAGGCTTCAAAAGTCCAGGTGATACCAATAGCATTTCCTGGTAGGGAAGGCGGGGTTTTCAACAATAAAAGGGAGAGCCGGGCTCCCCCAGTTCTGTACCTTCCCCTTCTCCGGCATCAACTGGTCTGGTAAGGAATTTTCATTCCTCAATTCCCCAGCTCCACCTCAGCTCTGGGTGGTGGAGACTGATTTCAGGTTTAACTGGGGAAGCCTTTTGGACTCATTATTGAGGTCCAGGGTGGTTTGCGTCTGGCCAAAGAAAAATTGCTTGTCATTTCAAGGGTATCAATACCTAATCCAGACCAAAGCCCGATGCGTTATACTGCTTGTCTACAGGGGTACCGGGGCGGGGCGGGGGGGTCCCTGTTGTTTATGGTGATCTGGGCCTTTTACTCCCAGAAAAAAGCTCCAGGCACTCAGAGAGGCTTTAGACCCGCCTAGGTGTCCTCGGTTTGATCTGCGTATGGATATAAAGTAGACATTTTCCCTTTTTATCTTTGCCATGAATAGAAGCCATCATGCCAAGCTGAGACCACACCACCTTGACGTCACCTCTTTAAATTTATGTGTTATGTTTCTGATTATGAAAAAGATACTTGCTCATGGTAGAAAACAGGAGAAATACCAAAATACAAAAACTGTACAAAGGATAGAACATCAGCGATGTTTTCCGGCTCCTATTTTGCTACTTTTCTTTTTTAGGTGCTGCTTTCTGAGGCTTCTTCGTTCGCAGTTGTTTTGCTCCTGGAGCAGGGCCCCTCCTGTTCTCTAGAACTCCATAGCTTGTCATGAGCTCTGGAAGGTGGCTGGTAATGTCTGCATGGAATCCACTTAGTGTCCTGGTGGCTCAAGATAAAAGGGCGTCGAGGGAGTGTGACAGGGTCGGCATGGTTTCTGATGAAATGCCTGTTGCAAAATTTCAGACATTACAGAACTGTGTAGCTTCGACACGTTTCTATAGTCCTAAACCTCACAAATCACCACCACTACTTGGCATATGTTCTCTCTAGATTAACAGATGCAATTACAAAGGTGTACAAAGATATAAATATTAAAATGTTATTTAAGGGGCCCGCAGATGGCACAGTGGTTAAGGTGCTGAACTCCCACACGACCAGCTGTGGTTCGAGTCCCAGACCTGGCGGTTTGCCTTCATTTGCAGCTAGTTGGTGGAATTGGGAGATGCAGGACCTACCTCTACTGAGGACCGACTCCTCCAGGTCCTGGGAAAATTGCTTTACGTGAATGATCTGATCCAGCTGACGACAAACTGCAGAGGAAAATCCTACAGCCGTGGCTACCTAACAGGTGAAGAGGTTGAGCACTGAGACGGCAGAGGGCGAAGGCAGGATTTGGAGGAATCAGATTCCTCCATGTTGTCACACGCGAGGAACAACAAGCAGGGCTCTTTACTCTCCATTTCTGGTGCCACTGGCAGAGATTGCATGAACTCCCTGGCCTTTCTGACCCGCCCTGGGTGCTCGCCAAGGGCTTTCCTCACAGCTGGGAGGAACCCAGCAGACGCCTGCAGCCACTTGCTCACGGAGCTGCATGTCCGGGTGTGTGGGTCCGGGCAGGGATCTGCACCATAGCTGAGTTTATCTTTAAAAAGGCCCAAAGAAGGACCAGCAGATGACTTAATGTTCACATTACTGGACTCCCACATAGTTGACTGTGGTTCGAGTTCTGGACCCAGTGGCTTAAAACTCATGCCAGGCACGTGTGCATGCATACCCAAATCTAGAGAGGAGAATGGAGGAGAAGGGATTGCAGCATGGCCATTCCTCCTGAGGGGGGTGTTGATTTCTTGCTTTCTGTCTCTCTGGCGAGTGCACATGCCTTACAGCAGAAATCTCTCTTAAAACAAAACAAAACAAAACAAAACAAAAAGAACAATGGGCACTTTTTTTTGTTTATTTGTTTGAGTGGAGTGAGAGGTTTTTGCTATAGGGCGTGTGTGCTTGCCAGAAAGAGAGACAGAGACAGAGACACAAAGCAAGAAATCACCCCCCAGAGGATGGCTACGCCGCAGTCCCATCTCCTCCATTTTCCTCTCGGGATTTTGGGCACACACACACGTGCCCAGCATGAGTTAAGCCACCAGGTCCGGGACTTGAACCATGGTCGACTACATGGGAGTCCAGTGACATAGCCATTATGCCAACTACTGGTCCCACAATGGGCACTTTTGACCAATACGTTAGAGGAAAACCCCTCTCTCCCAGTGCAACATTATACTGGGTCTCTGGAAAAGTCATGATGTATTTTTGCTAAAGACAAGGAAAAACACATCATGACTTTTCGACCACCCAATATAAGCCCCTCCCAGTTCTAGCTAGCCCCGCATTCCCGCCACCGCCCATCCGTGGGTGTGATGGGAAGCAATGCGTCTTCCGTGGCTGTTGCTCTGGGAAGGCTGCCTTCAGAGGTCCAGGAGGCCGGCCCAGAAGCTCACCCTGGGGACCTTGTGCTCGTGGGCCTCCTCGCTGGATGCCTTGGCCGAAGTCCAGGCTGGAAAGCGGTGGCTTCAGTGACTACAGCCTAGATGAGCCGCAGTCACAGTTCTGAGGGGGGCGGACGGGTCCTCCTGTGTGCACCCTGACCCTCCTCCTCGCCTGCTCCCTTCCCCTGCCCAGGCCACCTTTAAGGTCTCCTTTTCTCTTTCTGCCACCATTCTTTTTTTTTTTTTTTAGAAGTTTTTGCCTTAGGGCATGTGCACTCACCTGAGAGAGACAGAGACAGTGATAGAAAAAGCGAGATATCACCCCCAGGGGGATGGCCATGCCGCAGTCCCTTCTTCATTCTTTTCTCAGGATCTTGGGCACACACGCTCACACACGCCAGGCATGATTTTCAAGCCACCAGGTCTGGGACTCGAACCACGATCAGCCACGTGGGAGTCCAGCAACATGACTGCTACACCACCTGCTGGCTCTCTTTCCACCTCCATTTGAAACACTCTCCCTGAAAAGGATTGGAAAGCCGAGAGGGTCTCAACCGTTGGGTTTGGGTCTATCTGTGACTTTGAAGGTGTCAAGTAGCCAGAAGTCGTTTGCCAAGAAAGGTTCGGAAGACTTGGGTGACGTGCTCAGCTCGTTGGAGCACGTGAGCTCGTCAGTGGGCTTGCAGGGAGTCCCCTTCCTGAATCCCAGAGTGACCAAGCCTGCCCCTGACCCAGTCTAACTGGCCTGTGAGCTGTGGGACACGGCACAAGCCTCGGGGGCCCCTTCTTCCCCTGCCCCTTCCTCTGAGACGCCTCCTTGGCCCTCCCACCCACCTGCTGTTCCCACCCTGGGTCCTCTGGGCTACTTCTCAGTTTTAAACTTGTCTACATGTGATCTTTGGCCACTTTATCGCTGTCTCGATCGACGGGGAGACGGTGCGTGACCTTTGCATGGTGAGAGGGTACAGATGTGGGGCCAAGTCCCCAGCACTCAGGCCTGGCCCCCAAGGAATAGCCAAACCCTCGACAAGGGGTTGGGAGTAGGGGTTGCTGGCGCCCTGGGTTCTGGTCTCAACCTGGCCACGGGGTTGCGGGAGCGCCCGCAAGTCAGGCCTCCCATCAGCTCCCAGGAGCCAACTCTGAGAAGGGGAGTCATGTGTGAGGCTACAATTGGGGTGCTCTCGGGCTTCGCACCGTGGCAGGGAGGGGAAGAAGCTGGAGTGGGCAGGGGAGCAGTGGGAGCAGGCAGAGCGGACCCTTGCCGAGGTCAATCCAGGCAGGGGTGGCTCTATAGAACTGCCCCAAGGAGATCCAAAGGGCAGGCCTCTACCCTCTGCAGGGCCAGAAAGTGGCATGGTGGTTAAGGCACTGGATTCCTACATGTCTGACACGGCTTCAGTCCCAGACACAGTGGCCTGGAAAACACCGTGTGTGTGTGTGTGTGTGTGTGTGTGTGTGTGAGTGTGTGTGCGCGTGCACGTGCGAGCGCACATGTGCCCAAAAGCCCGGGAGGAGAATAGAGGAGAGAGGATTGCGGTGTGGCCACCCAATCAGAGAGTGATTTCTCACTTTCCCTCTTTCACTGTCTCTGTCTCTTACCAGCGAGCACATGTGCTCTATGGCAAAAAAAAAAAGAAACAAAACAAAACAAAACAAAAACAAACAAAAAAACAAAAGCTAAAAAAAGGAACAGTCTGGACAGATGGAGGGCTCATGCCTGTGTCCCTTTAGTGAGTCACTGATTGAATGTCCTTCACGGTAGGAATCATGGGGAACCTGGGGTGTAGGGGAGAGCTGACAGGTCTGGTTTGGATTCCAGCTCCTCTGCTCACTGCCGTGGCTGGCGCTGAGTCCGTGACCTCGCCCTGCCCTGGCTTCCTTGTTGGTGAAGCCGGTGAGAAGGTCTGCCTTGCAGAGATGCGGAGATGAGAGAACGCAGGCGGCCGCAGCCCTGCTCTGGCCCCCAGCCATGTGACCTTGTTAGGCACTTACTCCAAACAGTGCTGCACTTACCGCTCGATCTAAGAAAAACAGATGCTTACACAAGAGGACTTCAGAACGTTCACAGAAAAGGCCAAGTAGGCCTCTATTTTGGTGCAAAGAATTTCCAAAGTCCTCGCACAGTTTTTTCATAATATAAATATTCTGTGAACTTTTGGAAGACCCCCTTATGTAGTTACACCATAAAAATCCCTGTGCCGTTGGGACCAGCAGTTGGTCTAATGGCTATGTCACTGGTCTCCCATGTAGTCAACCATGGCTCGAGTACTGGACCCGGTGGCTTAAACTCATGCTGGGCATGTGTGCGTGCGTGCCCAAGATCCTGAGAGGAGAATGGAGGAGAAGGGATTACGGCGTGGCCATCCCCCCTGGCGGGGGGGTGGGGGAGATTTCTCACTTTCTGTCTCTCTGTTTCTCTTCATCTTTCTGGTGAGCACACGCACCCTATAGCAAAAACCTCTCCAAATATATATATATATATATAAATCTCTGTCCCATTATCTGTATTATTTACTAAACTTGATTCAAAATGACTTTCTTGTTACTGAAAATAAGTTACTCGCTGGCCTTGGAAGAGGAGGCTCAGATGAATGTGGCAGGGCTCAGAGCACCTCTGGGCAGAAGCAGGGGTCAGGGGTCGGCCAGCCATTGCTCCCGCAGCTCCGGCGTACTTGACAATAACCTGGCAAGGCTCTGTCCAGGCTTGCTGAGATAAGACATGGCAGCCAGTCTCTGAATAAATTAGCAGCGACCCAGAGTTAGTGGCGTCCAGAAGGACATTTCTCTGTGGGTCTTGCCAAGATATTCATTTCAAAGAAGGCCCTGGCTCTCTCAGGCAGCCCCTTCCCGTTGGCCACGTGCGTCCCTGCATAGGACAACGTTGCACAATCGGTTTTCCAAGCAGAGGTCGGGTCTGCGCCTTCCTGTCACAGCTTTGCCTAGCAGAAGGAAACCGGTCCTCGCCCGGGACCGCAGGGTCTGGATGCAGAAAGCAGATGGCATGTGTCTGCTGGCCAGAGCAGAGGCTGCTGGGAGATGGCCAGGGGCTGCTTTGTGGCCGCTTGGCTTGAGCCCACCAGGGGCATGGCACCGGGCAGGTGTGGAGTGTGTGTATTGGGGAGTGAGGGAGCCTTCTTATCACAGCCATTAGATACTCCCGGGGAAGTTCAGGGCTGCAGCCCAGAGACCTTCAGATTGCGGGAGACTCAGAGAACTGCGGGTACTGTGGGGAAACGGAGGCCCAGGCAGAGAGGGGGAACTGACGCCGGCAGCACAGTGAGTCCTTCCCGGCCTCCCAGAGCCCCTTGGCACTAGTGGGTTGCGAGGTGGAGGGAGAGCCTGGGACGTGGAGCACTGTGGGGCCGGAGTGCTTAGGGGGAGGTCGGCTTTCCTAGGCAGAGACTGCTGGCTGCAGAAAAGGCTGCTCTGGCCCTGTCTGCACACCCAGGGGCTCCTGCCCGTTCAGTTATTTGACATTATTTATTGGGCCCTCCCCCCGCACAGGCTGGCCATGGTGCAGAACTGAGTTTTGGGTTACAGGCACAGGCCGGCTCAGCTCCAGCCTGGTCTTCTGTCCGAGCTGCAGGAGCAGACCCTTTCTTTTTGTCGGTGCTTCTCTGTCGTCCGTTTGAAACGCAGTGGCCTTGGGAGCAGAGCCTGCAGGGCCCTCAGCAGGGCCCTGGAAGCAGGGTGATAGGTGATCTGCCTTTCCTTGGCTGCACACCCTCCACCCAGTCTCGGCCCACCTCCCGCCTCCCGGGGGTGTCAAGCATCCTTCAAGGTAATGGGAGGCAAAGTGTTTGAGAACTGAAGAGAGCTCCAGTGAGGGGATGCGTTAGTGATCGGTGCCAGGGCTGTTTCCTGGCAGGAAGCTGGGGCAGGAGGGGGGCAGCGCGGTGGGAGGGGACTGCTGACGCCAGGGCTGAGGGTCCCAGGGGCAGCTGGGCCATGCTCTTGCAGCGTTTGCTCCACCCGCACACCCAGCAGCCTCTGCCCACTCCGGTGTTTATTTAACACACATCTATGAGCCTGCCTAACCCCGTCTCGCCCACCGGCTGCAGCATGGTGCCGGCCCCAGTGCCCAGGGTAGGACGGTGAGCACAGGCCGGCCTGGCCTTTGCCCCGGAGGGTCACGACCTGGAGGGTGGCACATGGCAAACAGGCAACTAGAAAAAGAATAACGTCTGTCACAATGATTGTCACTGCTGTTTTGTAAAAGTATTTTTTTAAATATATGCTAGAGAGTGCATGTGTTTGCATGGGGGTGGGGGGAGATAGAGAAGGAGAGGGAGAGAGAGAGGGAGAGAGAGAGAGAGAAGCACCCTTGACAGGGTCCCATCCTGCCGTCATCGCCCTCCAAACTGTCAGGATCCTGGGTACCTGGCCTATTTTCAAGCCAACCAGAGGGTCCAAACCCAGGCCAGCCATGTGGCTTCCAGCACTGCTGTGCCACCAGGCTGGGCTTATCCTTCCTATTGATGTCCAACTGCACCCTGGATATTTTCCCCGGGAAGGCTAAAGGCAATTCAAGCGTAGCTTGTCCACTTTATCTCCTTCCACGCAGTCACTCCGACACCCGAGGGCTTCCTGAAGCCAGAGACTGGGAGCCATTGCTGCCTGCCCTCACTCCAGCAGGGAGTGACTCCTTGGGCAAACCCTGTCCTTGCTTCCACCGGAAGCTCTCTTCTGTGGCTCGCCTCTTTCTCCACCAACACTGTTCCCGCCAGGTGGCACCGCCTCAGCCCGACCACGGCCACAGCCTCCTCACTGCTCTCCCTGCCCCTCTACTCCCACCCACCCTGTCCTTCCTTTGGAGCAAAATGGCGTCTTCGAACATCAGCTGGGTCCCACCCACCCGCCTTAGGACGCTTCCCCGGCTTCACGATGCTTTCAGAATGAGGCCCTAGCTCCACACCCGTCAAGGAGCCCCCGCGACCTAGCCTGGCAGCCCCTCAGACCTGTCCTGGGGTCCCCTGCCCCCTCACGGTGCTCCAGCCACCATCCTGGCCTTTCTTCAGCCATGATGCCGGGCTCTGACTCACGCCAGGCCTTCACACTCTCTGTCTCCTCAGCCCAGAAAAGCCCTTTCCCTGGAGCTTGCCCAGGCGGGTTCCCTCCCGGTTTCGGGGCTCAGCCTCAGTGTCCGTGTGGACCTCCTGCCCCAGCCCGTCTCTACACCCAGTGCACCTCGGCCCGGCTGGGCTCCATCCTGAGGGTGTCGCGCTTGGCCATCACAGCCCGTTCTTGGTGGCCTGACTGTCTCTCCCTGCCAAGGGCAGGGGCCTCCTGTAGGATTCGCGTAAAGTCCCTCTTCAGCCCCTGATACGCTCTATGGCTGTTGTTAACGAAACGAAGACATACGTTCCTGAGAGCCGGAAGGGTCAGCGAAGGGGTGGTTCCAGAACTCCGGAAGTTCCAGCAACATCCCACGCCACGTACTGGCATGCAGAGACCATGGCAGGGCCTGGGACCCTGGCCCCTCTCCCTGGTGTCCCAGCTGTGAGAGTCTGCTTCCAGAAGAGCCCCTTTGGAGCTGGTCTCGTCACGCAGTGGTTAAGGGCTATGCATAGAAAGTCGGATCCCACATGGCTGACCAAAGTTCGAATCCTGACAGGTGGCTTGAAAAAGACCAGGTGCCTGTGCGTGCACCCTCCCTGTGCCCTGAATCCTGACGGGATGGAGAAATGGGGGGAAAGGCGGTGGCAGACCTCTCTTATGGAGGCGCTGTTATTTCTCTCTCCTCCTCCCTGGTCAGTGCAGATGCCTCTGGCAATATAAAAATAAAGAGAAAGGGGTCAGTAGGTGGTGTGCTGGTTAAAGCACTGGACTCCCACATGGTCAACCGTGGTTCGAGTCCCAAACCTGAAGGCTTGAAAATCACACTAGGTCCATGTGCACGCGTGCCCACACCTCAGGCCCATGTGCACGCGTGCCCACATCTCAGGTCCATGTGCACGCGTGCCCACATCCCAGATCCATGTGCACGCGTGCCCACACCTCAGGCCCATGTGCACACGTGCCCACATCTCAGGTCCATGTGCACTTGTGCCCACATCCCAGATCCATGTGCACGCGTGCCCACACCCCAGGCCCATGTGCATACATGCCCACACCCCAGGCCCATGTGCACGCGTGCCCATATCCCAGGCCCATGTGCGAGCGTGCCCACATCCCAGGCCCATGTGCACGCATGCCCACATCCCAGATCTATGTGCACGCGTGCCCACACCCCAGGCCCATGTGCGTGCCTGCCCACATCCCAGGCCCATGTGCACACGTGCCCACATCCCAGGTCCATGTGCGTGCGTGCCCACATCCCAGGCCCATGTGCACGCGTGCCCATATCCCAGGCCCATGTGCGAGCGTGCCCACATCCCAGGCCCATGTGCACGCGTGCCCACATCCCAGGTCCATGTGCGTGCGTGCCCACATCCCAGGCCCATGTGCGTGCGTGCCCATATCCCAGATCCATGTGCACGTTTGCCCACACCACAGATCCATGTGCACGCGTGCCCACACCCCAGGCCCATGTGCGTGCATGCCCACATCCCAGGCCCATGTGCGTGCGTGCCCACACCCAGGAGGAGAATGGAGGGGAAGGGACTGTGGCTTGGCCATCCCCACTGGGTGATTTCTCACTGTCCTCTCTGTCTCTTTCCAGTGAGTACATACATCCCATGGTAAAAATCTAAAAAAAAACTTAAAGAAAGAAGGGCTGGTCTAGCGGGCTCTGTGGGCACAAGCCTCAGGACTGGTCCCCTTCCCACGCCACCCCGCCTTATTCTCTCAAATGCTCACTGAGCTTGGAGTCACGAGACTCAGGTCCGGGAGCGACCGCCATGTTCTGGCCTCAGTGTGTCCCACGTGCAAGGGGAGTGAGGGCTGGACTCCATGGACCCATTTCCAGGCTGAGTTCCACGCCCAGGCAGACCGGGTCGGAGCAGAAGGGCTGCAGGCGCCTGACGCGGAACCCAGGGAAGCCCAAGGCCCTGCGTCTGGTGGACCCCGCTGGACTGGTCGGGCCGGCCGTGCAGCTAGTGTCTGGGAATGGCGGGAGCGGGCACGAATGGAAATCAGGTCACCACCTCAGCTCACCAAACCGCCCCTGCTTCCCCGCTCCCCCGCTCCTACTCCCCCTCTCCCCCTCTCCCACTCTCTGCTTCCTCTCCTGGCTTGCTCGGCTTACTTCCCAGCCAGGAAGGTCACCGGCCCCGCCCAGTAACCCGTCCCCATTTG
>NW_006160145.1:1243776-1252807 GCF_000334495.1 Tupaia belangeri chinensis
GCGTGCCACCTAGGGTCTGGGAATGGCGGGAGCGGGCACGAATGGAAATCAGGTCACCACCTCAGCTCACCAAACCGCCCCTGCTTCCCCGCTCCCCCGCTCCTACTCCCCCTCTCCCCCTCTCCCACTCTCTGCTTCCTCTCCTGGCTTGCTCGGCTTCCCTCCAAGCCAGGAAGGTCACCGGCCCCGCCCAGTAACCTGTCCCAATTTGGGAGGGGAGGGGAGGAGGCACCTCGGAGCAAGAGGCTTGGTCAGTTTTCCAAAATCGGCCCAATCTCTTCCCAGCAGAGCAAGGTAACCCAGCTCTAGGTTCAAGGCCAGCCCAGGGTGGGACCTGCAGAAGCTGGTCTGAGGCTGCGGGTGGGGAGCAGTGGTCCCTGGACAGGCAGAGAGGGCTTCTCCCTGTGTGGAAGCGCCTCCTTCCTCACCTCCTGCAGGGAATTTCCGAAAGATTCCACAAGGACTCTGATCTCCCTGGTTTGTGTCTCAGGGGTCAGATCTGCCTCCCCACCCCTACCCAAATAAATAAATAAATAAATAAATAAATAAATAAACAAACATAAAACAGGATGGAGGGGTTCCTCCATGCCTTAGCCTCAGGCAATCTTTTCCATGGGGGGACCCTTTCTCTTAGAAACTGGTCCTCTCGCTCGGAAGGGTCCTCCCTGATTTTAAGGACGATTTATTTTTATTTATGTATTTATTTATAAGGTTTTTGCCACCGGCAGTCATTTATAAGACTACTTCGTACTAAGGTGTGAACAACTGCCTTCCGGCTTTGCGTGCCCTCGGTGTTGGCTGTGGCGCCCTGGAGCACAGGGGCTCCGATTTACTCCCCTTCGTAGTTCCGGCGCCAAGGACAGGGCCTGGTACACAGCTGGCATTTGTGGGTAACAATGACGCTGACAGCAACGGCAATAAGTGACAGCGGCCAGCAATTCGGAGTGTTCTCTAAATGCCGCTCGCTCCGGCAAGTGCTTCCCCGGTCGCCTCAGCCCACCTCACCCCCGGGGGTGCTGCTCTTACCCCCCTTCCCAGGAGAGGAGGCCGAGGCACAGGAAGCTCCTGAGCTAGCTCAGGCCCAGGCAGTCTGCCCTGCTCGCTCTCCCAGCCAGCACACCGGCAGGCCCTGGGGCGGCCTGGGCTCTCTCTGGAGGTCCTCTTGCAAGGTGGCGTTGGCCTCCCTGTTCCTGCTTCCCCGGTGACTCGGGAGGACGGGAGAGAGGTCGGGGTGCCGCTTTCACTATCTTCTCTCCTGCCCTCTGAATACCGAGGAGCGCAGGAGCTGATGGGCCCAGCTTCGCCGAGGCCCCGAGTGGCTGAGAGCGGGGAGCCTCACTTTGGGTGGCTCTGAGCCCCCACTTTCAGGAAACCCCCCATGCCCTCTGATCTAAGGCTTCATGCTGTCCTCTGGCCAGCTCAGCGTGGTGTCTGGTCACGTCTTCACTTGTTTCCTGTCCCTCTCCCAGGCCACACGGTACTTGCCATTAAGACAGGGACCTGTCTGGGTCCCCAGAAGGTCCCCAGCGTGAGCACAGGACCTGGTGCAGCTGTACCTGGGAGCTGGCGCTGGAGTCCAGCAGCCCTCACTGAGGCTGAAGCTCTGGTTGGAAGGGAGGCTGCTCGGAGCCCCACAGACAGGCAGGGCAGGGTGTGCCCCCCGGCCGGAGCCACAGCCTCTCTGACCCATCTCATTGTCCGTGTCTTGGTGTCCTCTTCCAGGAAGCCCTCCCTGGTTAGACTTGGCCTAGGTACATCGTTTCTGCAGTGGGGCTCCTGCAGGCTCTGATGGGCCACACAGCTCCTGGAGGACTGACTGGAGGAAGGGGACTGCGGGGACCAGACCCTGCAGAGTGTGCTCATTTCTCTCTCTCCCCCACATATGCTCTATAATGAATAAAGAAAGAAAAAAGCCTGGAGAGGTAGCCTAAGGCTTCGCTAGGGTTCAGGGCCAGTTCAAGAGCACGGTCGTCTTCCGTCCCATCCTCCTCCCGCCCTCTCCTCACACAGGGACGCCCACGTGTCTCCCTTTGTCCTCCCTCTCGCCTCCCCCCTTTTCCCTTTACTTCCTTCCTGACCCTCGCCTTGTTCCCAGAAGGGCTAGAGGCCACTGCTGCCCCCCCACCCCCCGCAGACCTCCAGGACACGGTGCCCATGCTGGCCAAGACTGCCTGCGAGGGTGCCAGGGCCAGGGCTGGCCTTCGGGTGCTGTCGTCCTTGCCTTCAGTGAGGTCCCAGAGGGGCCCAGCACCCACCCCGCCCCATGACCCCAGCATGGCACCAAGGCTGCCCAGTGGGGCGCTGGGCTGAGCGCTGGGAGCAGCCCAGAGGTGGACTCCCGCCTGAACACCTACATCCATGGGCACGGTGGCACCGGCAGCGTGTTGAGTGACTGAGCAAAGACGCCAATGGGGTTCTGACTGGCTGCCTCCTCGGGTCCTCTGAGCCTCTGGACCCCGTCGGGCAGAATAGGGAGGCGTCTCCCCGCCCACCCCTAAGCCCCCAGGCAGCTGTGCAGGGTTTTGAAGGCGCCTTTGAGCTGTAAAGCCTGGGCCAGCAGGTGCCCGAGTGACAGGGCAGGTGTGTGCAGTGGTCTGTGTCTGGGTGATGGCAGGACGGGGGGCGAGGGGAAGTGGGCTGAGCTGGAACCCCACCTTCTCGTGGAAGATAGGCCTGTGGAGTCTGCAGGGTTGGTTTTAGGGGTCCCCCCATTCGGGACCCTGGCAGGCCTGTCTGGAGCGTCCAAACCACCCTCCTCTCCCCTTGTCACTCCCCGTTATCACGTCCCACCGTCATGGCCAGCTGTCACAGGTGGCTGGAGCAGGTGTGACAGGCCGAGGACTGGTCCTCCCTGGGCTGGACCTGGTCCGTCACAACCTGGGCTTTCTGAGGGAGCAGGTCTGATTCAGTCAGAAGGCAGGAGAGGAACAGTGGGTTCCAGGAACGTGGGGGCTGCAGGCCTCGCCCTCAGGACTCGGGGTGCTGTGGGGCTCCTCGCCGGGTGCCAGTGGTGTGGCCTTGGACAAGTCGCTTCACCATCCGAGCCCAGTTTCCTCATCTGTCGGGTGGCGGCCATCCGAGCCTTGCAGTGATGCTGTTAAGAGCCCGCAGAAGCCGAACAAGAAGCCTGGCAGGGAGGTGTGGGGTCAGTGGGGGGGCCCCTGGCTCAGGGCTGCACAGACAGTGGGGGCCCATGCAGACGCGGCCCCCTCCCCTGTCTCTTTTCCGGCCCAGGCCTGGCCAGATGGTGAGGCTGGGACAGGCAGCCTAGCCAAGCCGCACACTCCTGGGCTATTTTGAGACGCCTCCTGTTTCCTTCCCTGCCTGGGGCCGTGTGGTGGCCGCCAGTCTGTGCTCATAGGAGCTCCACGAGCCGACCTCGTCCTTCCTCTGCCCCTCACTCCCAGCCCCTCCCCTCCTCGGGCCAGACCTGCGAGCCCTCACATCCTGGCTCCCAGCCTAAGACTTTAGACTCCCACCCAGCGGGGGAGGAGGTCAGGCACCCAGAGGGCACCAGGGTGGGGTCTGCTCATTTATCTCCAGTGGGGAGCCGGGGCTGGCCCTGTCCCCAGGCCCCTTCCTGCAGAGACCTGGTCACTGAGCAGTGGTCACAGCTATCGCTGCAAGGGCAGGGTGGGGGCAGGGTGGGGTCATCTGCATTCCACACGCAGCTTCCTTCAGGGCCACCTCTGGGGCTGTGCAGAGACAAGGCCACCAGAACACTGGCTGCCAGGAGATCAGGCGGTCCCTGGCTTGCGGCCTGGCTTGTCTGAGTTCCAGGCCCGTGGGGGACTCAGAGGTCCCCACGTGCCCTTGGTCACCACTGCAGAAACCTAGGAGCCACGCTTGGCTCCTGTCCCTCCACTCCGGCTCTCTGCGTGGAGTTCCCAGCCACCATCCCTCGCTGGAGGCCCGTCTCCATTACTTGCCAGGTCTGTGGCCTCTCACCTCTCTGTGCCTCAAGGTATTTGTCAGCAGAACGGAGCTGAGGAACCTTCTGCCTCCTGTGGAGGAGCGATGCTCTGTTAATACGGGCAAGGTGCTTAGGATGGCAACAGGCCGTGTCTCTGCCTATCCTTGCTGCTTCAGTAAAACACCTTGGACTCGGTGAGTTGTAAATAATAGAAACTTACATCTCACAGTTCTGGAGGCTGGGCAGTCCACGATCAAAGTGCCTGGCAGATTGGGAACCAGCAGTTAGCGTAATGGCTATGTCGCTGGACTCCCACGTAGTTGACCGCGATTCACATCCCGGACCTGGTGGCTTAAAACTCACGCTGGGGCGCGTGTGCGTGCATGCCCAAGATCCCGAGAGGAGAATGAAGGAGAAGGGATTACGGTGTGCCCAAGATCCCGAGAGGAGAATGAAGGAGAAGGGATTACGGTGTGACCATCCGCCCTGGGGGGTGATTTCTCCCTTTCTGTCTCTAATGTCTCTGTCTGTCTGTCTGGCGAGCACACGTGCCCTATAGCGAAAATCTCTCCAAAAAACAACAACAAAAAAAAGAAAATGAGGTTTACGTAACCATGTGACACTCATTAAACATCCATTTTCTCAATAAATTCAATTTTCTACAGATAGCCCAGTGATCACCTTTTATTATTAAGTTATTACAAACATAACATGATATAACTACTCAAGAGTCATTAATAGGTAGTAAATTCAGGAACTGGTGGTTTAAATTTACTTCTAGTGTAAAGGATGCTTCTTGGTTGAATTCATAAAAGCAAAAGCTTCTATTAGAGATAGCTCAGATACACATGGGCAATGAGCTGAGCTTAGAACTTAAAAACAAAAGAGTTTTTAAGAATACATAATATTGGGCTGGCAAGTAGCATGGTTATTAAGGGCACTGGACTCCCACATGGTCGACCATGGTTTGAGTCCCAGACCTGGCAGCCTGCCTTCTCACTTTCTCTCTCTCTCTTACTCTTTCTCTCACACTGTCCTTCTTTGGTCAAATTAAAATTAATTAATTAATTTAATTTAATAGCTCTTTTAAAAAAAATACATAACATTAAAATGTTAGCAGCATTTTTATTTACTCAAGTACATTAAAGATCTTACATTATGTTGTTATTATTGCTGTTGTTTTGTTTTGTTTTTAAAAAAAGTCATTATCATCCTAAACATCAGACACATAAAAAGAATCTAAATTTGGACATGTTTGTCTTTTTTTCCCTATTGCAAACATTTGAACTTTGGTTATCACTGACAAGAGATACCTCAATTAACTGGGGGTGGAGAAGGATTTCTAGAGATTCTGTGTTCCTCAGATTTCTCATAGAAGGAGAATTATCTAATGAGACATAAAAGTAGAATACAAAAAGCCAAGAACCAAAAGTTGACCTGGGCCCAAGTGGGGCTGAGCGCACATTGGCAGGCTTAAAACCTTAGTTTTCTACCCTTTGAAACATTAATGAAAGTGCACAGTAGGGTTATTTTAAGGATTAAATAAAATAATGTGTATGTAGTGAGTGGAATACTTCCTAACACAAAATAGATATTTAATAGATGTGAGTTCTTTCCCTTTCTATTTTCAGGAATAGTTTAAGGATCAAATAATTTTAAACAAATATGTATTGAATGCTTGCTCTCTGACACATCCTGTTTCAGGATTTGGGGATATAGCAGTAAATACCACTAAATCCCTATACAAGCACCACATAAATATGAACTGTATAAAAAATAAAAAAAACCTCTCCAAAGTGCCTGGCAGATTCAGTGTCTCGAAAGGCCTCGTTCCCTGCTCCCAAGACGGCACCTTGCTGCCGTGTCCTCTGGAAGGGACTAACGCTATGTCCTCGTGTGGCGGTAGAGACGAAGAGGGAAATGGGACTAGGACACGTCCTTCGACCTTGTTTAAGGTCAGGGATCCCATGCAAGAGGGTGGTGCCCTCGGCCTTAATCGCCTCCTAAAGGCCTCAGTCCTTACGGCTCTCACGTTGGCGGTGAGTCCCACATACACACTTCGGGGACGCTAGCCTGCAGCACTGGCTCACAGCAGCTGCTCAGGACACGTTAGCTCTTGTTATCTCACTGGGCAACGGGTCCTGACCACGCCGATCCTTCACGGCTCTGCTGCCCTCACCCAGCCTCCCCTGCAGTACCCACAGCCGTCCTCACTGGCTGCCCTCGCTCTACCTCCCTAAAGCAGGGCTCTCTTTCTACATGGCTTGTCTGATCGGCGGGGTCTGCGATGCCGATAGTCGCATTCATTCGCCGTACAGACGTTTATTCAGGGCTCGCCATGTGCCAGGCACTGTTCTGAGCTTGGGAAGTGACAGTGAGCCTAGCAGATGGTCTCAAGCTTGGATTCCAGGGGGTCTAAATCCCCTTTAGTGGGGCCTGCAGGTGGCACAGTAGTTAAGGCACTGGACTCCCACATGGCTGACTGTGGGTCAAGTTCCAGAGATACAGTGGCTTGGAAATCATGCCAGGCACATGTGCGTGCGTGCCCAAAATCCTGAGAGGAGAATGGAGGAAAGGGGTTGTGGCATGCCATCCCTCCTGGGAGGTGATTTTTCACTTCCCTCTTTCTGTCTTTGTCCTCTCCGGCAAGCGCATGTGCCCTATGACAAAAATCAGAAAGGAAAGGAAAAAAAATGCCATTTTGCTATTGGGTGGCCTCGGGCGAGTTCCTAACCTCCTGGAGCCTCCGTGTTGTCATTGGCGAGATGGGATCACAGAGAACTTGCCTCGTGGGTCTTCTGTGAGGAATGCGTGCGAGCACGAAACACAGGACGCAGCGTCCAGGTGGTAGCTCTGGGGTGAGGACAGTGAGGGTGGCGCCGTTCCAGTCTGGATCACCTTCCGTGGTTCGTGTCAGGCTCAGGCCTGGCATTCAAGGCGCTCCATGATCTGGATCTAACATACACCATCCCCGGCTCTCCACCGGTCCCGGTTCAAACTATGCCATGGTACTGAGGCCACCCCAGGGGCTCACTGCTCCCAGGCTAGTCAGCCCTTTCATATCTCTTGCCTTTGTGTCTGTGTTCTCCATTCTAGAAGTTTCTCACCCCCTAATAACTGCTCTCTTCCCACCTTTGCAAGTAGCTCTGTGGACCTGTCTTTCCGGCCTCCTAGACGTAAGGAATCCTGCTTGGATCTGGGCTTTTCCTGCCAGGTGCTCACCTCTCTGGTTCATCCCTTCCCACGATGTGTCATCACTGTGGCCCTGGATCTGTCCCTCCAGCCACTGGGCAGGAATGTGTCGTGTTTATCTTGTGCCCCCAGAGCCTCACACTGGCCTGGCGTGTTGTGGGCACTCCGTGACGTTTGATGAGTGCCTGCCTGTGTGCGAAGATACCTCTGCTGGCCAGCCTTTATTCCCCACGTGAAAGGTGTGACCAGTGTTAGGGGCTCATGCTCCACTAGAAGAGAGTGTCCTTGGCATGGGCCACCCCCCTGCAGCTGCAGTTGATCTGAGCTGAGAGTCATTGCAGGCCGGTGTCGTGGAGTGTATTAGTCAGCGTGGGCAGTGGTAACAAGTAGACCAGGATGTATAATGGTCGAAACACAACAGAAGCTTATTTCTCACTCCTAGAAGCCTCGAATGCATGTCCCCGGTCTGCATGTAGCTTTCCTCCGTGAAGTGTTTAGGGACCTGACTCTGTCTTGCCTCATCCTTGTCATCTGCTTCCAGCTGGCAGAAAGAGAAAGTGAGAATGCGGAGGAAGTATGGCTGCCCTCAACAGCCTTGGCTCGGGGATGGGACATGTTGCTTCTGCTCCTCGTGTGTGTAGCCTGGAGGGCTGACCGCAGGCCACAGTGCTAGGACTGGGCTGCTGGCCGGGCTGACCCACTCACTGACCTGTGGGGCTGAGACAAACTGAGCAATTCGTGGGTGATGGTTACTCCTGGTCTATGGAGCAGACAGAGAGTGAGGCTGGCCACTGGCCAGGGCAGGGGAGTGGCTCAGTGCAGTTTATGGTCAAACGTTCTTCTCAGGGGTCTGAGGGCTCGTGTGGGGTTCTAGGACAGGGAGTTCAGATCTGGGCAGGCTGCTGCCCCTCTTCCTTAGCCAGAAGTGATCTGGGCTGTCCTGAGTAACATCCCGGCCTCGCAGATGGTTGCAGCTGCTTACAGGAGAATGGTCCACTGCCAGGGCACCGGCCAGGAAACCGGGAACACACCCACTTCCAGGGCCAAGTGCTCCCAGCTGCAGTTTGAAAGGGTTCTGTGAAAGCCAGCCTCTTTCCTACAATGCTTCCAGCCCTGGGAAGCAGAGACCAGCCCCTTGGCCCACCCGTGCTGGGGTGAGCAGCAGTGCTCAGCCCAAACAACCGGTGGCTCTTCACCTTCCTGCCCCCTCCATGCCTGGCCCCTGCTCTGACAGTCCCCACCAAGGGGGATAACCTTGACAAATGGGAGCAAGCAGGCTCCCTCCTGGTCAGCTAGTCTAGGGCCCCAGGGTAATGTTGAGAACCGAGCAGGGCACTTGGGTTGCTGCAGAGGTTGGGGAGCGAACTGGCAGTTAGTGGGCAGAGGGCAAGGAGGCTCAGATTCCGGGCCATGCACAGCTGTCCTGTGTCCTGCAGGGTGGGGCTTCCCAGACTCAGGCCGGGCTCTGCCCGAGTCCCTGATTTACTTACTAAGTCGGCAGGGGGCCGTGGAATATGCATTTCACACAGTTCCCGGGTGATTCCAACACTCTGGTCTGGAGACCACCCTTCAAAGACCACAGTTAAAGGGGTAAAATCTGTTTTTAAATACTCTAATGAAGACTATAATTCTGCTTTCCATGGAAATGCAAATACTTTGTTTGCTTTTTTATATTGACTTAATTTTCCTGGATTGCACTACTGGACAGATCAGTCTCTTTTTTTTCAGTTCAAACTTTCTCAGAGGGGGACGAGCAGTTAGCATAATGGCTATGTCGCTGGACGCCCATGTAGTCGACTGCAGTTCACGTCCCAGACCCGGTGGCTTAAACTCACGCCGGGCGCGTGTGTGTGCGTGCCCAGGATCCCGAGAGGAGAATGGAGGAGAAGGGATTGCGGCGTGACCATCCCCCCTGGGGGGTGATTT
>NW_006160145.1:1253053-1257215 GCF_000334495.1 Tupaia belangeri chinensis
CAAAAAAAACCCCCCCCCAAAAAAAAAAAAAGAAAAGACTTTCTCAGAGGCTGTTCACTGTCTCGGAAAATACAGCCCTGCCTGGCAATGTCTCTGAACGCAGCCAAGTTGCCGGTTGAGCAATCCGCGTCACCCGCGCCTGCAGCTGGGAGGTCAGGGTGCTCTCGGGGTGCGTGCCAGCATTCGACAGGTCGTCAGTGTAGTCACACCACCATGCCACAGGGCTAGCTTACACTACTGACTTTAGCAGAGCTTCTTTCCTTGTTATTTACCCTTTAGAGTACAGTTAGAGCATTACGTGTATGTGTGTATTTCATTTTGGACGTAAAAGGGGTGTTACTATGTAGTGTTTTAACAAAAGGGGGCATTGTAGCTGTCAGGATTGAGACCGTGGATTGAGCCCAACCCCTACACTGTAGAGCGTGAAATCCTCCCCTAGGCAGGGGGAAGGCCTAGGTGGATGGGCAGTCCCTGCCGGTGCCCTGGCTCCTGGCCCAGTACTCTTTTTAGGCAGGGAGAGCGAAGCTCTGCTGGGAGCTACTGCAGGCCAGGCACTGTGCTGGGTACACCGGGTAAGGGTGACGGCGTCAATGAGGACCCTGCTCAGGTAGGTGGCGTGACCTGCCCAGGAGGTCACCACTGGGAAGTGTCGGCATTGGCACTCCAGCCCAGGACTCAGATTCCTCAGTCAGGCTGCTCCGTCTCCACACTGGAGGAGGCCCTCGTCAGCGCCTGACTGTCCCCTGACTGTCACCAAGCAGTCCAAGCAGTTGGCAGTCAGCACACCCTGAGGACACACCTGACCCCCTAGAAGACAGCAGTCACCAGGATTCACTCAGTGACTGTCCTTGTGGAGCTTCCGTCCTTGGGGAGAAGACAGAGCCTCGCCAGTTCATGGCAGTGAGGCTGCTCTACCGAGATAGGGGGCAGGAGAGTGTCGGGAACCCTGCCTCACTGGGACTGAGGGCTGGAAGGCCAGGACTAGGAAGCCAAGGAGGAGCGGGTGTGAGAGGAACAGGAAGGGAGTTTTGTGCCCGGGGAGGCAGGAGTGGGTGAGCTGGCAGGAGCCCAGTGCACTTAAGAGGAAGGAGACCAGTGGGTGCGGAGGCCCACGAGCAAGAGAGGGAATAAGGAGGAGGAGTGGTGGCCGGGTCAGAGCACACAGGTCAGGATGGCACGGAAGATCGTGGTCTCCTAAAAGCAATGGGAAGCCATGCGTGATGGGTCGAATTGTGTCCCTCTCAAAAGATGCAGAAGTCCTCTCCAGAAACCGGGAGGGTGACCTTCATGTGGAAATCTGGGTTTTGCAGATGATCGAGCTGCCATCTTCAGGGGCCCTAGTCGGCAGTGCTGGTGTCCCCATAAAAGAGCAATTTGGACGCAGAGACAGGCACAGGGAGGCCATGGGAAGACATGGGAGGAGGCGAGCGGGAAGCCAGGACTGCCCGAGGCTACCAGCAGATTCTCCTCACCGCCCCCACGAGGCTCAGCCCCACGGACATCTTGGCCTCAGATTCCTGGCTTCCAGAACTCTGAGAGTGCCTTTCTGTTGGGGGGTTGGGGCTTTGTCTTCCTGTCCCCCCCCCCCGAGCATGGATAGCTCTGAGCAGGGGGGTAACTTGGTCTGACTTGGCGTTTTGAGCGTGTGTGGTTGACGTGAGGAGATCTGGCGAGGAGGAGACCGCCATGTTCTGTGACAGCTGAGGGCAGTGTGATGAGGATGGGGCAGACAGAGGTGGAGGAAAGCGGATGGACCTGCGAGATGGTTAGAAGTAGGGTTTATGGGTCATCCGAGGATGCTAGCTTTTGCCAAAGAGTGGATGGCAGTGCCAGTCCTGGAGATGGGGACGACTGGGCCAGGTGAGAGGGTAAAGGTCGTGAGTTGGTGTCTGAATTGGAGGTGCTTCTAAGACATCTCACAGAACTGCGGGCTCTGTGCCCCAGAGGGGAGTTCGAACTGGAAATCGAGTTCAGGACTTCATTCCAGATGTTTCCAGAAGTCTCTGCCTGGAACTCAGCTGGGGCAGCTCGAATGGACCCTGGTGGGGAGTCTCACGTTCCCTGGTGGAGCCTCTCAGCCTGACTTCCCATTATGCTCATGTGGAGAGTTCAAGTCCCGGTGTCCGAGTCACACATCAGCAATGAAATTCGACTCTGAGGGGTGGACTGGTGTCCCCGTATTTCAAAGCTAAACAGAGGCCACTAGGTGATCTTCTCTGTGGGATATTCTTTTTGTTCTTTTTAGTTCATTTATTTCTTCCATGAGTGAGAGAGACAGCCAGACAGACAGACAGAACCCCCAGCAGTGTTGACACGTCATTCACCCCAGCTTCGGCCAACCCTAGGTCGTGGCGCACGCATGCCTGGAGCATTCAGGGAGGTCTGCAGACGCACAGCCAGAACCTTCCTGTGTAAATCAGCCTCGAAGAGCATTTTACCCTGTGCTAATGCCCGGCCCTGGCTGGGGACGTTTTCGAGAACCTCTAGTGTCGGTTTTCCTTTGAGGCTGTCAGTTCCAGAGAAGATTCTTCCGGTTTCCTCCTGTCTTCTGCCACGGTAGGGTGGGAGGTGGAGGGCTGGAGGGAGGTTGCTCAGCTGCAAGAATTGAAAAGACGATCGGGGATCTAAAATGCTTCTCAGAACCTTCCAGCCAATCTCCTTATTTGAGTTTACCTGTACACCAACCCCTCACTCCCACTTCCAGGTGTCTTGGGAACTGCGGGTCCTTGATCCCCTGGGGGATTCTGCCGTGTAAATCAGGTTATTTTCAGGTTTTCCCAGGTACTGGCTTTCTCGGAGCCAGTAAGTCAACTGCATCCTGTTACCTGCTTGCCACTTGTGGCATTTGCCACCGTCTCCCCTGTCTGTATAGGTTATGTCTCAGAGAACATCCTTGCAGTGTCGCAGTCGTCAGTTTGTAAATGTGTGTGTTCCAGCTTCCCCCAGCCAGACACATGTGGGAAACACCTCGGGATGCAAAGTCCCTCTTGCCAACATCCGGGAGGTTTTTGGCTTCGTGGAACAAAAACCCCAACGAACGGCGACGACAGCAAATGTGGCTTGGTTTATCTCACACGAGAGACAGCAGGAAGCAGCAGAGGAGCGTGGCGAGGGGCTCCCCGGTGCTGGGAGAGCACCTCTGTGGCCCTCTGGCCTTGCCTGGTGGGAGGAGAATGTCTCCCTTCTCCAGCTTTGAAGGGGGAAGCAGGGACGGGAAGTGCTGGGTTAGCTGCCCAGTGGCATCTGTTTCAGTCACCGGCCATCAGCACAGCATGGAGGTTTGAAAACATGGAGTTTCGGAGTCTGGCAAATCTTGGTTCAAATCCCAACTACCAATTTCTGACTGGGTGTTTTGGGGCTGGTTTCTTAACCCCCTCTTTTTCAAAAGTTTTTTTTTCTTTCTTTCTTACCTTCATGAATGAATAAGACAGAAGGCAGATGCGTCTTTATGCCACAAGCCACTCCCAGCTTCAGGTGGTCTGGGATCGTGGGCATTCACATGCCCAGCACATTCTGAGAGGTCTCCAGAGGTGTGCCTGGAGCCTTGCTGTGCAGGTCCCCCTCTCAGACCACCACTGAGCATCGATCCTTCTTAACTATGTCGGGGCTCGGATTTCCCAGTGGTCCAAGGGGGATGATGCTGGGCTTCACTGAACAGGGTTATCTGACCACTGGAGGGGATGAGGTGTTTAAAGGCTGGAGCGGGGCCATCTCCCATAGGGACCGGGGTCATCTCCCGTAGGGACCGGGTCAGCGCAGGCACTCCACTGCAGCACGGCTGTCCTGCACCGCTGTTCCCGGAATTCCTGGAGGCCTGCGGGTCCAAGAACTCAGGTGACGTGGCTGAGGCTTCTGTCTGAGGCCCGACCTTCCTCCAGTGCCTTTCCCCTCCCTGGGCCAGTCTGGCTTCTTTGCCTCCTCCCCTCCTGCTCCCATTCCAAGAGCCTTCGTGGCTGGTTCTCTGATGAAAGGCGTGGACCGGGCATTCAACAGTGGGCACACCCCGAGGTCTCAGACATGAGGGCCCCCAGGACCCTCGTTCTGGTGGCCATTGAGGTCCGCAGGACCCCAGCAGTTCTGGTCTCTGTGGGTCTGGCAAAGTGAGAGGAAATGATTTTTTTTTTTTTTAACTTTTTTTTTGGAGAGGTTTTTGCTATAGGAC
>NW_006160145.1:1257321-1264744 GCF_000334495.1 Tupaia belangeri chinensis
CTACATGGGAGTTCAGTGACATAGCCATTATGCCAACTGCTGGTCCCAGGAAATTATTTTCTTTACCAAATGGGGCACAGCGTCTGCCTGCTCGCTCACTCCCTCACTCCCTCCTTTATGGGTTCGTTCATCATTTATTCATTCACCGTGACTGCTATATGCCTTTTACTCGGACACATGTGGCTTTCAAGTCATATAGACCAGGATCTACACCCTGGCCCCAGTATTAGCTGTGGCATCTTGGGCCCTTCCTTAACCTCTTTGTGCCTTGGCTCACATATCTCATCAGTGGTGCTGGTGACCTGCCCACGGCCTGCTGTGAGGACGAGCTGAGGCACCGTGTGTCCCGTGCTAAGGCACGTGGGGGCCCAGAGGACATGCTCAGTAGTGATCGCCAACACCACCTAAACCCTCCGGCGTGCCAGGCCCCGTCCTAAGCATCTCGCCCACACAAGTTACCGCTATCTAACGAATACCACAAACAGCACGCTTCTCTCAGTGTCTGTGGGCTGGAATCTATCTGTGCATGGCTTAGCTGGGTCCCCTGCCTCAGGGTCTCTCAGAAAGCTGCTGTCGAGGTGGTGGCTGAGGTTGGGTCTTATCCGAAGGCTGGACCAGGGAAGGGGAGGATCTGCTTCCACACGCCCTCTGGTGTTGGCAAGAACCCGTGTCCGTGGGGTACTGGACTGAAGGCTTCGGCCCTTGGGCAGCCGCCACTCTCAGCTCTTTGCTCCATGGGCTCCTCCCACACGACCCCTTCCTTCATCAAAGCCAGCAAGGGAGGGAGTCTGCCATTGGGCCACGTCGTCACAGAGGTGACATGCCATCCTCTTTGCGGTGTCCCCTGGCTAGAAGCAAGTTGCTGTGTTCAGCCCATGCCCGAGGCCAGAGGGTGATAAAGGGCACGAATATCAGAAGGTGGGTATATCCAGAGGCTGCGTTAGAGTTGGCAATGACAGCCATTACCTCTCTGTGTGACCCTGTGAGGGCCACAGGAGGTCTCCAAAGAGTTCATGGAAAATGCATATTATGCAAAAACTATGCATGGATTTCAAAAATCATTTGTACCAAAATAAACTCATACATTCTGTTTTTGAAAGAGAGGTTTTTGCTATAGGGTGCATGCACTTGCTGAACAGACAGGGGGACAGTGAGAAATCACCCCCTGGGGGGATGGCCATGCCGCAATCCCGTCTCCATTCTCCTCTTGGAATTTTGGGCATGCATGCACCTGCACTGGTGTGAGTTTCAAGTCACTAAAGTCTAGAACTTGAACTGTGGTCAATCATATGCCCCAACCACTACGCCACCTCCTGGCCTCCTAAACTCACACTTTGATTCTCATTTTTCCACTAACTTTTTTTTGGGGGGGGAGGTTTTTGCCATAGGGCGATTGCACTTGCCAGACAGAGAGAGACAGAGAGACAGAAAGCAAGAAATCACCCCCCCAGTGGGGATGGCCATGCCGCAATCCCTTCTCCATTCTCCTCTCAGGATCGTGGGCACGCATGCACACATGCCCAGTGTGAGTTTTTAAGTCACCGGGTCTGGGACTTGAATCACGGTTAACTACATGGGAGTTCAGCAACATAGCCATTATGCCAACTGCTGGTCCCTCCATGAACTTTCTGAAGCACTCATTCATAAACCCATTTTATGGCTGAGGAGGCCGAGGCACAGAGAAGTTAAGAAAATTGAGCCTGGACTCAAACCTAGGCTGTGTGCTTCTGGAGAACATTCTCAATTTTTACATTTACCTGCCTGCTCAATAGTTCATAGCCATTACTATTAGTCTTATTTAAACATTTACAAAGTGCCTGTTGGTGCCAGGCCTCGTCTTGGCATGGGGTCATACAAACGTATAAGATACAGCCTTGAGGGGAAAACAGAAACCTAAACAGACAGAATTCCAAATTCCGAATTCTGCCAAGCCATGTGGAAACAGGAACAATTTGTTTTTTATTTCTTCTGTATATTTCACTGTGTCCAGCTTCAGCCAGTCTGGGTCATGGGCACCCGGGGGCTGGGTGTCCTCGAGGAGGTCCTGGGACTTGAACCGACACCTGCCCACATGGGTCTGCCTGGCAGAGCATCACAACTGACGCTGCTCCACCATCTGGCCCCCACATGGAGCACCTTCCCCGCAGAAAGCGGAGGTGCTCACTATTTGTCTGCAGAGTGAACCCCACCCAGGGCTGTGCCTGCACTGGGCAGGAGCGGCCGCTCTGGGAAGTGGCTCGTAGCCACGGCTCCTTCCCGGTCCTGCTGGCCGCTCTGCTCAGCCTTTCACTAACAGACAGCAGCAACAGGCCTCTGGGCTTTCAAAAATGGGAGAGAAATATTAAAATTGGGATTGTTGTAAGATTCCAGGGTAAGAACATGCACGGGAAAAACGGCACGGGGCTTCCTCTGCCGATGCCTGTGGGCCGCCGGGCCCAGTCTCAGTGTGTCTGCCTAACACATGGGGTTCCCTCCCGACGCCCGCGTTCATTCCGGCAGAACCTGAGCCCCTGCCCGGCTACCCTCTGAGCTGAACTACGTCTATGTGTGTGTTGTCTGTGTGTATGTGAGTGTATGTGTGTGTGTGTGTGTGACCGTGTATCTCTGTGTATATTTGTGTGCGTGTGTGTTTTACATGTTTGTGTGTGGTTGTGTGTGTCATCTGTGTGTATGTGTCTGTGTGTTATCGTGTATCTCTGTATAGTTGTGTGGTTGCGTGTTTGCGTGTGATTGTGTGCGGAGGGAGGTGGGTATGCAGGAAGGAAGAGTTCCTGGCCTGCTCCCCCCCAGGCTCCCTCCCTTCCCTCCTTCCAGGGCTGGAGGCTCGGTACCCTTCTCCCAGCTGGTCCGCACACGGTGCCAGTGGACGGGCTCTGAGCGCCAGCGTGGCTTGTTCAGTGCTGATGGCCCAGGGAGGGGCAGTGGGGACAATTCCTGGGAGGGAGGAGCAGTGGGGACAGCCCTGGGAAGGAGGTGGGTTTGCTGTCCTGGCCTTGTCTTGTCTGTTCCTTCCATCTGCAGCCGGAGGTGGGATCGCGTTCCTTGCTCCTCAGTCCCTGCTCCCGGGTAAGGTGAGCTGAGTTCCCTCCGCCTGTGTGCCCGAGGCTGGAGGCCTGAGCCCAGCCCAGGGGCCCTTCTGGTGGGACTGGAGGAAAGACCTGGGATTGGCCCGCTCACTGCTCTGGCTTTGTGCTTGGCCTGCAGGGTTTTAGCCCCGCCCCCGAAGCTAGCTGGCTTGCACTCAGAGTGAATCCGACCCCCTAGGAATGACCCTGTCTTTGGAAGGATTTCCTGGAAGAAGCCCCCAGGTGGTTTCTAGGGCAAGTTATGCCTTGAGGGTCTCTAGCAGTTTAGCAGACATCTTCCTCTGGCTTCTGTTTCTAACTAGCCCTGACAGGGAAGGGCCAATGTCACTCCTGGATCCAAACCAAGGTTTTATGACTCAGTTCCCCAAGAAAGGGGTGCGGGACCTGCCAGTGACCCAGGAGGCTGCAGTTGGGGGACTGCCCCTTAGTCCTGGGCCCTACGGCCATCTGGAAAAAGATAGTTGGGAATCTTCCTCCTGTGAGTCTGAATGCTGTGTGACCTTGGACAAGACACTTAACCTCTCTGAACCTAGACTCCTCACAAGTAAAACGGGTCTACCCAGCAGCGATTTTTGTTGTGAAGGTTAAATGAGGTGATATACAAGCTCTGTTCCTGGCAGAGTACCTGCTTGTGAGCTACTCCATCCACGGGAACGAGGGCCGTGGCACGTGAGGGTGGCCCCTCTGGAGCGGGGAGGGAGGAGACGCCCCTGCAGGGGCCAGGGAGGAGCAGCTGGCTTGGTGATTTTGTTTGACTGATTTTTAATTTGCTATAGGGCATGAGACAGAGACAGAGACAGAGAGGGAAAGGGAGAAAGCACCCCCAGGAGGGATGGCCCCATTACAGTCCCTTCTCTTCCATGCTCCTCTCGGAAGTTTTGGGTGTGGGTTGCCTGGCTTGTTTTTCAAGCTGCCGGGTCCGGGACTCAAACTGTGCTGTGGGCCGTGTGGGATCCAGCCGCCTTCACCACCACGCCACCAGTTGGCCCAGTAATGCTTTATTGCTTAAGCTGGGGTAGGATGGGTGGGAACATGGACAAGATCTTTTGGTTCAACTATCACATTTCATAAAAAACACTTAAAAGTATAAGCTGTCACTACATTTTGCATAAACGTATGGAAGGATGAGAAACTTGTTCTTTTCTTTTTAAAATTTTGTGTATTAGTATGTGCACTCACCAGAGAGAGAGAGGGAGAGAGAGAGAGGGGAGATAGCACCCCCCAGGGGTGTGTGGTCACGCTGCAGTCCCTTCTCCTCCTTCTCTCCCTCCTTGGGGATTTTGGGCACATGCACACAGGTACACACACACACACACACACACACACACACACACACACGTGCACACAACTGGTGTGTTTTTCAAGCCAGGGGATCCAACTCAAACCTCAGGGTTGGCCATGTGGATCCTGGCTTCTTTAATCACCTGGCCAGGGCCTGGCCCAAGACACCTGGTTTAAAAATGCGAGATAGAAAAAGATGAAAGATATAATGAAAAATGATTGGGAACCAGCAGTTAGCGTAATGGCTATGTTGCTGGACTCCCACGTAGTCGACCGCGGTTTGCGTCCCGGACCCGGTGGCTTAAAACTCACGCCGGGCGCGTGTGCGTGCGTGCCCAAGATCCCGAGAGGAGAATGGAGGAGAAGAGATTGCGGCGTGACCATCCCCCCTGGGGGGTGATTTCTCGCTTTCTGTCTCTATGTCTCTCTCTCTCTGCCTGGCGAGCGCACACGCCCTATAGTGAAAACCTCTCAAAAAAAAAAAAAATGATCGTACTTGGGGACTGGGCGGTGACGTAGCAATAAGACACAATGTCCTGGAAGGCCGCCCACGTGGGAGGGTCTGGGTTGGCAACTGGAGACCTCCCTGAGGATGCTGGTGTGTGCCTGTGTGTCCAGGACCCAGGGCTGGCCGAGGCCGGGGCGGAATGCAGCTGGGAGCAGAGTGCACCCTTCTCTCTCACTGAAGAAATAGAGAAATAAACTTTAAAATAAAATAGTGCAATGTTCTGAGCTTAAGCAGAGGTGGCCCCTGACCCCCTGGGCCGCAGCCAGCAGCAGCCTGTCTAGGCTGGGAGGAGAAAGAGTGCACATTCCTGGGAGGGACAGAACAAAGCCAGATCTTGTCCTGCCAGGGGCTGCGGTCACCAGAACCAGGAATGGGGACCCTGAGCAAAGACTGCCTAGCCACCTACAACCTCCGGTTCCCACTGGGCCGGAGGAGAGGGTAGGGCTGAGCCTGCAGGTGGGAAGGGAGACCAAGGCCAAGGGAACCCTGAGTGAGTTGGGGAGGGGAAAGCGAGCATGCAGGCAGCTGGAGCCACAGGCGAGGGGCCCACGGCGGGGGCAGGCAGAGGCTCAGAGCAGAGAGGACCTGGTCAGAAGGTGGGGAGGGGTGCGGGGCAGGCTTTCTGGGCCCAGGTCTGTCCATTCTGTATCTCCCCACCCACCCAGGGGTGCCCAGAACTACCCACAGACCCCTAGATCAAGAGGTGACAGGGGTAGCCCCGCCAGGGTTTGGGCTCAGTTTCTCCTACGCCCACCCAGGGCTTCGTGGCCAAGCTGAGCCGAGTGGCAGCCCGCTCCCCGTGGAGGCCACCAGGCCCTGCTCACAGCTGTTTCCTTGTTTCGTGCCCAGCCCAGCCCACCACGGTGGCACGATGCTCTCCCCAGCCCCAAGAAAAGGAAGCTCTTGGAATTGAGGGAGCTTGTCCGAGATCACTCAGCAAGACAGTGGCCTCGCTGGACCCCAGAGACACGCAGGGACCCTGGTCCTCGAAGAGCTGTGGAGACCACAGTACCCGGGAGCAGGTTAGCACCGAGATGTCATCCCTGCCTGGCGGGGAAGCCAGCCCGTACGTTTAGCAAGAACCCTGGTTACCGGCTTGCTGCTGTTGCTCGGCTGTTGGACAGCCTGCTGGGGGAAGGTCTGTCCCGCTCAGGGGGCCCCATCTCCTGCAGGGAGAGATTACTTTCCTGGAAAGAGATTACCTTCCCCCTCGCAGCATGGAGACCCTCAGAGATGTGTATTATGGAGGTACAGTGGCGAGGGGGCCTTGTCTCCCAAGACCCTGTCCCTGCCCACCCACCGCTCCTCGCCTGTGCCAGCCCGCCCTGCGTTTCGGACTCTCAGCAAGCGCACCCCCACCCTGTCATTGTACATGACAGCTGTAGACGGGGTGAGGGGCCTGTTTTAATGGCTGCCCCCCCCCAAGAGTCTCAGTCTTCCCTGCCCCCAGCCCCCTGCCTGTGAGGCTGATTGTCCCATTCAGCACCCCCTCCCCGATTGGCTGACGGGCTTTCAAACCCCTTTAGCTGTCTAATTACCGCTGATGGTGGGCTGCACGTGCAGCTTCTGGGAACAAGTGATTCTGTAATTACCGCTGGCACCCAGCCTGCCTGTGCGGGGGAGGGGAGGGTCTGAGGACAAAGGGGTTCCATCGCGGGGTGGGGTTCTGAAGGCAGCAGTGACTTTGTTCCGCCCCTGGGCCTGGGGGGCTCTGGGTGGAGTGCACAGAGCTGGCCGGAGCCGTGGGGGGCCAGGCCCAGCTGAGAGCGGGCTGTTGGTGCAAGGGCGGTGTTTGTGCACTGAGTGTGTGTTCTGCCAGGCCCTGTGTTCCATGCCTTGCACACACGGTCTCACAGGGTGATCGACTGGTCCTGGTTTCTCAGGACAGTCCATCTTGGGCCACGATAAGTCCCATGTGCCTGAAAACCACCTCAGCTCCAGGCAAACCTGGGTGAACACACTCCGTGGAATTCTCGCCGGCACTGGGAGAGACAGTGGCCCCATTTTACAGATGTAGAGCCACGCCTTGGAGCAGCTGAGGATTCTGTCCCCAGGGTCAAGCAGCGGCTGGTGGCAGAAGCTAACTCCAAAGATCCCCTTTTGTCAAGGCCAAAGTTGAGGGGCTGCCAGTCCGAGGACCCGGGTTTACAGTGCGTTTCTCTACGCCACCTTTCCTCTGGCCTAGGCCCAAGGTCTGCACCTCTTCCCCCACCGCCATGCCACTCCCACTGCCCACAGGGTTCCAGCCTTCCTCTGAGGAGACTCACCTGACCCGCAACTGCACCAGTCTCACGGGCAATGCCCCACGTAACCCCCTCCAGTGGCCAGGGCCTGGGTAGGCCCCTTGGGGCAGGATGTTCAGAGGAGAGGGTAGGACTTTGGCCTTGGGGTCTGGGTGCCACCAACATGGGGCACAGTGGGCCTGGGCTCCCTCGCAGGGTGGAAGGGTTGGCTCTGCTGTGGGCTGAGGCCCCTTGCAGCTCTGGGGGCCGGCCAAGCCCACCCCATCTGAGTGGCGAGAGCTAGTGCGCCTGGCCTTGCCACCCCT
>NW_006160145.1:1265190-1267091 GCF_000334495.1 Tupaia belangeri chinensis
CGGGGTGGGGGGCTTTTTTAATTGGCGCCCCCCCCCCAAGAGTCTCAGTCTTCCCTGCCCCCAGCCCCCTGCCTGTGAGGCTGATTGTCCCATTCAGCACCCCCTCCCCGATTGGCTGACGGGCTTTCAAACCCCTTTAGCTGTCTAATTACCGCTGATGGTGGGCTGCACGTGCAGCTTCTGGGAACAAGTGATTCTGTAATTACCGCTGGCACCCAGCCTGCCTGTGCGGGGGAGGGGAGGGTCTGAGGACAAAGGGGTTCCATCGCGGGGTGGGGTTCTGAAGGCAGCAGTGACTTTGTTCCGCCCCTGGGCCTGGGGGGCTCTGGGTGGAGTGCACAGAGCTGGCCGGAGCCGTGGGGGGCCAGGCCCAGCTGAGAGCGGGCTGTTGGTGCAAGGGCGGTGTTTGTGCACTGAGTGTGTGTTCTGCCAGGCCCTGTGTTCCATGCCTTGCACACACGGTCTCACAGGGTGATCGACTGGTCCTGGTTTCTCAGGACAGTCCATCTTGGGCCACGATAAGTCCCATGTGCCTGAAAACCACCTCAGCTCCAGGCAAACCTGGGTGAACACACTCCGTGGAATTCTCGCCGGCACTGGGAGAGACAGTGGCCCCATTTTACAGATGTAGAGCCATGCCTTGGAGCAGCTGAGGATTCTGTCCCCAGGGTCAAGCAGCGGCTGGTGGCAGAAGCTAACTCCAAAGATCCCCTTTTGTCAAGGCCAAAGTTGAGGGGCTGCCAGTCCGAGGACCCGGGTTTACAGTGCGTTTCTCTACGCCACCTTTCCTCTGGCCTAGGCCCAAGGTCTGCACCTCTTCCCCCACCGCCATGCCACTCCCACTGCCCACAGGGTTCCAGCCTTCCTCTGAGGAGACTCACCTGACCCGCAACTGCACCAGTCTCACGGGCAATGCCCCACGTAACCCCCTCCAGTGGCCAGGGCCTGGGTAGGCCCCTTGGGGCAGGATGTTCAGAGGAGAGGGTAGGACTTTGGCCTTGGGGTCTGGGTGCCACCAACATGGGGCACAGTGGGCCTGGGCTCCCTCGCAGGGTGGAAGGGTTGGCTCTGCTGTGGGCTGAGGCCCCTTGCAGCTCTGGGGGCCGGCCAAGCCCACCCCATCTGAGTGGCGAGAGCTAGTGCGCCTGGCCTTGCCACCCCTCGCTTGCTGCCTGGATGGCCTTGGGCAGGTGACTGAATGCCTAGAAAATGCTCGGTTAAGGGCTGTGATGGCGCCCACCTCCTTCAGGCCTCAGAGACGGTGGGAAGCCCGTGGCAACGCCTGGCAGGAAAAACATGGCTGCTTGTTGCTAATATTGATGTTATTATTTTCAGTGATCTCCTCCCCTCTGAGTTTGGGGACTCAAGCTACCCTCCACCACACCCCTAAGACTGCTTCCAGGGTCCTGGCAGGCCTGGCTCATGTTTGAGCCAAGGAGAGCTGAGGGGAGAGACCAGCACTACCCCCAGGGCCCAAAATAGAGATAGTGCTGCCTCCAAAGCCAGGCTTGGCGGATGGTTTTGCCTATATAAGGCCAGAGTGGTGCCACCTGGCAGTCCCTTGGGGCAGGGAGCTGCAGGGCAGACTCCCTCAGGCCTGCTCTGGTTTTTGCCAGATCTGCCCAGGGCTGCCCTCTGAATTTTACAGGCTTTTTCTTCCTCAGATTTATGACTCTCGAGGGTGCTGGATTTTATTTGAAATCAGTTCGAGAGAGCAGCAGCCCCTGGCTCCAGGCCCCCCCTCCCCGCCAGACATGCCAGAGTCTGGACAAGAAAGAGCCCCACGGCCCGAGTTTTCCCAGATGCCCCCTCGGGCTGCCTCTGCGGAGTGTTTGCGCGAAAGCTGAGCCTTCCAGATCGCCCCTAGAAATAGACCTCTGGTGACTGTGCAGGGATAGGTC
>NW_006160145.1:1267122-1283762 GCF_000334495.1 Tupaia belangeri chinensis
TAGGTCCTCTTCTCTGCCCCAGAACGAGGCTGGTCCCTGGAACTGAGGCCCTGTGACCGCATGGAGACAGAGCTTTGGGTCAGTCCACAAAAAGCCCCCACGGATAGTGGGAACAGTGGCAGTCGACCCTCTCCTCAGCCTTAAAGAAGCTGTGGGACCTTGGGGTAGGCAGTCAACGTCTCTGAGCCTCAGGCCCATCCTCCGGGAAATGGGGGCCATGCGTGCCTAGCCGGTTTGTGGAGGGTTAGAGGAGGCCATGGAGGGAGGGAGCGAGCCCAGGGTTGGCATGCAGTAGCGTTCTGTACACCCCCGTCTCGAGGCCCTTGGTCCTAAGTGTGTGTGGGAGTCTGGTCGGTGCAGTGAGACTGGTCTCAACTGCACGTCAGCACATGGACTCAGGGTGCTAGTCATGTGGGGGATGGCGATTGTCCTGCCCACTTGCTGAGCTTCTGCATCATTGTCCCCGTCAGCCGCGACCGGCTACTTCTTCAGAGCCCACAGAGCGTCTCCCACGTGCATTCCCCCCGGGGTCATCTCTCGCTCCAGGCCATGTGCAGCTGCTCAGTGGCCGCTTTTGGTGGTGGTGGGCACCTGGACCACTGTGAGAATGACTCTTCCTCCCTGCAGTGCAACCAGATCACAGAAAGCTCAGAGAGATGACCCCCGCCCCCAACCGTGCGCAGCCTGGTCCAGGGGCTGGGGTCTGGCCCGCAGGACTCTGTTGCTGCTCTGGTCACTGGGCAGCTCACGTCTTGGGAACCCCTGGGGCTCTCAGAGCAAATACCATAAAGACTTTTTTTCCCCCGTTATTGGGGTGAATAGAGCTCGTCTGAACCTCCTCATCCTCAGTTTCAAAAGGAGAGCTGTAGAGACAGAGCATAGTGATTTAGAAGGTGGGTGTGTTGGGGCAGCAGGTGATATGGTGGTTAAGACACTGGACTCCCACATGACTGACCACAGTTCCGGTCTCGGAGTTGATGACTTGAGAATCACCCTGTGTGTGTGTGTGTGTGTGTGCCCAAAATCCCCGGAGGAGAATGGAGGAGATGGAACTGTGGCATGACTATCCCCCCACCCCCACCAGGGGTGATTTCTCACTTTCCTTCTCTCTGTCTCTCTCTCCAGCGAGCACACACATCCTATGGCAAAAACCTTTGAAAAAAAAAACACCTCTATGAAGTGGTTTGCTAACTGTTGGATTGTGCTATTGCAGTCCGGTACCACGTAGAACCTGAGCTGTGTGGGTCCCGGGTCCCGACCCCAGCTATACAGTCAGCCTTGAGTGGAGCGCGCTCCTGGGCCTGGGGCAGCTTTGGACTTCTAGGGAAGTTAAAGGGCAGGGCTGACTCTGGGGGACTCAGAACCGCACTTAGGCTCCACACCCTGAAAGCGTGTCTCCCCCTCTAATGAGACTAACGTGAGGCCAGAGCTGCCTGCTCTAGAACTGTTAGGTGGGGGAGGGCTATGCTGAGGGGACCGAGACCTAAATGGAGATAAGACAGCTTTATTTATTGAGCAGACACTTACCACGTGCCGGCTCTGCCCCGGGTCCTGGAGAGGTAGGACCAACTGTTCCTGAACGAAGGGGGCATGCGATGTCATTAGCCCAGGTGTTCCAGGACTGGTAACATTTGCATCAGGCCCGCCCGTGTCCCCACGCTGATCTGAGAAGGAAAGGGCCCCTCCCCGAGCGCCTGCTGAGTGGTCCTGCTGTGTCTGGGTGGCCCACTGTCCGTGCCCTGAAGTCGCCGCTCCTGGGCGGTCAGGGCGCGGGAATGGAGGCGAGTGTGCTATGGGTCAAGCGTGCCCTGGTGCCGAGAGCAAGGAGCAGCCCGTTTTCTCTGTTATCTCAACTCAGAAGCCTCTCCTGGGCCTTCTGAGAAGCTGTCCGGTCTGGAAAATGGCAAAAGAAAATGGAAAAGCCGGAGAGGGAAGAGCAAGGGCGGACAACTGAGTCAGGTTCGCTGACGAGAGCCCAGATTGCGGTGTTTGCTCCATATTTTAACCGGGATCTGTAAACACGTCCATGTGCGTTTCCTCTCTCCTTAGCCAGTGAAGGTGACTCAAGTTAGGCAGCTTACGTGATGGAAAAGCTGGGACATAAAAGTCCAAATAAGTTAAAGTAATGGGCTGCATGCAGGGCCTGTGACCTGGGGCTCTTCCAATATTTCCACTCTTTGGAACAGGCCCCACCATGAGCTGAAAACCCACGAGCCCCATCTACCCCTCTGTCCTGGCCCACAGTGGGTTTGCTCGCTCAGGGCCTCACATCTGCTCACCTCTCTCCCTGGGGCTCTGCAGGCCCTGCTCCTGTCCCCTCCCACCTGGACACCTGCAGGACCGCACATCCTCCCCACCGCCACCTCCCAGCCCCGAGCTGGCCCTGGCACAGCTTCCCGCTCTCCCTGCAGGCGGCTGTGGGGGCGGTAGTGAGCTGGGGTAACAGCGGCCTCATTACCATGACCTGCAGGGCAGGGGCAGCGCTGTTTTCCCTCCTAGTTCTGACCCAGCACTTAGCACGAAGTGAGGGAGACGGAGTTTGAAACCGATTTCGTCTGAGGCTTTATAGACATCGCCACGTAAGTTAGCGCCCTCCTAACCTTTACCCTCCACCTCCCTCTCCTGATCCCTGGGAAGCGCTCGACACGTACTTGTTCAATGAATAGATAAATGAAGAAAGGAGTTCTCAACATAAGAAAAAGATAAGTAGTTTTTGCATGTATGACATCGGTGTTTCTCTTCCCTTGCCGAACAAATGCTGAAGGAATATTTCAAGATCGTCTGTTTGAAAGAACCTATTGGCCTGTTCAGAGCTCACACATGGGTGGTAGAGACCCTGACAGACTATGTGAGCGTGTGCACGCATGCGTGTGTGTGTGCACTCACATGTGTGGCTGTGTAGTTATGTAGTCCTTGGTGACAGTGAAGATTCTATCTGATCACATATTAAAATTCAAATACTTTCTTTTTTTAAAAATAATTATCTTACTTTATTCATTGTCATTATTTTATTTTACTTTTTTAAAGTTGCCCAGAAAGAGAGAGAGAGAGAAAGAGGGAAAGTGAGAAAGCAAGCTGCCAGGTTTGGGAATTGAACTGTGGTCAGCCATGTGGGAATCCAGCCGTCTTAACCACCACGCCACCTGCTGGCTCCCAATATAGATACTTTCAACCTAGTGTTCTGGAGCCTTACACTAAATATTTGTGCAAAATACTACTAAATATTTGCATTCGGAGTGCAACTGTGACGGATTGTTACCCTATGCTGAGGCCATGAGAGGGTGTGGGAGGAAAGATAAGAGCCTCCCTTCCAGCCCTTTTTCTGTTTAATCTGCTGAAGTCTTTTCCTCGATGATCCAGTGAAATTCCTGGAAGTGATGGCCCACGTGCTGTGGTCAGTGGTCACTGGGGCTTGTGTTCAGCTAGAGACCCAGGCTCCCATCTCCACCCACCCTGAGCTCAGTGTTCCAAAAAGACCCGATACTGGCTGGGGGTAGAGACTGGATCCCATATATACATATGCATACACATATACATATACTATTATATATATTACATATAATATATTTTATATAATATTTTTGAAAGTATGAATGTGATCAACTTTTTGCAGGAAAATGCAGCAATATTTATTATGTATTTATTAAAAAGAGAAAGAGAATATTTATTTAAAAATGTAAAGACATATACCCTCGATGGTGGTAAATTCTCTTCCAGGAGTTCTAGTCCGTGGGTCTGCTTAGGTGCAGAGGTAGATTCGTGCGGGTCTGTGCAGAGATCGATAAGGATGTTCACAGCAGTGTTGTCTGTGCTGGTGAAAAGTTACAACGGTGAAATGTCTCACAGTAAGGACACGGCTTAATTCATTGTGGCTCATCCCTGTGGTGGGACCTCGTGGAGCCGCAAGATGGCTTTCTCCATATCACACACTCTGGGTTTTCTTCCTGACTCAAGAGCATCCTTTCCTCAATGCTTTTGTTGGATTTACCTCCTCTCGAGCCTGAAGAATGATCTGGCCCTAAGTGTCAGTCACGCAGAGGTTGGGACACCCTGAGCTAGCGCAGCACCTGGGACGCAGTAAGTACTCGCTAAATCTGCAGTCCGTGCACAAGGCCTGGCACATAGTAGGTGTTCCAGAAATAAGTGCTAAGTAATCAAAAGAGAATGGGATGGATCTATGAGGGCACTTTAAAAAATTGTGAAAAAATAGAATTGAAATATGAGTTTCTTTTGGTGAAAAAATTGCAATCTATGCCTAATTTTTTATAATACACATTTTCCACGAATTTAAAAAAGACTCCTTGTACATGCAGCAGTCAAGAAAGGAGTCCAAAATTCACTATACAAATGCAAAATATGTGCGTTATTTTTAATGTGGGATTAAAATAGACACAAATACCTGAATGTGCATGTCTGTGCATGAGAAATTCACATAGAAGAGCTTGAGGAGCCGAGCACTGGTGCAGTGGAGACACGACTGGACGCACATGGCAAGAGTCCTGGGTTCGCATCCTGGGCCTCCCTGAGCCTCCCAGGACACATACGCATGCACGCCACCCAGGCCAGCTGAGGCTGGGGTCGATCACAGCCTGGGGACTCTCAGGGATGTGCTCTCTCTCATATAAAAGAATTAAACTTAAAAGTACATGAATAAGTCTTTATAAAATTTGCCATAGGACATGTGCACTCACCAGAGAAAGAGAGAGAGAGAGAGAGAGAGAGAGAGAGAGGGAGAGGGAGAGGGAGAGGGAGAGAGAAAAGCACCTATGGGTAGATGACCATGCTGCAATTCCTTCTTCTCCATTCTATTGGGATTTGGGTCATGCACACACCCATGTCTGATGTGTTTTGAAGCTGCTGGGTCCAGGACTCGAATTGCATAATTGGCCATGTGGGGTCTAACCACCGTGACCACTATGCCACCAGCTGACACCATAAAAAAAGTCCCTTTTTTTGTGTGTGTGAGAGATTTTTGCTATAGAGCACGTGTGCTTGCCAGAGAAACGGAGAGATGGAAAGCGAGAAATCACCCTCCTGGGGGGACAGCCATGCTGCAGTCCCTTCTCTTCCATTCTCCTCCTGGGATTTTGGGCACACGCACACATGTTCCTGGCATGAGTTTCAAGCTGCTGGGTCCAGGACTCAAACTGTGGCCAACCATGTAGGAATCCAGCACCCCAATCACTATGCCGCCTGCTAACCCCACTTATAAATAAGTCTTTAAAATGTTTCTTTTAAAACAATTCATGGTGGGACATATGCAGGCATGTACGCACGTGTGTGTGCGTAAGTGGGAATGAAGCGCCCTCCACAGGGTCTGGTCACACCGTGATCCCGTCCTCCAGCCCACTGGATCTCGGGCACCTGTGCGCATGCCCAGTGAGTTTCAGGCAGGTCAGATTGGGGTTTCGAACCATGGTCGCCACAAGGGACCTAGTTTCTCACGAGCAGCACATCACTGCTGTGCCATGGAGCTGGCCTGCGGTATGTTTTGCTTTTTTATTTATTTTTAGTTGCCAGAGGGCTCGTATGCTCAGTAGGGAGAGAGAGAGAGATACATAGAAAAAAGCACCCCCAATGGGACGTGGACACTCATGATCCTTTTTCCTCCACGTTTCCTTCATTTTCCATCCCATCAGGATTTAGGGTTGAGATGGGACCCTCACTGCAGCCCTACTATGTACCTCTTCCCTGTGTGGCAACTAACATCCCTAAACTCTTCTTCCAAAAAATGAAGACCTCCACAGCATTGGTGGAGGCTTTGTTATCTGGGCCTTGATCAAACCAGACCTGAAGCCCTCAGGAAAGTGGGCCCTGATACTGCTGGTCCAGCCGCTCCTCCATGGGCTGGATCAGGACGGCTCTGCAGCACTTCTGGTGTGGAAAGCTCCAGGTTGCCGGTGGCTCCGTCACTGTGGGCAGGCCCCGGAGGGAGGTGGGTTCCAGCAACTGAGGTCCCCTTGGGGAGTAGCTGCTTCTGTCCTTGCTGAGTTAGGGGAGAGGGAATGGGAGAGCATTGGAGATGCTCAGCCCACCCACAACAGGATTGGGAAGGGGCCCACCTCCTCTCTGGGGTGCTCTGACCTGAGGTTGTTGGGGGAAAATCGGGCCCCTGTGGCTTGATCACTGAAAAGTGGTTAAATAGGACCAGAAAAGGATAGCGTCTGTTCAGGTGGGAAGGCCAGCTCAGGGCAAAGGAAGAGAGGTCCTCAGGAACGGAGGGGTGGTTGGACAGGCCTTCAAGGTCTTTTCCAGACCCCCAGTTCCAGGACTTCATGAGCTGGAACTTTCCTAGAGTAGATGAGTTTAGGGGCTCCCTGGGCAAACCTGCTGTGGCAGTTCTGGGGGAGAAGCAGGGCCGAGGGCCCCACGCCAGGATGCTCCGTGGAAAGAGCACTGGACAGGAAGTCACATCTCTGACTGACCTTGGGACTGGGTGAGCCCCTTCCCTTCCCTCCCTGAGCCTTCGTTTCCCTGCTTATAAAGTAGGGAGAAATGCTGTTTGAGACCCTGCAGGTCTAATCTCTGATGCACGTCCGGGGCTCTCGCTCGGCCCTCCTAGTCTGGAGACCTGCCAATGAGCAAATATTTATAGATCCCTTGACGTCTTGTCAGGTGAGGTGGGAGAAGCAAGGAGTCTCAAGGCCAGCCTCTGTCCTCCTGGAGGTCGCCAAGGGCGCTTGGAGCCACACAGGCACACCCGGAAGCAGCTGCCCAGTACCCAGAGGAAGGCTTTTATCTAGGGGGTCCAGAGGAAGAGAGAGCAAGCTGGCCTGCTTGGCTTAGGAAGGCTTTCGGAAAAGGTAGAATTTGAGCCAGACCTTGCAAGACGCAGAGTTAACGAGGTTGGAGAAGGGAGCAGAGTGCCCCATGCAAGAGTCAGGGTCTACACATACAGCCGTGCAGGGTGTGCACTGCACAACTCCAGGGGCACGTTCACATCGTGTGTCATGTGACTACACTCCCTCTGTACAGCCTGCATGGCTTTGCACAAAAACCCTGGAGAAAGTGCTGGGGGTAGAGACCGATGTCCTCCAGGGCTGCAGGAGTAGGGATTAGCCCTGGGGCTCCCTAACCCCTCCCCCCAGGAGGTTCCATTTTCTCAGCCTTGGGGCATCCGTTCTGCTCATTCCCTGAGCAAGGCACCAAGTGTCAGTGAAAAGAATACAAAGAGGTTCTGCTGTTTCCTGTGGTGCTTACATGACCGCAGGCTATTGACTTAACCGTCAGTGCCTCAGTTTCCCCCTTGAGAATGGGTGTTGGGGTCAGCAGGTGGTATAGTACTAGACTCCCACATGTCCAGTTCAAGTCCTGAATCTGGAGGCTTGAAACTCACGCCAGGTGTGTGTGCATGCATGCCCCAAATCCCAAGAGATGAATGGAGGAGAAGGGATTATGGTGTGGCCATCCCCCTGTGTGGGGGGTGTTATCCTACTTTCTCTTTCTCAGTCTCTCTGGCCAATGGTTGTGCCCTGTAGCAAAAATGTCTCTTAAGAAAGAAAGAAAAGAGAGAGAGAAAGAATGGATGTCATGAGAGTTCATACCTCATTGAATTGTGGAGTAGGTGAGAGCAGACCTTGTGTGTGAAGTGCCCACCCTTGGGCTTGGTAAATGATACATGTTGTAATGCTGGCCTTGGGGGACAGAGGGAAAGGATGGCTGAAGTGGCTTCTGGAAACCGTGGGTGCTGGGGAGGGAGGGGGAGTGAGTAGCTTGTGTTTGGGCTGTGGAGGAGCCACTGCCAAATACTGATGACTTTGCCATAAATCAGAAACTTGGATGGCTCCCAGGGCACCAGCAGGGTCTCCTGGGCAAGCCACTTAAGAAAAGATGTTTTATGAAGAGCACTGGAGCCAGGAGGCGGAGTTCTTTTCCTCGCTCATCAGGGACCTCTGGCACTCCCTGCATCTGAGTCTCTGTCCCCCGTCCCCACTGGGGAAAGAACCTTTCTTTGCCTCCTGGGCACTGGTTAAGAGACCAAAGATGTGGGAACCTGGGGAGAGGTCAAGCTTCCCAGAGAATGTCACAAGTCTGGGCAGACAGCTCAGCTAGACAACTACAAAGTCCCTGCCAGCCAGCCTTGACCCTTGGGCACTCTCAGCTGTGCAGACACAGGACTGAGTGGCTGGAGACCCGACTGGCTCAGCCCCACTCAAGTTCATCCTCTTGACCCAGGCAGGACTCTGCTGGCTATAGCAGGTGCTCAGACTAGGTGGGAGCTTCTTTCGGAGATTTGGATCAGCCTAGGTTCAACTTCCTGTTCCTGAGACCTGTGCAACCAGAGGTCCAGGGGCCTTTGCCTTAGACCTGGTAGGGGGACACCAGGACCCATTCAGGACTCATTCAAATACAGTTTCTAGGCCTGGGGCCAGGATAATAGTAACTATTCATTTTTAAAAATAAAACAGATTTATTGAGATACAATTGACATGTAAAATTCATCTTCTAAAATATATAATTCAGTGGTTTTACGTATATTCAACTATTCAACGATCGCTAGCAATAAGGTTTCAATTTTTCCACATTCTCATCAACACTTGTCATTGTCGTTTTTATTCTAGCCATCCTAGTGAGTGTGAAATAGTATCTCTTTGTGGTTTTGATTTGTACTTCCCTAAGGACTAATGGAGTTGCGCGTTTTCTTATGTTCTTATTGGCATATTTGTATAGATTCTTTGGAGAGTTTCTATTCAAATCATTTGCCCATTTGTAAAGTCAGTTTATTTATTTATTTTTTTATTATTGAGTTGTAAGAATTCTTTATATATGCTAAATACCGCACCCTTATCAGATATATCATTTGCAAATATTCCCTCCCCTTCTAAGGGTTGTCATTTTACTTTTTTGATAGTGTTTTTTTGAAGCAGAGAAATGTTTAGTTTTGATGAAGTCCAATTAGCATTTTTGGGGGGGTTACTTCTGCTTTTGGTGCCATATCTAAGAAATATCCTATCAAGATCATGAAGATTTACAACTGATTTTTTTTTTCTGAAGAGTTTTAGATTTTTAGCTCTTACATTTAGGTCTCTGATCATTTTAAATTCATTTCGGTGTATGGTGTAAGGGAAGAGTACATTTCCACTCTTTTTGGGACCACTGACATCAATGAACCATAAACATGGACTATCCTGTAGAGGAACCGTATGGATTTCCATGTGCACTTGAGAAGAATGTGTGTTCTGCTGTTGTTGGGTGAAGGGTCCTCTGGAGGTCTGTTGATGTGGCTGGTTTATATGTCGTCCAAGTGTTCTGTTCCTCTGCTAATGGTCTGCCTAGATGTTACATCCATTGTTAAATGTGGGTAGTGAAGTTTCCAACTACCATCGTCTATCTATCCCTTTATTTCCCTCCATTTTTTGCTTCGTGTATATTGGGTATCCATTGTTAGGTACATATGCATGTATGTCTTTATGAAAAGATGTTAATATTTTTATGCCTTTCTTTGTCTTCAGTAACAATTTTGTCTTAAAGTCTATTTCCTCTTGTAATCTTCGTATCGCTACTTCTGCTTTCTTTTAGGAATTCTTTGCATGCTCAATCTTTTTTTTTTTTGAAGAAGTTTTTGCTATAGGATGCGTGCACTCGCCAGACAGAGAGAGACAGAGAGGCAGAAAGCGAGAAATCACCCCCCAGGGGGGATGGCCACGCCGCAATCCCTCTTCCTCCATTCTCCTCTCGGGATCTTGGGCATGCACGCACACGCGCCCGGCGTGAGCTTAAGTCACCGGGTCCGGGACACGAACCACGGTCGACTACATGGGAGTCCAGCCACATAGCCATTACGCTAACTGCTGGTCCCTGCATGGTCAATCTTCTTCTAGCCTTTTACTTTCAAACTATTTGTTTCTTTGATTCTAAAGTATGTCTCTTGGGGATAGTATATATTGGATCTTTTATTTTATCATTTTGATTGGAGAATTTAACCCATTTATATTATTGTGATTATTGATAAGATTGAATTTACACCTGCCATTTTGCTGTTTGTTTTCCAGTCTAGTCTTTACGCGTCAGTATTCCTCCATCGCTGCTTTCTTTGTGATATATAGTTTCTAATATATAATTTTAATTCGCTTCTTGTGTCTTTCACTAGATAGACTTTTAGTTATTTTCTTAGAAGTTTCTTAGCTAATCACAATTACCAACTTAAAATCATCTAGTTTGGATTAATTTTTTTTAATGTTTATGTACTTCTTTATCTTTATTTGTGATTTTCATGCCACTGGGTCCAGAACTCGAACCACGTTCAGTTGTGTGGGAATCCAGCACCTTAACCATCATGCCACCTGCTGGCCTACTGGGTTAATATTAATATCAACTTAATTTCAATAGTATATAAAACTTTGTTCCAAAATGCAGCTTCATTACCATCTCCTCCGTTCCAATATTAGTGTCATATAGTTTTCATCTTTATACATTATAAGATCATTAATAGTTTCATATTTATTGATTTATGCAGTTGTCTTTTAAATTAAGTAGTAAAAGAAACAAGGTATAAATAACAAAAACTACCTTTACACTGTTTTTCTGTATTGACCTATGCAATTCCTGGTACTCTATTTTTGCACATGGATTTGAATTACCAGCTAGTACCTGTTAGTATTAGCCCAAAAGACTCCCTTTAGAGTTTCTTACAGGGTAAGTCTGCTAATATTCTCCCTCTCTCCCTATTTTGTCACCTTAGGAATGTCTTTTTAAAAAACTGTTTATTTAATTTTATTTACTGTTATTATTTTTGCTATAGGGATGTGCACTCACCAGAGAGAGACAGTGAGAGGGAAAAAGGGAAAGTGAAAAAGCAAACTACCAGGTTCGGGACTCAAACTGCCTTCAAGTGGGAGTCTAGTGCTTCAGCCATTGTGCCACCTGCTGGCCCCTGGAATGTCTTAATCTCTTCTTTGTTTCTGAAAGACAGTCTTGCTAGATGCAGAATTCATGTTCTAAAGAATTTTCTTTCAGTGCTGCCTACGTCATCTCCTATCTTCTAAGGCTATTATTCTAATGAAAAGATTAGGAGTTAATCTTCTCAATTAACAGCACGGATGAGTCAGTTTTCTCTTGCTGTTTTCAAGATTCTGTCCTTGCCTTTCGACTACTTGATTGTAATGTGTCTAGGTGTGAAAGTCTTTGGGCTTGTCTTACTGGGAGTGTATCCTGCTTGGAGTTCAGTGCTTCTATGCTGATAGATTTTTTTTTTTTAAATCGAACCTGGGTAGTTTTCAATAATTATTTTCTTAAATTATTATTTATTATTATTATTTTGCTTCTTTGGAACCCATTATGCATATATGAATGTTAAAGATGTCCCATAGGTCTCTGAGTCTCTGATCCGTTTTCTTCATTTATTTTTCTTTCTGTTAAACGTCCCAGATAATCTCAATTGGTCTGTGTTCATGTTTTCTGATTCTTTGTTTTGTCTGTTCCAATGTATGGTAGAGTCCATCTAGTGAATCTAGTGCATTTTTCATTTCAGTTAGTTTTCAACCTTAGAATTTCTTCTCTCTCTTTTTTTTTTTTTTGAGAGGTTTTTGCTATAGGACGCATGTGCTTGCCAGAAATACCGAGACCGAAAGACAGAAAGTGAGAAATCACTCCCCCCGAGGATGGCCACGCCGCAATCCCTTCTCCTCCATTCTCCTCTTGGGGTCTTGGGAATGCACGTGCATGTGCCCGGTGTGAGTTTAAGCCACCAGGTCCAGGACTTGAACTGCGGTTGACTACATGTCGCAGAGTACGGTGACATAGACATTATGCCAACTGCTGGTCTCTCAACCTTAGAATTTCTATTTGGTTCTTAAAAAAAATAGTTTCTTGGGACCAGAAGTTAGTGTAATGGTCATGTCGCAGGACTCCCATGTAGTCAACTGCAGTTTGAGTCCTGGACCCAGTGATTTATACTCATGCCGGGTATGTTTGTGTGCGTGCCCAAGATCCTGAGAGGAGAATGGAGGAGCAGGGATTGCAGTGTGGCCATCCCCTCTGGGGGGTGATTTCTCGCTTTCTGTCTCTCTCTGTCTCTCTGGCGAGCGCACACACCCCATAGCAAAAACCTCTCAAAAATTTTTATTTTCTTCTGGGCACGTGCACATGCATGCCCAAGATCCCAAGAGGAGAATGGAAGAGAAGGGATTGCGGTGTGGCCATTCCCCTTGGGGGGTGACTTCTTACTTTCCGTCTCTCCCTGTCTTTCTGACAAGCACATGGGCCATGCAGCAAAAACCTCAATAATAATAAAAAAAAATTCTATCACTTTATTGAATCTCTAGTTGGTGAAACATTGTTCTCGTACCTATAAACAACTTTTGTGTGTGTGTGTGTGTGAAGATATTTTTGCTATAGGGGGCATGAGCTCGCCAGGGAGATAGAGAGAGACAGAGAGACAGAAAGCGAGAAATCACCCCCAGGAGGGGATGGCCACCCCACAATCCTTTCTCCTCCATTCTCTTCTCAGGACCTTGGGCACACATGCACATGTGCCCAGTGTGAGTTTAAGCCACTGGGTCCAGGACCCGAACCATGGTCAACTACATTGGAGTCCAGCGACATAGCCATTACGCCAACTGCTGGTCCCACCTTTAAACAACTTTTTATATTTGACGTTCTTTATTTATTTGACCATATTTATAATAACTGATTTAAAAATCTTTGTCTAGTAAAGCCATCATCTAAGCATCCTCAAGCATAGCTTTTATTGAATGCTTTTTGTTCCTGTGTATAGGTCACCTTTTCTTGTTTGTCACTATGTCTTGTAATTTGTTGAAGTGTGGGCATTTTAAATGTCTGCAACTCTGGAAATCAGACCCTGTTCCCCCAGTAGGGTATTTTATTGTTACTCTTATTCTGTTTAGTGTGAAGTCTTTATTTTCTACCATGTGTGGCCCCCAAAGTCTCTCTTCTTGTTAGCCTACTGGTTAGCTAATTATTGGACATAGTTTTCTTTAAATGCCTAGAATGAATTAGTACCTCTGTCTTTGCATGTATTAGAGGGTGCTTTCCATGCTCTGCAGTTTGTTTATAACTCTGCCTTAGTCTTCACTTCCTTCTTGTGTAGAGGCTCAAAGCTGGTGACAGGGGAGAGATACAGCCCTTAGATCTCATGTAGGCATGTGCACAGCCCTACTGTGGACTTCCGAATGGCCAGAAATATACTAGAATTCTTCCTAGGTCCCTATGGAACATTGCATTATTATTTTTGCTCTCTAAGTTTTTGACCCTGAGTGGGACCCAGGGAGGAGAAAGTAGGAGCAAGCGAGAGCAGCGGACGTTTGATGAACACTTCCTCTGTGCCGTGGGAAGTGCTCGCGCTCATGATAGGCTCTTTATCTGATCTCATAAGAACTCAGCTGATCCTTCACTGGAGCATGCACTTCCCAGATAAGAAAGCTGAGGCTCCAAGGGGTGAAGGGATGTCCCAAGGGCATGGTGCTGGTTAAGTAGTGAAGTATTTTTCTAATGACAAAGCCCAGACCTCTCCACCATACCAGTGTTTCCCAATCATGAGATAATTCGGAGGTAATGAATACATAGTCCTTCAACAATTCCAATTGCATGCTTGTGTGTGTATATAATATGCACAGTGAGCTTATAACCTTGTGCTTAGGACGGGAACTATACAGGTATTTAAGCTTTAAAAGGGAGTAGATCTAAAAGCAATGATGAAGTAAGATATGGTACAAGGAGTCTATAGTCAGGGCGAAAGTTGAAAGTGATGGAAGCGGGGCTAACGGTGTGTTCTGTCCACACACCCTCAACTCTGACACTTAGGGTTAGCATGGGAGGGCAGGAAAGATGGTCTATACCTGCGCTGTCGGGTAGAATTTTCCGTAATACTGGAAATGTTCTATATCCATGCTGGTCAGTGTGGTAGCCAAAGCCACACTGAGCATGTGAAGGTGGCTAACACTAACATGACAAAAACGACCTTTTAATTGCATTTCGTTTTGATAAATTTACCTTTGAATGTAAACGGTTACATGTAACTAGAGGCTGCTATATTGGACAGGTCGGCCATAGGCCAAGCTCGTTACAGCTGCTCTATGGACGTAGCAGCATCTGTAGCCGTCCTTGAATCCACCTTCATCGGGCAGAGTGTGTGGCACAGAAGTCCCCACCCAGGGGCTGGCAAATAAGGTTTCTGTACCTCACTCCTGGCTTGTCTGCTGGCCAGGCTGGCCTGAGGTACTTAGCTTTGCTGTGCCTCGGTGTGCCCGTCTGTAAAACAGGACTAATGCTGCCTTCTCCGTGTACCGCACAGGCTTTGATGAGGGTCGTGCAGGAAACGATGCTTCGTAGGTCATAAAGTAGTGGAGAAACAAAGAATTTATTCAAAGGTGGTTTTTGGAATGGGTCGTCCCTTGAAACAGGCGTGTCCAGGCTGGACTGGGGTATGAGAGGGGGCAGGAGTGGGTCTGGGGTCATAGAGTCCGACCCGTAGCACGGCCTTGGCTTTGGTGCTCCTCCTGGCTGCTCAGCCTGGGGCCGAACTGGGGCGGGGGATGACTGACTGCAGGGCCCCCGGACCTGGCTCTGACCTGAGGCCGGCTCCCCGCACACAGCCCTCACCTTCCCCCGCATTTTCTCCTCCTGTGGCGTCCCTAAAGGACAACTCAGTCCTTCCAGCGGCTCAGTCGTCCCTGCGGTATTCTTGCTGCCTCTCTTCCTGTCTCATCGAGTCCTATGGGTTCATCTTCCACCCAGGATCCAACCACTTCTCACTGTCCTCACAGTGACCACCCAGAGCCATAATGTCACCACCTCACCTTGGGGTCATGGCAGTGTCCTCCCGTCTGGTCCTACCCTGGACCCTCTACAATAGCATTTTTCTACACTGTACTCAGAGAGATTTTTTTTCTTAAACTAAGTCAGATCAAGTCTGGCTCAAAACTCCTCAAAGGCTTCCTGCCTCATCTGAGAGAAGGCTAAGATCCTTCCAGGGGCCCACGAGGCCCTCCTGCTCTATTTCTGACCTCGTCTCCAAATAATGCTCTCCAGACATCGAGCTTCCGGCTAGTCCCTGAATGTGCTTAATCCTCAAGGCCTCCTCTGCCTGGAATGATCTCCTGCTGGACATCTTCCTGTCTTTGGGTTTCTGCTCAAATGTTGCCTCATCAGAGGAGTTTTCTTGTTCATCTGACATGAATTGGCTGTCTCCCACCCTCGTACCCCCTGTCTCTACAGCAGCGCCCAGTGGGCCCAAGAGCTCAGTCCTGTTGCCGAGTAGATGAAATCCCGTCGGCCTGAACCACTGGCTGCTCCATGCGGAAGCGGCACTGCCCTGGAAGTTTGGAGCCTCGCTATGTGACTCGGGCAAGCTGCTTGCCCTGTTTGGACTTCAGGTGTCTCCTCTGTACATTGAGGCCTAGACAAGGGACTGAACAATCTCAGACACCAGAGTCCTTGACCCTGAGTTCTTTACCAACCCCCGAGTCTGCTGGCATGCATACCTGGTGGCTCAGTGACGTGGCCCTTCGGAGGAGCACTTTCATCTTGGGCTGGCCAAAGAATCCCTTAAGAAAGACTGAGTCTGGGGACCAGCAGTTAGCGTAATGGCTATGTCGCTGGATTCCCATGTAGTCGACCGCGGTTCACGTCCCAGACCTGGTGGCTTAAACTCACACCGGGAGCATGTGCATGCGTGCCCAAGATCCCGAGAGGAGAATGGAGGAGAAGGGATTGTGGCGTGGCCATCGCCCCTGGGGGGTGATTTCTCACTTTTTGTCTCTCTGTCTCTCTCTGTCTGTCTGGCGAGTATACATGCCCTGTAGCAAAAACCTCTTCAAAAAAAAAAAAAAGACTGAGTTTAAACTGAATTCCCTGGGTCAGGGACTGAAAGGCAAGGGGACGACTTCTGTGGAACACGGGTCTCTTGGAAGGGACTCCATTGCTTGGGTTCATGTCAAATAGTCAACCCAGGGTCCCCTAGGCCTCATGGGGGTTTTGTTTTAGTTTTTGTTTTTCTGGTCTTTCTTGCTGGGTGATTGTGGTAACTTGACTCTTCCCTCCTGGCCTACTAAAGTCTTCTCCCCGACCCCAGGTTACTCTCTCTCCCCAGATCTGAGAGCATGAGCGGAATGGCCTCGGAGTTTTCTGGCTCTACGACTCTGGGGAGTCCTGACCTGGCATCCTTCCTCCTCTTCACCACAAAGCCCTGTCCCTCCACCACACCCTCAGACCCCCAGATGGCAGGTCCCCACTCTCCTCCCCTTTCTCACGGACATAAGCCACGGCCGGGCCCCATTCCCTCAACCCTCCCCTCTCCTGCATCCTGCCTCATCTGAGAGAAGGCTAAGATCCTTCCAGGGGCCCACGAGGCCCTCCTGCTCTATTTCTGACCTCGTCTCCAAATAATGCTCTCCAGACATCGAGCTTCCGGCTAGTCCCTGAATGTGCTTAATCCTCAAGGCCTCCTCTGCCTGGAATGATCTCCTGCTGGACATCTTCCTGTCTTTGGGTTTCTGCTCAAATGTTGCCTCATCAGAGGAGTTTTCTTGTTCATCTGACATGAATTGGCTGTCTCCCACCCTCGTACCCCCTGTCTCTACAGCAGCGCCCAGTGGGCCCAAGAGCTCAGTCCTGTTGCCGAGTAGATGAAATGCCGTCGGCCTGAACCACTGGCTGTGTCCAACGGAAAGAGGCCTGGACGT
>NW_006160145.1:1284048-1289104 GCF_000334495.1 Tupaia belangeri chinensis
CCGCGGTTCACGTCCCAGACCTGGTGGCTTAAACTCACACCGGGAGCATGTGCATGCGTGCCCAAGATCCCGAGAGGAGAATGGAGGAGAAGGGATTGTGGCGTGGCCATCGCCCCTGGGGGGTGATTTCTCACTTTTTGTCTCTCTGTCTCTCTCTGTCTGTCTGGCGAGTATACATGCCCTGTAGCAAAAACCTCTTCAAAAAAAAAAAAAAGACTGAGTTTAAACTGAATTCCCTGGGTCAGGGACTGAAAGGCAAGGGGACGACTTCTGTGGAACACGGGTCTCTTGGAAGGGACTCCATTGCTTGGGTTCATGTCAAATAGTCAACCCAGGGTCCCCTAGGCCTCATGGGGGTTTTGTTTTAGTTTTTGTTTTTCTGGTCTTTCTTGCTGGGTGATTGTGGTAACTTGACTCTTCCCTCCTGGCCTACTAAAGTCTTCTCCCCGACCCCAGGTTACTCTCTCTCCCCAGATCTGAGAGCATGAGCGGAATGGCCTCGGAGTTTTCTGGCTCTACGACTCTGGGGAGTCCTGACCTGGCATCCTTCCTCCTCTTCACCACAAAGCCCTGTCCCTCCACCACACCCTCAGACCCCCAGATGGCAGGTCCCCACTCTCCTCCCCTTTCTCACGGACATAAGCCACGGCCGGGCCCCATTCCCTCAACCCTCCCCTCTCCTGCAAACCCCAGAAGGGGCCGCCTGCTGCTTGGCTATTTTTATCCCAGGAGCTTTCTCAAGGAGAAAGCTTGCGAGTCCCTGAGCCAAGGAGCAGGGCCGTGTCCCTGTGGAAAACCTCCCCTCATAAGGGAAAGAATCTGGGTTTTTTTGTTGGGTCCTGGCTTAGAGCCTTTAATTTTTGTGTATCCTGTGCTAATTCATCAGGGTTTGAGTGGTGGATGTGTTGATTTCTTTTATAGGAACGAAAGCAACGCTAGATTATGACTCAAGTCTGGACATCAAGTCTTGTGCAATTTGTGATCAGTCTGAGGTTTGGGTTTTTAAAAAAGGAAAAAAAGAACTCCTTATCTTGTTTATGTCAATAGTGGGATGGAAACAACTCTGTGTAATGGAAAACTGGTTGAGCTGGAAGTTGGAATGGGAGTGGGAGTTAGAACTAATGTGTCAGGACCAGCAGTTAGCATAATGGCTATGTCGCTGGACTCCCACGTAGTCGACTGCGGTTCGAGTCCCGGACCCAGTGGCTTAAACTCATGCCAGGCCCCTGTGCATGCCTGCCCAAGATCCTGAGAGGAGAATGGAGGAGAAGGGATTGCAGCGTGGCCATCTCCCCTGGGGGGGGAGGGGTGATTTCTCACTTTCTGTCTCTCTGTCTCTCTCTGTCTGGCGAACGCACGCGCCCTATAGCGAAAACCTCTCAAAAAATAAAAAAGGAACTAAAAAGAACTAATGTGTCACACACACTCACGCACACACACGCACATACACACGCACACACACACACATGCACACGCACCATTTTCTATGCTTACACTTCCCCAGGAAGAGAAAGTGAGTGACTCAGTTTTATATACGGGAAAACTGAGGCCCACAGAGGCTAAGTAGCTTCTCCCAGAAACACTCAAAAGGTCTGGGGTTGACACCCAGGATTTGGAAAGCCGCTGCCTACTCAGTTTCCCTCCACCTGGATTTCAGTCTCGGCCCTGCCATGCAGTCGCTGGGTGGCTCAAGGCAAGCTGCTCCACCTCTCTGAGGCTGGTGTCCTCACCCGTAAAATGAGACTCGTAATACCCCGTGGCCTTCGGGAGGACGCGGTAAGGCAACGTGTGTAAAGGGCCGGGGCAGAGAAGTGTCAGCGTGTCATCTGCATCCCTTTCCTTCTGCCAGGCTCTGGGTCTCACATTCCCGAGGCCCAGATGTCTGCCCGGCTCCCCCAGGCATGTCTCTAGGAGTTCCTGTGCCTTGTTTTCCTTGACCTTGAAGTTTCCCTTTTCTGTGACTTGGGGCCCTCTCAGGTCTGGATGGCGGTGATGGCTGAAGGTCTGTTTTTCCTGGGAGGAAGTGTCTGGGGGGAAACTAGGAAAGCAGAGGCTCCCCAGCAGGAACCTCAGCTGCCCTCCCTTGTCCCCCAGGGATGAGGATGCTACACACTCACTGGAGGAAACACCTGTGAAGGAGAAAAGGCGGAGCAGGAGGAGGTGGGGGAGTCTTCAGACCGTGACCCAAACAGAGCAGAGAGAAGGACGGGGTGGGAGCAGGAAGACTAGCACGGCAACACAACCCCAGGAAAGGTTCAGCGAGCCAGCCTGGAGTCTTTGAGCCACGTAGGCCACTGCGGGGATTCCGCATCTCATGGGACTAGGCCTGTACTAGCTTCCCCGCTGTGCTCGACTGTGGCTGTGGGCAGCCCAGGGGAGCATGGCCTCCGTGAGAATGCCAGTGGTGATCCAGGCAGACAGGAGCCTGGGCTGCCAGCCAATTAGGTTTCCTGGCTGACTGCAGTTTGAGTCCCAGACCTGGTGGCTTTCTCTCTCTCTTTCCCCTCTCTCTCTCTCTCTCTCTCTCTCTCTCTCACGTAAGTTCTCTGACCCTCAAATTTAGCACCTGTAAAAAGGAGCTGCTAACAATTGTATTTAGGTCTAGGGATTTTATTTCAGTTTTCTATTGTGGGACAAACCAGTCCCAAACTTAGTGACATAAGACAACAATGATGTATTGTTTCTCAAAAGTCCATCGGCTTACAGGGCTCGGCGGGGTGGTTCTTCTGCTACACATGGCCTAGGTTACTCATGTGGATGCTCAGATGGGTGCTCTGCTGGAGCCAGAATGTGCAAAATGCCTTCCATCCTCCAGGGTCTCTCTCCACATGGCTTCTCATCCCTTGCAGTCTAAACTGAGCTTCTTTATAGTGTAATATTGGTTTCCAAGGCAAACATCCCTAGAGGACAGCCCACTGCCCTTTCAAGTTCTGTTCGCATTGAGCTGGCTAATGTCCTATTGACTGAAGGACACATGGCCCCCAGACTCTACCTGTAAGGACATGAGTACTGGAAGGCATTAGTCACTGTGGGTCACCAACGTTATAGGCTTCCACAGGGTAGGGAGGGTGAAATGACAATGTTGTCAAGTGCTTAGCACAGTGTCTGGAGTGTCTGGTGTGCCTCAATAGATGTGCCCATAAATCGTGGCCAGGCCATGATGAAATTGCTCTCTGAAAGGCTCTAGGGATTACAAAAGATCTCTTGGGCCCTGAGGAGAACATAGCAGAATGAGCTAGGGTGAGGGGGAGATACTGGGAGGAGCACATGGACCTTGTCCTTGCCTAAGAATTTCTAGGAAGGGGACCAGCAGGCGGTGTGGTGGTTAAGGGCACTGGACTCCCACATGGCTGACTGTGGTTTGAGTCCCAGACCTGGTGGCTTGCTTTCTCACTGTCTCTCTCTCTCTCATTCTGTCCTACTCAGGTCAAATTAAAATGAGATAAACAAATTTAAATAAAATAATTATTTAAGAAAAAAATAAAAAGAGTTCCTAGGAAGATGGAAAGTAGTGGAGACCAGCTTCAGAGTCTGGGTTTGGGGAAAGATTCAGGTCCACAGAAGCTCAGTGTCAAAGTAGGCCTCTCGGGACAAGGAGAAGATGGCTGCCAAGACATTTCGCAGTGGAAAAGAACTCGCCAATGTGGTGCGACCGGAAGAAAAAGTCCCGTGGAAACTCTCAACTCGTCATGTCCTCAAGGCTCCCCAGGGGACACATGGGTGGAGGCTTCTCCGTGGAGCTCGGGGCTCTCTCGTGACAATGGGGAAGGGGGGTCAGCAAGAGCACCTTCTAGACTGTTCCCTGTAACAGCTTCAGTCTCAGGAGACTGGTGAGCACACAGTTGGGAGGGCTCAACAAAATCTCCCGAAAGGATGAAAGATGAAATGTTTGGGTGGTGGAGGGTTTGGTGGGAAGTGGGAGATTTCAGTTTTTAATCGTCATTCGCGTAATCCACTCAACCCCTCCTCCTTGACCTCCCTTCACGGATGAAGCATAGATGTCCAGAAATGCTTAGTGACTCACCCACAGCCACATACTAGGTTATCGGGAAAGTCATGACATATTTTTCTTTGTTTTTTCTCTTTTTTTTTTGGAGAGGTTTTTTGTTATAGGGCACGTGCGCTCAACAGACAGACAGAGACAGACAGAGAGACAGCGAGAAATCACCCCCCAGGGGGGATGGTCACACCGCAATCCCTTCTCCTTCATTCTCCTCTCGGGATCTTGGGCATGCACGCACACGCGCCCGGTATGAGTTTTAAGCCACCGGGTCCAGGACGCGAACCGCGCTTGACTATGTGGGAGTCCAGCGACATAGCCATTACGCTAACTGCTGGTTCCCATGACATTTTTCTATGCAAAACTGCGTCATGACTTTCCAGACAACCCAATAGTCTGTAAGTGACTGAGCTGGCACTTGACCTGGTGGCTTGAACCCTAGACCCTTGACAACTCCATATCAGACCACACCGTGCCCCACACGGGGATTCCTGGCAGATGGGCCCAGACAGTGAGCACATCAATTCAGCACCTGCCAAAGCCAGGCAGCACCCCAGGCCCCACCAGGGACCCAGGCTACCAAGTCAACCACTGCATCCCCACCCCAGCACACCCAGAGCTGAGGTCACCTGGCCTCCTTGCCAGCACCACAGGTTCTTGGAGAGGGTCCCTCGGCTTCGAGGTGTGGGCGACACGGGTTGGTATACTCATGGAAAGTGAAGGGAACCCTTTTCTTTATGCCTCCAGCAGTATACCAAGTCCTGGGCAGGGGGAGAAGTGGGCGGCTGAACAAACTCCTCTTTGACAGCCCAAGCAGGAAGACCTTGGGGGAAAGCAAACAGAAAGAGCCCAGAAAGGAGCGACTTAGGCCAGCCGCAGCTCTGGCGAGGAGAATGGCTTATTCATATTTGAAGAGGTATTGAATGCTGGCAGCATACTGAGTGCTGGAGGGAGGGAGACGCTGCCCTCAGAATAAAGCTAGGCAAAGCTGCATGATGGAGGAGCCCAGAGAAAAGGCATTGGAGGGAGGGGCGGGCGCTGGCGGCGGTGGGGGGG
>NW_006160145.1:1292683-1294183 GCF_000334495.1 Tupaia belangeri chinensis
TGGTGGGGTGGTAATGGTGGCAGTGGCAGTGATGGGAGTGGTCATGGTGGTGGTGTGGTAGTAATGATGCTGGTGGCAGTGGCAGTGATGGGAGTGGTCATGGTGGTGCGGTAGTAATGATGCTGGTGGCAGTGGCAGTGATGGGAGTGGTCATGGTGGTGTGGTAGTAATGATGCTGGTGGCAGTGGTAGTGATGGGAGTGGTCATGGTGTGGTAGTAATGATGCTGGTGGCAGTGGCAGGGGTGGGGGGGGGGCGGGGGGGGGGGGGGGGGGGGGGGAAGCAGCGCAGTGAACGCGGGCCTTAGGCTATAACCGTGCTTGCCCGTAGACCATTCTGCTTGCCTCTGGGTGTGATTCTCTGTCTCTGGGGCGTATCTGGTGCAAGCTACTTCTCATCACTCTAACCCGAATGTCCTCACAGATAAAATAGGTGGGGTGGGAGGGCCCCTGGGGCCCATCTGTAGCCCCCTAGAAAAGTGCGTCTGAATGAGGATGTCTCCCCGTGCTCCACCCGGAGGCTGAGTAAGCGAGGCTGAGGGGTCTCGGCATTTGTTTTTGGGAAAGCTGCCCAGTGACTCCAAGGCCCCTGGTTGACGATTCCGCCCTGAGGTTCCAGGAACCCCTCAGGAGGACCTCGGCTTCCTAAAAGTAAAGGAATTCTGGTCTAGCAGTGAGAACATGGGAAGCCAAGCCAGCTGCAGGCCTCCCAGCTGGTTTGGAGATGCCCTGCCAGTTCCGTGAGGCAGTTCCATGAGGCAGTTAGGAACTCACCACTCTAGGGAACTCACTGCTCTAGGAGACCTACTGTCTTCCCACCAGGCTCAGACTAAAAGCCAGAGTCCTTCTGGAGGTCGCTGAAGCCTTGCAGAGGCAGTGCTCCCAGGCACACGCCCACCCCAGGGCATTTGCCCTGCTGCTCCCACTGCCCGGCCCGTTAGCCCCTGGAGGTCCATGTGGGTGCTCACACCCTTCATCTGGGTCTTTGCCAACCACCTTCTACATAGCACCCTCTCATGCTCTCAGTCCCTGATCCGACCTCAGTTTTCCTTGCAGCACTTTTCCAGTTTGTTGGTTCATATATGCTGTTCGTGCTCTGTCACCTGCTTCCAAAGGTCCATTGCAAGAGGGCCATGTCTGTTTCGTTGCCGTGGTGTCGCCAGCATCTATGACAGCGTCCCGCAGATGGCAGCGGCTCAATAAATACCCTCCGAGTGAATGAATAATGCTAATTCATTCTTCCCTGTTGTCCAACAGGACCCAGATGTCGTTTTCGAATTTGGTTTAAAATTCCCTGGAAGCAGAGAGCTGCTTTTTGGATCTGTTTTTCTACGTAAACAGTAAACAAGTAAACAAAAAGCAGCTCATCGGTACCTGCGGTGTGCTCAGCCCCCACAGGTTAGCGGGGGTGGGGGGACATCACTTCGAGGACCAGCTCCTCTCTTCAAAGTCTTGGCGGTTTGACTGGGTTGGCTCTGAGCGCTAAGGTCAGAGAACGTGTA
>NW_006160145.1:1294280-1303285 GCF_000334495.1 Tupaia belangeri chinensis
CTGAGCGCTAAGGTCAGAGAACGGGTAGGGAGCGACTGCCCAGGACTGCCAGGGATCCTGGAGCTCCCAGGGGACTGGAATAGTGTGTGTGTGCAGGGCAGGGTGGGGAGAGTGGTTCCGGAGATGGGGACACCGTCAGTGCCTTTTGGAGAAGAGGCCCTACAGGGTAAGAGGTTGCGGCAGACTGTCCCCCAGAGGGCAGCCAGGAAACCAGACCCTCTGCCCTTGCTGGAGGAGGGTGGGCCAGGGTCCCCCCGCCCCCCGCAACCTCACATCGTGGTGTCCTCCCCCTGAGGCTCCCACTCCATGTCACCTCAGACAACCCAGGGCCAGGTCAGACCTAACAGATAATTAGGGTATTGTCACTTGGCCTGGGATCTGGGAAGAGACCACACAGGGCCTGGGTTCAGAGGGACCGACAGTCAGGCCAAAGCAACTCGGACAAAGCTGAGGAAACTCCCTGGGGCTCGGTTTGGCCCTCTGTCAAATGGGCTCAAGGACCCCTTCCTCACTGAATTGTCGGGAGGCCCAGTAGGTGGGGCTCTGGGCCTGAGTCACCCAAAAGCACCATGGTGACAGTCTCAGGTTCTGCTGCAAAAGCGGACAGGCCGGGTCCTCTCCGAGGGCTCCTCTCTCCTCTGGGCCTCAGCTCTGGGCTGTCTTTCTCTGACAGAATGAGGGGCCGTTTGTGTCCTCCCACTGCCCTCCTCTGAGTCAGTTTCCTTGCAGGAACTCCCCCACATGCTCACTCTCCCCACTTAGGGCCTCCTAACCCGGCCCGTCTAACCCGGCCCTTCTAACCCGGCCCTTCTAAGCTAGTCCAGGCACTGGACTTGGACTCTTGTTTGCTTTCGGAGATGCCAAAAGGGAGTAGGAGTCAGAAACGGCAGTGTTTGTCCAAACCGGATTCAAATCCTGCTGCTGTTTCTGGCTGCTGAGCTGTCAGCCGAGACACCCACCCTCTCTGCATCCGGGGTCCTAAGAGCTCCCACAGCTGCAAGTGGGGCAGACCTGCAGCATGGCATGTGCGACGTGAGCCCCTCAACTCCCAGCCTTCCTGCCGTCTCGCTCCAGACTCAGGGGTCACTGGTGACTCCTCCCGGAAGGGTGACTCGTCAGACCTTGGCCTTTCCTTCATTCCTCCGTCTCCTGCTTCTCTGTTTCTGTGGAGTTGGCTGCCTGGTTTTCTGGGCCAGAAGAGAAAATAAGGGTTTAGCGACCCCTCTTGGCAAGTCCATGTTACAGCCGCTGTGGTCAGAGGGGATGCCTGCAGAAGGGGGCTCCCAGCTGTGGCAAGTTGTGGAAAATGCAAGAGGCTTAGCAAATGGGGCTTTTCTCCCGGGAAAACTGTCCACGTCCACCAGGTGCCTACAATCGAGTCCTCTTTGCTGGTCTTTCGTCATCCAGTGAATGGTTATGAATGAGCATGCGATGGACATTACCGGACCCCCTCTGGGCCTTGGCGCTATGGCAGGCACAGACCAGAGAAGCCTTCAGACCAGAAGGGGACCCAGACCTTAGATGGTCGTACTGCGGTGTTCATTCGTCCGATCTACCCACCCATCGCGCATTCCTTCACTGACTCACTCGCTCACTAGCGGTATTAAGCTCCTCTATGGCCAGCCATTCTTTTTCGTATCTGAAGAACTTCAGTACAAAATGGTTGAAGACCCTTGCCCTCATAGAGTTTATGTTTTAGAGAGGGTCTCAGAAAAATAAACAATGCGTGTAATATACCAGTAAGTTCTGTAGATGTTTGGAGGAGGAGAGTGTTAAAAACTTGCACGGAGGGATGGGGGAAGGGACCGGCAGTGTGGAGAGGGTGGAAAGCAGGTTGTGAAATGGGGTGGTCAGAGAGGGCCTTGGAGAGAAGGGGATGAAGGAGCGAGCCAAGCAGGTATCCAGGGTGTTACAGTCTACCCAGCGAGAAATACGAGGCCATCCGAACCTAGCCAAAGGTACTGGAGGTGAGTAAGCCGGCAGCCTATGGGGCTGCGGCCCGAGTGGAAGGAGAGGGTGTTTATATAGGCAAAGGTCACAGTCAATTCTGGATGGGCACGGAGGAGGGGCTGAGGAGGAAAGGGAGTGGGGCTCCCCTGTGAAGGCTGTCACAGAAGCCGAATCAGACAGGTTAATTACCTCTAAGGGCACTCCCAGACCTTTGTGTAATGCTCCCCATGGGTCCGGGCAGGGGTCTGGTGATTGCTAGTTACATTGTTAAGGAGCAGCTAAACCAAAGGGTTTCGGGCTGGTTAGCAAAGACAGTGAGACTATTAGTCACTCCATTTACTTCGGGCAGGAGGAGGAAGTGAGCATAACCCAGAGTTCAAAGATGGGGCGCTTCGGCTTCATTCCCCACTGCTCTTATGAAAGTGAATCAAATCATCGATTCACCCACGGACAGTGGCTGGTTACTTTCCAATGCCATTTCCACATCCTGGGGCTGTAGGAGCCTCTGTATTTGTATATAGGGGTCTGGATGTCTAGGCTTCCAAGGAAGTCACATCCTGATGCCCCCAACGCTCTGGGTTCGCAATCCCAGCATGGGCGGAAATAATGATTATTAGAAAGACCATAAGTATATTCGTTGCATTGACTAGGGCAAAAGTAAACTTCATCTACTGTTAAGTCCCTTACCCAATTATTGTCTAACCAGGCCCGACTTTTGGTTTCCCATTGTTGGACAGGCAGGGTTGTCTCAAATAAACCACAGAGGTCTCTCTGAGAGAAAGGGGTCTCTAGGATGAGTCTGTGTTACTTAGTTCCCATCCCCATCCCAGATTCCCCATGACCCATCAGTTCCCTCTGTCCTTCCTATAAACTGGGTAACAAGGAGGATAATGACACATGGGACAGTCTCAGCTTGAGAAGGTCCTGGGAACCCTGGATCTGCCATGTTGATTTCTCTGTCTTTATTTGAGAGTGGTGCAGCCAGACTGGGATGGCGTTGACCTTGACAGTGGTCGAAGTGATGAGGATGACAGTGTCGGGTCTCTTCCAGGTTGGAGTCAGTCCCTGGATTGTAAATGTCTGGACCCACACAGAGTCTCCCGGTTGGAATAGATGGACAGGCCTGAGGTGGGATAGGCAGAGCGTCTTGAATATGGTGGTGAATAGCCTTTGGGGTAGAGTCAAGGGCTGTGAAAGCTTGAGTAAAGTAATAATTATGGATTTCAGCTTTCCTGTCTTCTCTCAATCTTAGGAGGAGAATTAGGTCTTCCAAACACAATTTCATAACTTTATCATTTCACTCCTAGTATGAAGTGCACACGGCTATTTAGATTAGGCATAAAGTATTTTTCTCTAACCAGCTGAGCAAGCTTTGTTTTTCCCGGTTGGGTAATCTGGTGTATCTGATTTATGATGACTTGCCCAAGGGCCTCGGGGACTGTTGGCCTGCCCTCTGGTAAGAGCAGCCATCCTTCAGGTCCTGTAGCCCACTGCTTATGGGCCAACTTTTCTTCTTCCCGAGTGTAGGAGGGCGAGGATGGGAGGACAGAGTCCGGAATGGCTACGAGAACTTTTAGTTGTACAGATGTTTCCCTTCTGTCTAGGTCTCATCGTTTTATTTCTCTTGTCATATAGTCAGTTGACTTGTTTACTATTTTTTTTTAATGACTATAGTTTTAGAAAAAACCTTAACCTCTGATTTATACAGAAATTAATTTTAGTCACTTTAAGGGTTACCTGAGGCTTGTCCAGTGAGATTGTCAGATGTCCAGGGGGAGCCACTGGGGTCTTGGGTCCCATCATTCTTCAGTTTCAAAGGCCAGCATGGACTTCAGAAGCCCTGAGCTCCCTTCAGAGCTCAGCACAATTCTGTCTCTAGTGACCAGCTCCAAACTTGGGGACAAGGCCCCAGTGGGAAACAACAGGAGGATGCCAGTCATGGGCATTGTTCAGTACCCGGGCTGCCCACACTGGAAGTAGAGTTTCTTCTGAGGCAGAGGCTCCGATCTGGGCTGTTTCCAGATCCTGCCCTCAGAGAAGTTCCCAGCCTTGAGGATTACCGTGACTGATTACGGGGTGCCATTTAAGTGAGAGTTAAATCAAGGTTAAGGTGCCTTGTCAATTTGTTATAACATTTTTCTGAGTTATATGAGAACTTTTTTTTTAAAATTATCTGTTCTGAATTGCAAGAGCTCTTACACTGAGAAGTGAAAAGAAATTCTTCTTTTTTTTTGGAGAGGTTTTTGCTATAGGGCACGTGCACTCACCAGAGAGACAGAGAGGCAGAAATCACCTCCTGGGGGGATGATCATGCTGCAATCCCTTCTCCATTCTCCTCTCAGGATCTTCGGCCCACACGCACATGCACCCGGCATGAGTTTAAGCCATCAGGTCCGGGAATCGAACCGCAGTCGACTATATGGGAGTCCAAGCAACACAGCCATTATGCCAACTCCTGGTCCCTGAAACTAAATTCTAATAGATCTTGCGAGGAGTGACTGAGTACTGCCAGCAGGGCGGAGCCCAGCTTACAGGTTTTACCAGGCATCTGTCTTATTGACTATACAAAAACTTTAACTGGAGAATGCAGTCTTAATTGAAATTTTTGTTCTATCTAGACCTCTTGATCATTTAACTAAGGGGAGAGTCTGGTGGGGAAAAGGCTTAACTAAAGAGACGCAGGAGTACAAGAAGGCAGGGAGGGAGGAGGCAGCCAGGAGCTCCTGCCTGAACTTGTCTCACCCCATTCCCTGAGACTTCTACCCTATTAAGTTCTCAGACAGGAGTTTTTAGCTTTTTTTTTTTTTTTTCCTGATACATGGGCCCAATTTTTTTTTTTTTTTTTTAAGAGGTTTTTGCTATAGGGCACATGCGCTTGCCAGACAGACAGACAGAAAGTGAGAAATCACCCCCAGGGGGGATGGCCACGCCACAATCCCTTCTCCTTCATTCTCCTCTCAGGATCTTGGGCACACACACTACGTGCCTGGCATGAGTTTAAGCCACTGGGTCCAGGACTCAAACCACCCCTTCTAAGTGTGTTGTTCTTAACAGACCCTCTCAGTTTTTGGATGGAGTTAAGCATGCATTCCAAGGAAGTGTTTTGGTTTTTTTGGGAGAGGTTTGCTATAGGGCGCATGCGCTCGTCAGAAAGACAGAGGGAGACAGAGAGACAGAAAGTGAGAAATCACCCCCCCCCGGGGGGAGTGGCCACACCACAATCCCTTCTCCTCCATTCTCCTCTCGGGATCTTGGGCACGCACGCACATGCACCTGGCATGAGTTTAAGCCACTGGGTCCAGGACTCAAACCATGGTCGACCTCATGGGAGTCCAACAATATAGCCATTACGCCAACTGCTGGTCCCTCCAAGAAGCTGTTTCCAGCTTTCAATGATTTTAAGAAGGCAAGTGTTCTTTGGTCAGGATGTACGCTGGGGCACTCTGGGACCTCTTGCCTCTGCCCGTACCTCCTATGGTCGCAAGGCCACTCCCAGAGACGGTGCTGTTCCTATAGGGATTGGCCAGCTAGGCCAGAGGGTGACAGGAACAGCAAGGCTAGCAAGACTCCGATGTAAAAGAGAGTCGGGGTTTCTCTGTGTCCGGGAACTCCTGCCTCCCTTAGAGCACAGGTAAAATGCCAGAGGGCTGACGTAGCAGAAAAGCCTCTAAAGCGGGGACACTGAGGAAGCGGCTGAGGTCCTAACATTTCCTCCACCCGTTACATGATTAAGACAAGGGAGGGAACCAGCAGTTAGCGTAATGGCTATGTTGCTGGACTCCCACGTAGTTGACCGCGGTTCGTGTCCCGGACCCGGTGGCTTAAAACTCACGCCGGGCGCGTGTGCGTGCGTGCCCAAGATCCCGAGAGGAGAATGGAGGAGAAGGGATTGCAGCGTGACATCCCCCCTGGGGGGTGATTTCTCGCTTTCTGTCTCTATGTCTCTCTCTCTCTCTGTCTGGTGAGCGCACGCGCCCTACAGTGAAAAATCTCTCAAAAAAAAAAAAAAAAAAAGACAAGGGAAAAAACAAAGGAGATCAACCTTGGGATGAAACTCTTGGGAAAGCGTCTTGATAAGCAAAGTCAGCAAATTCACTCTCAGTATCTTCAGTGAGGAGGACAGGGGATAGAACCAGGTAACACCCTCCAGGAGAACGTGGAGAAAATAACGAAAGTGGCAGTAGAACAAAAGAAACCCAAACCAAAAGTCCCAAGATACCCACGGACTCAAACCCTGATTTCCCACAAATTGTCAGAGGGCTAGGGGGGACTCGAACCCCCCTTTCCGTCAAGCCCCTGGATTCCAGCACGTCTGGTGGAATCTAAGTAGGGGGCTCTATAACCGTGTCCGGTCAGCCCTGAATCCAGCTGCCTAAGGAGGGACTTGAACCCCCACCCAGCAGGTCAGACCTCAGGGGGCTTTCCCTTGCCAACCCCGAACTTACCAGTTTGTCTCCCAGAGAGCAGGATAGGAACACCCACAGAAATGCCTCTGGAGGACCGACACTAGAATTGCACAAACTTTCTGGAGGAGCAGTCAGCGTCTCTTACCAGCTGTCAACAGTCCCGAGAGGTGGCTCTGGAGCCCCAGGAAATCCCAGGTGGCGCCTCCCCTAGAACACTCTCCCTAGGACGCCTCACCCAAGTACTGGGTAGGTACTACTCTTGCTGGGGCCTCCAAATGTTATAGTCTACGCAGTAGAAATAAGAGGACATCCAGACGTAGCCACGTTTACTGGAGTTTATTAAGCCAGCAGCACACGGGGGTGGGGCTGGGGGCGACTCATGACTCTCAAAACCCCACGGTCCCGAGTGGAAGGAGAGGGTGTTTATATAGGCAAAGGTCACAGTCAATTCTGGATGGGCACGGAGGAGGGGCTGAGGAGGAAAGGGAGTGGGGCTCCCCTGTGAAGGCTGTCACAGAAGCTGAATCAGACAGGTTAATTACCTCTAAGGGCACTCCCAGACCTTTGTGTAATGCTCCCCATGGGTCCGGGCAGGGGTCTGGTGATTGCTAGTTACATTGTTAAGGAGCAGCTAAACCAAAGGGTTTCGGGCTGGTTAGCAAAGACAGTGAGACTATTAATCACTCTATGTACTCCGGGCAGGAGGAGGAAGCGAGTATAACCCAGAGTTCAAAGATGGAGGTGCTTCTGCTTCAAGGGGAAGAGCTGCCCAGGCACTGGGCCCAAGCTAGAGCCAAGGTCCTGATGCACTGCCTTCCTGGTGTGTTTATCCCATCGGATGAGGAACGTAGGGAGCACAGGGCATGGGTCCCTAAAGCTGCCTGAGGAGGCAAGAAGGTTCCTTGGAAGAGATGACAGCAAGCTTAGCCTTGAAGGAGAAGGAGTCCATGGAGCGGGTAAGGACGTGAAGGCTTTCCAGGCAGAGGCACCAGCATGTGCAAAGGCCTGGAGGAAAAGAGGCCCCGCCGCAGTGGGATAGTTATCGGTGGTGCAATGTTTTGGGGTTGCTGCAGTTGCCAGGGAAAGAAAGAGCGAGCGAGGACAGAAGAAAAGCATAAATTCAGCAATGGGCATCGGGATGTGGAATACTTGTGGGCACATTGCTGTGGTGAGTGAGGACCAGGGTTTAAAGCAAAAATGAAGAGGGGTGACGTAAGTTGTTTTGAGATCATTATCCTTGGCTACAAGGATCAATAACAAGGGTGGCAGCAGGCCACGGTTGGAGTCCAACTTCTCCAGGCAGATAGCCTCCCAGAAGTATTGTTTGTGTAAGGTTGCAGTGACCTTTGCGCAAGGTTGTGGCTTGTGCATTCTTTTGTAATCATTTTTATCAGGCATACGTGCATGCAAACCCTTCTTTGATGGCTTTCTCCAGCTCCATTTTGTCAGGATTTGACACAAGTTGACATGAGTGACTCCATTTTGACTCTGATAACTTTCATAGAGGGAAGGGTGGGAAGGGGAGAGTGAGACCAGGAAAACTGACTGTGGTTGTTCGATATGAGTCTTGTACTCCACATACATAGGTTGGATTCAGATCACAAATCGATAGTTATAAGGCGGAAACCAACTGGTAAAACCATTTTGCTTGTCAGGGCTTATTTTTTATTCTGTAAAATTTGAATGCATGTAGCAGAGGCAGCTGATAGCCCAGGCCCTCCCAATCTCCCCCTTTGCCCTTAGGCAGTTTGCTGGTTTGTTATCCTCAGTTTCTGAAGGTATTTGAATTTGCAACCTCTGGAGGTGGAGGAGAACCATCAAAGGGCCTTGAGCAAAGGAAAGATGGGATCAGACTTTTCCACTGGAAAGTTTCTTCTTAGAACCTCTGAAGTCAGGGACTGTTTTGGTTTTCCATTTTGATAGTCCCAAGGTGTGACTAGGTGCTCGGTACCTACTAGATGCCCCGGGTGTCGTTACCAGTTTTGTTTATAAAGGAATGGGGAAGGAAAAGCAAATGACTGAAGAGACGGTTGTCAGGGCAGGCCAGGGGGAGGGCTCTGTGAGGTCCTGTCCTCTAGGGTAAAGCGCCTGCCCACCACGAATGTTCCCTACAGTACCGCCTCTCCAAGTGTGGGTCACAATCACGCGCCAGGCCGGTTTTCCAGTGCAGATTCCTGGGCCCAGTTGTAGACCTACAGATTGAGAATGGCCAGTGCAACCTGGGCATTTGTATTTAAACAAGCATGCATTGAACTTGAAGACCAGTCCCAGTAGGGGCCAGCAGGTGGCGTAGTTGTTACTTTGCTGGACTCCACATGGCTGACTGCGGTTCGACGTTGTTACTTTGCTGGTCTCCACATGGCTGACTGCGGTTCGAGTGGCTGGACATGGTGGGTTGAAAATCATGCCGGGCGTGTGTGCGTGGGTACCCAAGATCCTGGCAGGAGAATGGAGGAGAAGGGATTGCAGCAGGCCATTCCCCTGGGGAGGTGGGGGAAGGTGATTCTCACTTTGTGTCTCTGTCTCTGTCTTTCCCTCTGGCAATCATACGCACTCTATGGCAAAAAAAACTCAAAAACAAAACAAAACAAACAAACAAACCCACAGTCACTATTCTGGAGCCACAGGTGACTTTGGGACCTGCTTCTG
>NW_006160145.1:1303367-1316375 GCF_000334495.1 Tupaia belangeri chinensis
CCGGGGCAAAACTGAGAAACCCACAACATAAAAGTCCCTGGGCAGTTCCGTTTGCCCTCCTGCTGTGGCATGGAGCCTCCCTTGCCTCTCCACATCCTCCTCCCTGATGGGGTCCTCTCTTCCCCTGGAATAAGGGGAAACCAGAAGCCAGAAGGTCTGGGAAGGTTTGCCAAGACCAGCAATCAGGTATGCCCGGGGGACTGGGAGCCAGCGCTCCTTGGGTCCGGTGCTTTCTTACCAAGCTGTCCTTACTGTCCTGGGCTACCTGCTTCCACCTGCTCTCAAAGCATGGCCTCCCCAGAGCCGGGGAAGTTAGCGGCTTGTGCTTTAATTGGGATTCCCTGGCTCTAGTAGTACCAGGTAGTTGGCGAGGATTAGAATCACCTGGCTGAGGGGCTAACCTGCACCCGCCCAGGCCCTGCCTGCTATGAAGAGCCTGGGTGTCTGGGTCTTCATTAGCTCTTTAGGTGACGCTGGATCGATCGTTTGAGACCCACGGCTCCAAGGCCTTGTTCTCCCAGGGTGGGTGTTGCTGAGCGTTTTCTCTGTAATGGTGCAAAGAAAGACCATGTTAGGTAACAGGGAGCACCTAGGGGAGAGCGCTCTGAAAGGAAAAGGTGGATCTTGTTCTTACCCATAAATCACCGAGCGCTTAAAAGCGAGCGTGGGGGCCAAGGCGGTGAACAAGCTTAGTGAGAGGAGGACGGCCTTGGAGGAGGTCTCTGCTCCCTGGCAGTCAAGGACGACTTCAGCTGGTGGAAGGGTTTTAGGCTGGAGAAGAGATGAGTGAAAACAGAGATGGTGAGTACAGAGTGACCGGGAGTCAGAGCTGGGGCACACGGAGTGAGGGGGGACTTTGGATCAGACATAGCCTGGGACTCCTGGGCCCCCCATGGGCTCAGGGGACGCATGGACCCCAGAAGTGAATGCCAAGCTTTGAGGGTAAAAAGCATTCTTCCAGGAAGAGGGCAGCACAGACAGGTCTCAAGTTCTCCTTCCCAGACCTCACGATGAGGCTTGTGTGAATGGCCCGTTTTGTTCTTTAAGCGACTGTTTCCTCGTCTGTAAAGTGAGACTGATGATAGCTTGACTAATAGGCATTCCGAGGATTAAATGAGGTGAGGCATGCAAGGACCTAGACGGAGTCTGACGCTGGCTCTCCGAGACAGTGCTGTGGTTGGGGGCTCCGCGTCACCGCCACGGTGTACACCTGGGGACCTTGTGCAACTCAGTGGACTGTAACAAATTACGTCCTTACTTGCCCCTCCTGAAACTTAGGGGTAAGTCCGCCCTCACTGCAGTAGTAAGGGTTAAATGGAAATAAAGCTGCATTTGAGTGGGGCTACTGGCAGCATGAGGCTCGCTGGTCAGCCGAGTGACCCGGGTTGAAATGCTGGTCTAGGGTTGACTACCAAAGTCTAGCCCGCATGTCCTGAAACAAAGCTGGAGCTGTGTTCCATGAGCTTTGTAGAGACGTCAGGTGAGCCCTTCTCTGAAAGTGCGCTGTTATCTTACAGATTTTCTCCTGATTCTCTTGTTTTCCAAGTATACAGGAGTAACCTGCAGGTAGCGATGATCCAACATCCCTATTTCCGGCTCTGATTTCTTTCCTTGCCTATTATTTATTATTGGCTGGGGTCGCTGGTACAGTGTTACGTATGTAGCAATGATGGTAGGCAATACTTAATCTTGTGTGTGAGAATTCCTCTGTTGTTTTCCAATTGAGTGGGAAGCTGGCTTTTTATTTTTTCATTTAAAGAATTATTTACTTCTTTAGAAAAAAATGGGCCGAGAGGTGGTGGTTGAGGGCTCTGGACTCTCACATGGCTTGACTGTGGTTCAAGTCCCAGAACTGGCAGCTTGCTTTCTCACTCTCCAACCCCCACTCACTCACTCACTCTGTCCCTCTCTGGTCAGTCAATCAATCCATCAAGTTAAATAAAATAATTCTTTTAAAAAAATTATTTACCGAGGCCAGCAGGGGCCATGGAACATGGTGGTTGGAGCACTGGACTCCCACATGGCCAACTGAGGTTTGGAGTCCTGGATCTGGTGGCTTGAAACTCACACTGGATTCACGTGTGTGCATCCTGAGAGAAGAAAGGAGAAAGGATTGTGGTGTGGCCATCCCCAGGGGTGATTTCTCACTTTCTCAGTCTGTCTCTCTGGCAAGCACTTGTGCCCTATAGCAAAAAAATCTGTCTCTCTCTCTCTATATGTATATATATATAAATAATTTTAAAATTCGCTATAGGGCAAGTATGCTCATGAGATAGAGAAAACAAGAAAGCAAGCCACCAGGTCTGGAATTCAAACTGCAGTCAGCCATGTGGGAATCCAGCACCTTAACCACAACTCCACCTGCTGGGCTGAAAGCTGGCCTTCTGAATGAGGGATGCTTTGACCGAAGTTTTTAAGGTACTGATAATCTAATCATAGGTGAAATTAATCCATAGTTCTTCATATAAATGTTGTTGACTCTGGATGTCAATATTTATTTTATTATAAAATACGGGCCTTTTCTAGAACAGTTTAATGGCGCTGAAGAAAATCCAATCCCGTAGGTGACATGGCAGGATTCCCTGTGACAGCATCTGGTCCAGGTATTCGTTTAGGGAGTTAGCTGTGTCTTAGACAATTTTTATGACACCTGACTTAATTTCTCATCTGGATTTAGGACTAATTTTTTAAACTGAAGAGTCTATTTTATTCAGACTTCAGCATATAGATAGAATGGTTTAAAATAGTCTCTAGTCTCTTATTTCTCTATACTTGCTCTTTTTTATTAATTGGCCTATGGGTTTTTGTTTGTTTGCTTACTTTAGAACTGTCTCTCTCTCTCTCTCTCTCTTTTTTTTTTTTACTATAAAATGGTTTTGCAAAAATCCTTATGTAAACTTGGGGCCTACCCCCACATTGGTCTGTCCATGTGAAGGGCTCGCCTTGCAAATTCTGTTATTTGGATTTTAACGGAGCCCTAAGTTAGCTATGACTGCATTTTAAAAAACCCTGTTTAAATATAATAAAATGCATAAGTAGGTGGTTTTAGCTTTCTCAAAAGGCTATACCCATGCAGCTACCACTCCATCAAAATACAGATCACATCCATCTTTCTGGAAAGTGCCCTGGTCCCCATTGCAATCCGGCCCCCACTCCCAGCTCCACCCCAGGCAGCCCCTGTTCTGATTTCTATCGCAGCTGATTGTGTTTGCTGGGTCTGTAAAGTAGACCTGGACAGTACGTGCTATGTCTGGTTTCTTTCACTCTGGCTTAACTTTTAAAGGCAAACCTACTTTGTCCAATAATTAGAGTCTACTACAATAAATCTAGTTCTCTATGGGAAGGAAATTGGTACTACCTATTGAAATATTGATCCTGTACTGGCCACAAGATTCTAGGTTGGGAGATTTTTCTTTCAGTACATTGAGAATAACATTTCACTGTCTTAAGGTTCTCACTGTTGCCGGAGATAGTTTTTGATCTATTATTCCTTTCAAGGTAAATTTCTTGAGCTGTTACCTTTGTGTGTATGTGTGTGTGGCCTTACCATAATTTAGATGTAAATTTCTTAATCATAATTTGCACTCTTTTTTTTTTTGGAGAGGTTTTCGCTATAGGGCGCATGCACTCGCCAGACAGAGAGAGACATAGAGACAGCGAGAAATCACCCCCCACAGGGGATGGTCACGCCGTAATCCCTTCTCCTCCATTCTCCTCTTGGGATCTTGGGCAGGCACGCACACGCACCCGGCGTGAGTTTTAAGCCACCGGGTCCAGGACACGAACTGCGGTCAACTACGTGGGAGTCCAGTGACATAGCCATTACGCTAACTGCTGGTTCCCCTAATTTGCATTCTTGAATCCATTCTTTGGTGTCTGATTAGCACTCATAATACATCCCTCCCTGCCTTTTGATAGGCGTTTACCTTAGGGCATGTGTGCCCACTGGGAAAAGAGAGCGAGTGAGCGAGAGAGAGAGAGAGAGAGAGAGACAGACAGTGAAAGGGAAAGTGGGAAATCATCCCCCAGGCAGGAGGGTGATGGACACGCCGCAATATCTTCTCCTCCTGGGATCCTGGGCATACTCTCACATGAACCCAGCATGATTTTCAAGCCACCAGGTCTGAAATTGGAACAGTGGTCAGCCATGGGAGTCCAGCAATGCAACTGCTTTGCCATCTGCTGGCCCTGATGATACATCTTTTTCAGGTTGTTTCTCCCTATTTTGGGGGACCCCAAATGAATATGTATATGTGAGTGTATTTAACATCTTTTCATATTCTTTCTCTTCCTTTCTCTTGTGTCTTCATGCCTCATTCTAGAAAGTTTCTTCAGCCTGATCTTCTAGGTCACTAAATTTCTCTTTAGCTGTATCTAATCTCCTATTAAACTCTTCCCTTGAGGTTTTTCTTTTTCCGTCACTGTATTTTAACCTCTATAATCTCTAATTTTCTTTCAAGTCTGTCATTTTAATAACTTCTAATTTTTCTTTTCAAATCTGAAACTTGGGTTTTATCTCCTTCAACAGAAAGGCAATTATGTTACCATCTACTCCCAATAGCTAGTGTTCAGTTGGTCTTTCTGTTGGCTGTACTAGTTTTGGCTTTTAGTACTTATTCATGTGCCTGGATTTTCTTTTTGCTGAAAAACATTTGAAAAATAATTCTTTGAGAAACTCAAAGTCTACAGTAACAGTTTCCTGAGTATTTGTTTCTGCCAAGGACTTTGAGTCACCGACAATGCAGGATGACTTTAATGCAGTTTCAGAACTTGAGACTTTCTGGGCATTATGTGACATGAAACCAGACTGAAGTTTGTGCAAAGACTGGCTTTCTGTTAGTTCATTCTCCTTCCCAAGGCTAACCTGGGAGGTGTTGGGTTTAAATCCTTGTTCTCTTGTGGAACCATAGAAGTTACTTGTCTCTGTAAGTTTCAGTTTCACCCCCTCTAGCTGAGAGTGGTATCATCTTATCTGACAGATGGAGAAACTGATGCCCGGACAAGGAAGGAGATTCTTCCAACATTCTTCCAACCTAGAACTTAGGTCTCTCTAGGGTACTTCTACCTGATGTTTCCTTTTTATTTTTCAATTTGTACTGAGGGGTCTATATCCTTAAATACCTCACTTCCCCCATATACACATAAAGAAGATTCTACAAACCCTATCATACTTACTTACATACTTCTTTAACAAGGAAGGATTTAAACTGGGTAACAGTACTGAGACACCAGAAGAGGCTGTGTAAGGCAAGGGAACGGAAAGCTGGAAGGGCAAAGCAGAACTAAAAATGGTTTGTAGAATACTACACAAAGTGACATTAAACCTATCCAGGTATGGGGCCAGTAGGTGGCATGGTGGTTAAGGCACTGGCCTTCCACATGGCCAACTGTGGTTCGAGTCCCGAACCAGGGGCTTAAAAATCACACAGGCATGTACACCTAAAATCCCAAGAGGAGAATGGGGGAGAAGAGACCATTTCCCCAGAGGGGTAATCTCTCATTTTGTCTATCTCTGTCTCTCTCCGGTGAGTGCACACACACCCTATGGCAAAAAAATAAATAAATAAAATTAAATTTAAAAAAGTATACTGGTATAAACATATGACCGTGTACTAGTTTCACAAATGAACAGGAGGCCAGCCAGTTTCTACTGTACTTTTCACGTCCACCTCCCCTTCCCAGCTTCCAGGGCTGTCCTTCAGCTTTTGTCAGCGCCAGTTGGTCTGATCTTGAGACCCTGGGTGTAGATTGGAAGGTAGGTGGTGGGAGACTGAGGAATCCTGAAACCAAGGGTGTAGTCAAGACTTGAGAGAAGGCTTGGAATATCCCAACACTAGACAACTTAGGGCTGAGGTTTAGGGACATTATTACCTTTGTGGTAATGTATTACCTATCATTTACAACAGGCTTTTAAAAGTGACTTTGGAATATTTCTCTTATAAGAGACCCCCCACTACCACAGTTCCCCACTCTCAACAAGAACCCTCAATAGGGTCTCATACCATGATCTCCTTCCTCCCTCAAGGCACACGACCTTTTCCAGCCAGCCAAGATCACGGGCTCACAGGTATGCACACCTGATGCGTTCAAGCTAACCTGGGACCTGAACCCAGGTCTTCCATATGACTTCCAGTATGGCAGAGTGTTGCACGTCCACTGTGCCACTGTGGCCAGGCCTATGTTTGCCTTTTTCTATAGAAAAGAAAGTCTTGACAGAGATCCAATCTCTAGGTGTCTTCCAGGCTTTGCCACATGTTCACTTCCTTATCAGAAAATACATTTTTTAAAAAGACGTTTTTGCTATAGGATGCATGCAATCACCAGAGAGAGCCAGACAGAAAGCAAGAAATCAACCCCCAGGAGGGATGGCCACACCATAATCCATTCTCCTCCATTCACCTCTCAGGATTTTGGGCATGCACACATGCCTGGTGTGAGTTTTAAGCTGGCAGGTCTGGGACGCGAACCATGGTCGACTACATGGAAGTCCAGTGATATAACTACATTATGCCATCTGCTGGTCCCTAGAAAACATACTTTATTAAGAAAACACATTTCTTTCAGTTGCCAACCTTGGCTCCCGTTTTCTGCTCTGTAAGCTTACCTGGAGAGGTTCTCATTCTATCTGTGTTAAATAACCTCCCTTCTCCATCGGCCTATCAGGCCACACTTCGCTCCAGCTGCCCTACCCTATCCAGATCCTGTTTCCTATTGTCTTAGTCTGTTATTGCATTGCTAACACAAATATCTGAGACTAGATTTTTAAAAATAGTATAGGGGTTTATAGACTCACAACTCTGATGGCTGGAAAAGTCCAAAGCCATAGGCCTGGCATCAGGCTGGCCTGTAGTGTGGCCAACAGAAACGGAGGATGGCAGGTACATGCAACGAGAGAGAGCTACAGGAATCTCTCCTTTTTAACATTTATTTGTTTAAAAAACATTTTTGCCATAAAGTACATGCATTTACTGGAGAGAGACAAAGAGAAGGAAAGTGAGAAGTCACTTCCCAGGGTGGATGACCATGCCGTAAACCCTTCTCCTCCATTCTTAGGATTTTGGCCATGCACGCACATGTGCTGGATGTGGTTTTCAAGCAGCAGGGTCTGGGACTTGAACCATAGAGTTGGCCTTGTGGGATCTGGCACCTTAACCACCACACCACCTGCTAGCCCCGGCTCTCCCTTTTGATAACGGCCTGCTCTCGTGAGAATTACCCTTTCTCATGAGAGCCAGAACTCACTGTGTCTCGTTAATCTAGTCATGAGAGTGCCGCCTCAGTGTTACATTCACCCGGATCCAGGCGCTGCCCACTAGGCCTCACTGCCGCCAGCACCAAATTCCAAAACACGAAACTCTGAAAGACAATCCCTTATCCAAACCATAACTCTAGATACCTGGGGTGCCTGATTGATGGCTGGGGAGATGGGACAGACTAGTGGGACGCTGGTAACAACTTCTTGCAGAGCAAGAAGACCAAGAGCCCCCCTCTCCCCCAGTTTAGATGAACTGGAATAACTGCTTAAATCCTGGGCCTCCGTGCTGGTCTGCCTGATGCTATGGAACTATCCAAATAACTGTCACAACTTGGAGTTTGTTGTTAAAGTGACGGGGGACAAAGATACTTGATATGTGGTCCCAGTTCCAAGAGAAGGCTAAAGACCCCTGGTGATAAATGCTTCCTGCCTTTTAGACAGAGGTTACGCCTAACATCCTGGCCTTTCCCACCAGCACTCCTCAGGACCGACAGGGATGTCGGTACCACCTTTTGGAAGGCAAAGATAGCCCTTCTTTTTTTTTTTTTTTTTTTTGGAGAGGTTTTTGCTATAGGGCGTGTGCACTTGCCAGACAGACAGAGAGAGACAGAGAGATAGAAAGCGAGAAATCACCCACTAGGGGGGATGATCACGCCCCAATCCCTTCTCCTCCATTCTCCTCTCAGGATCTTGGGCACACACGCACACGTACCCGGCATGAGTTTAAGCCACCGGGTCCAGGACTCAAACCATGGTCAACTACATGGGAATCCAGCGACTTAGCCATTATGTTAACTGCTGGTCCCAAGATATCCCATTTTCTTGAAGGACAGTGTGGCCTACCTACCTCCAGAGTTGGGAGCACCATTGAAATAAAACTCTTTACTTCTAGGACAGGAAGTTTGGTCCAGGAAAAACCTTCTGCTTGTGGAATGAGGGGTTAGTCCAGGCATAAACACTCACATTTATTACATTTCTTCCTGAACACATCTGTTCCTAACACTGGTGAGTGAAGTTCTTTGTGTGACTGCTGATGAAAGGTTAGCATCCTAACTTAAGATGTCCTACGGCTTCATCTGGTCATTGCCAGATGAAGGTGTCTCTTGGGTCTTCCATGGCTGAATTCCTTATTGATGGCTCATCTTTTCATTGGTTGGCAATATTCTCGTGGATGTACCTGTCTTCATCATTAACCGTTAGTTATTTCATTATCTACATGCCGGGTACTGTGCTAAGGTTATGATGATGAAGGCTGACCTAGCAGGACACTGAACAAAGACCGATATTAAATGTCACCGAGGAGAAATTGTAGGTTGCTAAGGGTACATTACAAGCAGACTGCATATGGTTGGAAATGTTGGACAGATTATTTGGTACTTTTTTTTTATATATATGTAAGGGATTTCCTAAGGTGCATGCACTCGCCAGAGGGACAGTGAGAGGGAAAGTGAGAAATCATCCCCTGAGGGGATGGCCATGCTGCAATTCCTTCTCCTTCTTTCTCTTCCTGGGGTCTTGGGCACACACGCCCAACATGAGTTTCAAGCCACTGGGTCCGGGACTTGAACTGTGATCTGTCATGTGGGAGTCCAGCGACGGAACTGCTACGTCCTCTGTTGGCTCCCAGATTATTTGGTACTTTCAAGTGCTGGTGCTTCAAAAGAAGAAACATGGCTTTATACATGTGAGAGGATGTTACTTAGTGGAAGAAGAGTTTGGTGGTATTTGGTGGAAGGGGCATAATCTAGGTTTTTATAAAAAGGGGTCTTGGTATCTTGGGGTATGAAGGTTGTCTTAAAGAATTAGAGGCAGATTGGGCCTCATTTTCTTATCTCTGTTTTTTACCACCTGATTTGTTTGTTCTTTGAGGCTTTAAGAGGTACTTGAGAGCCAGGAGGTAGCATAGTGTTTAGGGTGTTGGACTCCTGCATGGTTGACCGTGGTTTGTGTCCCAGACCTGATGGCTTGAAAATCATGCTGGACATGTGTGTGCATGCCCAAGATCCCAGGAGTAAAATGAAGGAGAAAGGATTGTGGCATGGCCATCCTTCCCGAGGGGTGTTTTCTCACTTCCCCTCTTATTTCTCTCTCTTTATTGAGCGTGCATGCCCTATGGCAAAAACCTTTAAAAAACCAAAAAGGTGGGACCAGCAGCTAGTGTAATGGCTATGTCACTGAACTCTCATGTAGTTGACAGTGGTTCGAGTCCCAGACTCGGCGGCTTAAATTCACGCTGGACGCGTGTGCCTGCGTGTCCAAGATCCTGAGAGAATGGAGGAGAAGGGATTATGGCATGGCCATACCCTCTGGGGGGTGATTTCTCGCTTTCTGTCTCTCTGTCTCCCTCTGTCTTTCTGGTGAGCGCATGCATCCTATAGCAAAAACCTTTCCAAAAAAATTTAAAAAGAAAAGCTATTTCTTGGGTCATATCCAGTATTTATCCAGTATTTTTGGCTAGTTTTCAGGAGGAAGGTTGATTTGAAAGTCTGAAGTCCTCTTAAGTACAATTAAGGGAATTTGGTAGAACTGAGATTCCCAGGTCTTGCCCTAGACATACTGAATGGAAGTCCACAGGTGAGATTGTCCAGGTGTACCCAAACAGAGCCTCCAAGTGATTCTGATGGACTTTAAAGTTTGAGAACCACGTACCCAGCCCATGGCTGCTAATGACAGAATCCTATGAAAGCTGTCACGGTGAGTGGTGAAGGTGTTTAGAGGCAGCCATGTGAGGTAGGAGGACTGAGGGGTCAAAGTGTCAGCCTTGAGCATCTGACATGGCCAGCTTGGGGAAAAATAGGCAAAAGAAAAGTGAGTATTCTAGAGCAATGGGTTGGTAAAACTTCTCTGTAAGATGCAAGTCTTTGTGGGCCCTATGTGGCCCTTGTCACCGCTGTTCCTCTCTGTCACAGTACAAGGGCAGCCATCTTCAGTGCACGAGTCCATGAATGTGGCTGTGCTCTAAGAAAACATCGTCTACAACACAGATGACAAGCCAGGATGGCCCCCAGGCGGCAGTTTACTGATGCCTGTTCTAGCAGAATGATCTACAGTGTCGCTGCTATCATATTTAATCAGCAGAATACTTTGTTCTTATTTAGAGCCCAATAAGCCAGGACCTACTCTGGTTGAAGCACAGGGAACCCAGAGTCCACCTGTTCAGTTCTCTATTTTCTCCAAGTGTTTCTCAAGAAGGGAGACGGGAGAATGGGTTCCTTGGGACACATTCCTAATGACATCTCAGCAGAGAGCTTTGGTGCCTGGGCTTGGGGCCTTAGTTCACTCTTGTTACTTACAATAATATATCTGAAACTGGGTGACATAAACATAAATATTTCATTGGTTCATGAGTCTGATGGCTGGAAAGTCCAAAGGCTGGCGTCAGGCTAGCTATGTCACATGGCTGACAGAAGCAGAGAGGATAGCAGTTGCATTCAGAGAGAGAGAGAGAGAGAGAGAGCAAGCGCACGCAAGTGCAAGACCTGGGGGTGGCCATTTTCCTTCATGACACCCCTCATGAGAACTAGAACTCATTGGGTCTCATGAGACACCATTGATCCATCATGACAGCAATGCCACCATAATCCTGTCACCATCCACCAAGTCTTAGCTTTTAAACGTCTCATCCCCTCCCTACACCATTGAACTGAAGACCAAATTCCAAAACATGAACCTTTGGTGGCCAATCATTGCCTGACCCATAGCAGGATAACTTCCTGAACCAATGTGGGCCTATAACCAATGCCTGGAGGTGGGATGGGCCAGGGACCAGCCTCACATCAGTTTTGGCCCCAGTCATGCCTGGACCTGATAGTCAGGGGAGTCCCCTTTGCTCCAAAGCATGGTGTCTCTCTTTCTGTAGGTTCCGACCAGCCTGCTGAGGCCAGTACAGATACCTGGAGTATGAGTCACAGGTCAGACACTTCCTCCATGCCCAGCGGCCAGACGAAGGGCCAGGTCCTCATGGGCCAAAGCATCTACACCCAGCTGTTGAAGATGATGCAGCACCTGCAGCACATGGTGGAGGATCATTTCGTACAACTGACAGCCAGGCGCATGGAGCAGAGCCTGGCACTGGAAGACCAGAGTCACACTCGGGCCATCTGTAAGCAAGAAGCTCTCCTGGACCGCTTAATACGCCAGATTATCGAGCTTCTACAGTCTGGGGCCACAGGTGGTCTGGGGCTCCGAGGACCTATCTGTTCCCCGGATACCAGGGATGATGTCAGAGGTGGGCAAAGGGCCCGATCATCCAGGCAGCCTGACCACCTAGCTTCCCAACTGCATAATTATGAAGCTGCATTTATCAACTATGACCTGTCCAACCGTGGGGTTGACATCTCTGCCTTGTACTGCTCGGGCTTCCAGGACTATGAGACTTATCAGAGAAGCAAATACCATGAGGGAGAAAATACCTTGGTGAGAATGAGGGGAAATCCTCGAGGGCCCCCGTTACTAAGAATTACTGAGTCTCATGCCAAGTGCTATATACCAACTCACTTTACTCAGGCCACTGGCCTCTTATAGGTAAGGGGTAGTCACAGAAATAAGGTGGCATGCCCTTGAAAGTTGGAAAACTATGCCCTGGGTCCTCTCTCCCTCCTCCCCCATACAAGGTTTCCCTAAATACAGTTCTTAATGTCCAGGAGTCGGCCGTTTTGATCACAGTTCCTTATGGAACTTAATGTGGAGATGAGTGTATTGGCTTGTAAGAAAAAGTCATAACGCTTTTTCTTTTCTTTTTTTTAAAAAAAGAGGTTTTTGCCTTAAGGCACATGCACTCACTGGAGAGAGAGAAAGACAGAGACAGTGAGAGGGAAAGTGAGACATCGCCCCCTCCTCCGGGGAGGGATACGGCCTCATCACAATCTCTTCTCCATTCCCTTCCCAGGATCTTGGGCATGCGCGTATATCCACCTGGAGTGAGTTTTAACTCAGAGTCCAGAACTCAGCCTGTAGCCAGCCATGTGGGAGCCAGCGACGTAACTGCTGCACCATCTGCTGGCCCCTCATGATGCATCTTTGCATAGAGAAACATAGAATACACCCTGCCTCTTCCGACAACCCGATAGTCGGCCACTGGGGCAACAAACACTCAGTGTTTCCAGAAGCACTAAAGGAAGGCCCACTCCGGGTGGCCTGGGGAGCGTCTTAAATGCTGACTCAGCCAGCCATGTGGTGGTGGTCCTCCAGGAAGGAGGAACAGCACGTGTGCTAGTTGTAAGTGGAGAGGGCTCAGAGTGACTGGGAAAAGAGGCCCCATGTGGCAAAAGTAGAGACAATGCGTGCTGTGGTAAGAGGTGCAGACAGAGGTGGATGGGCGGTTAGAGGAGGTTGCCCTAAGGTGATAGGGAGCTGATGAAGGCTTCCAGCAAAGGAGGGTTCAGAGCTGCTTTCCATCCACGGGGCAGATGCCACTAGCCATTCCTTCCCTTCTGTTCCCATGCAGTGGTGTGTGGCCAATGGCCGTCTGTTTTTCTGGACGCTGAGTTGGACCCGGAGGGACTGCATCTCTTTCAGTAACTCGGAGGGTCCTTCCATGTGAAGGGGAATTACAGAGCCGGGTACCAGGTTGGGCCTGTGGTGGTTAGGAGTTTAGGCTCTGGGGTCAGCAGGTGGGGTTCTGCCTGTCACCCAAGGTTATGTGGCTAGCAGATAAGTCAGCTTTTCTGAATTTCACTCTCTTTGGGTGAGGGATTTTTTTTTTTTTTTTTTTTTTTTTTTCCACAGGGGGGGGGCCCTCGCCCGCGCGCGAA
>NW_006160145.1:1317082-1319272 GCF_000334495.1 Tupaia belangeri chinensis
TTTTTTTTTTTTTTTGCTACAGGGCGTGTGCACTTGCCAGAGAGACAGAGACAGAGAGAAACCGAGAAATCATCCCCCAGGCGGGATGGCCACGCCGCAATCCCTTCTCCATTCTCCTCTCAGGATCTTGGGCACGCACACACATGTGCCCGGTGTGAGTTTAAGCCACCGGGTCCGGGACTCAAACCACGGTCGACTACATGGGAGTCCAGTGACATAGCCATTACGCTAACTGTTGGTCCCCCTGAATTTCACTCTCTTTATATCAGAGATCATATGGAATCTTTTCTTAGAGGTTCAGATAACTCGCATGAAGGACTCAGTCTAGGGGTGGCACTTTAGTAGACAGAACATAACTATTTTTGTGGTCTGAGGGAAGAATACGCAAGCTGTAAGATTTGGGGTTCGTGGAAAGTTTTCTAACGCTTCAAGTTCTCACACGTGGGCTGAACTGCCTGATGGGGCAGCGAGAGCACCGCTAGAACTAGTTCAAGGTGGGTGCTCCCTGGCAGGCTCAAAGGGCCTGTGCAGGGCAGGGTGCCAAGACTGATCTCGGATTCTTCCCGTCCCCAGGGCTTCATTAACCTCGGCACCAGTGAGAACAAGCTCTGCACTGACCTGATGACTGAGCGGGTACGTCACGCTTCAGGCTGGGCTTGGACCTACCCCCTCTAGCCCAGTCCTTCGAGAATGTGCTGCGGCATATGGTAGATGGAAGAGCCTGGGAGGCCCGGGAGGTGGTCCCGAGGGGTTTTCTAGCTGGGCTTTTGGTGGGTAGACTGCTAAGGGAGCCTTTGCGTTGGGGAGATTATCAAACACTTTGTGGCAAGGTATCATTTGTGTAATCTATGACAAGGTGGGGGGGGTCCAATTATTAGGTACAACAGTGGGTGTGCCCATTTCCCCTCTGGGAGGCCAGATCTGTGTAGGGCAACACCCACGTACAACCTAGGAGTAGGCTGAGACGTGTGGGCTTCCCTGGTCTGCCTGTCTTCACACTCTGTCAACAGTTGTGTCAAAGTGACATGAACTACATTGACGATGCCCTTCTGCAATACTCTGATTTCCAAGGACAACCATTGTAAGTAAGCTCCAGATCTGGGGTTTCCTGGCCTGTCGGCACCCATCTTCATCCAGGGGAGGGTTCAGGACACCAGTTTCTTGATGGGCGGCCTCTCTCTTTCTTTGGGTAAGACTGTTAAGAAATGCCTAACCTCGTCAGGAGGCAACCTGGTATAGTAAGAGTGGTACTGTCCTTTCATTCAAAAGCCCACGTTCTTGTCCTAACTCTCCTTTACGGTCTGTGTGACCTGAGGAGTTGATGACCTTAGTTAGCAGCCCTATAAAATGAAGCTGGACTGGGTAACAAAAATCCCTTGCAGGTTAGACACTGTTTTTTTGAAAAAGACTGAAGTCTAGATGTTGAATGAGAAATGGCGCCTGGGAATCACAAATCTCCCTGGGTCTGCCCACAGCCTGCGAGAGGAAGTGGCCCGGTTCCTTACCTACTACTGCAAGGCACCTGCCCAACTTAATCCAGAAAATGTGAGTCCGTTTCTCAGCCTTGCTGCCACCCTTGTGGAGGGCCGTATTCCTGGGGACATTTTCTAGGGAGTACAGGGAGAACCCAGGGAGACCCTGAGGGCCAAGGCAGGATGAAGGCTCATGGGTCTTCACTGAGGAGGTCCCTGGTTCCTGTCCCTCCCAGAGAGTTACTCCTTCCTCCATGGATATTTGTTGTTGACCTGCCTCTTGTGCACTGTCTTCAGGTGGTGGTTCTAAATGGCTGCTCCTCTGTCTTCTCTGCACTGGCCATGGTTCTGAGTGACCCGGGAGGTAAGTCAGTGGGTTTACCGGCACATGGGCAGGAACACATGAGCACTGGGCTTTGGGAGGAAGAGCATCATGACTTGGGGCGTTTCCCCCAGAATGCTGGGATTTCTCCTACACTGATAGAACATCTGTTTCTGTGGGGTCAGGGGGCTGGGATTCCCCATTTGACATGGAAGAGGAACATGGCAGCCCTTGAGGAAGTGTGTCCCAAGAATAAGGACAGTGGGAGCCAACCCATTATATTAATACCTGGGTTCTGGGGCTCAACAGGAATTGAAGAGTCGAGCCTGGGTAATTGGTTTAGACTACACAGATTTCCTACTTTTTTTTTTTTTTTTTTTTTTTTGTTTTTTTGCA
>NW_006160145.1:1319303-1323617 GCF_000334495.1 Tupaia belangeri chinensis
GTGTGTTCATTGGGGAGAGAGAGAGAGAGAGAGACAGAAAGTGAGAAATAACCTCCCAGGGGGATAATCACACTCCAATCCCTTCTCCTCTTGGGATCTTGGGCATGCACACACATGTGCCCAGTGTGAGTTTTAAGCTACTGGATCCAAGACTCGAACCATGGTCAACTACGTGGGAGTCCAATGACATAACCATTACATCATCTGCTGATCTTGTACCTCCTTTTAAAATAAGTGGAAACAACTAGTTCTGGTCCAAACAAAGTTCAAAAGTCTGTTCTCAATCTCCATCTTAATGATGCCCCAGATGAGTCTCGGATCCTTTTTTTTAGACCAATACTTGATTCTTAAATCATTTAAGAAAGAAGCAAACTATTTTCTTTTTTTGAGAGAGAGTTTTTTTTTTTTTTTTTTTTACTATAGGGCACGTGCGCTCGCCAGAAAGACAGAGAGAGACAGAGAGATAGAAAGTGAGAAATCACCCCTGAGGGGGGATGGCCATGCCACAATCCCTTCTCCTCCATTTTCTTCTCGGGATCTTGGGCACGCACACACGCACACGTTCCCAGTGTGAGTTTAAGCCACCGGGTCCGGGACTCGAACTGTGGTTGATGAGTCTCAGATCTTAACGAGCTCTGCTAGTACAGAAGGAAGTGGTCAGAAGGCTGGTTTCACTCAAAGGAGTGGGTCCTTGGTTAAGCTGATCAATGAGGCCAAAGGATGGGAAGAAGAACACATGGGGTGACCAGTCCCGAATAGCTGGGGCTCTCATGTACGTGGTCCTTAGAGCAAACGAGACTCTCCTAATGACCAACGCTCCATCCATTAGCAAGTCTGGGTTGATTTATGCCTTGGATTATAGGCCATTCACAGAATATTCTTCTCTAGTGTACTCTCAAAGAGGAACTAGAGTTTTGCTCCTCCCAAGATATCCATAAGAACACATGTCTTTTATAGAGCCTGAACCCAAGAACATTAATCCCCAGGCAGGAGGGGTGCCAGATCGACCTTTTCTGTTGGGTTCTAATTATGAGACCCCAGACTGACAGCTGTGTCTCCTTGTGCTTTCAGAAGCCTTTTTGGTTCCCACTCCCTTCTATGGTGGCTTCACTTTTAGTTCCCACCTGTATGCAAAAGTGGAGCTGTTTCCTGTACACCTGGAGAGTGAGGTCAGAATGGGGCCCCTTCCCTGCTCAGCCCACCTACACCATGGACTATGCTAGGGGCACTTGAAGGCATAAGGGGACTGACTAGCTCTCTCCCTATACCAATGATGGTGGATGGGGGATGGGAAAATCAGGGAGAAGGCATGTGGGACTCTCACCTTGGTAGAAGGCAAAGGATTGTCTGGGGTTTATGAGAATGAGGACATTGGAAACTTACAGAGAGGCAGTTCTCAGGTAGTGTTTCTCTTCTAGATCACGGACACAAACACCCACCCTTTCCAGCTCACTGTGGACAAGTTGGAGCAAGCCCTGCTTGATGCTAAGCTCGACGTAAGGAGGGGACCACACTCGGAGAGTGGCCACTGCTCTGGCCCTGAGAAGCGCTCAGTACTGAGATGCTGGTACCACTTGTTCACCAAACCTAGCGAGCTCTCTTTATACAGAAGAGAGTGATCCCAGGGGCATGTCCCTCGAGGAGCCAGGGCCCATGGGGAATGTGGTGACCCCAGACCTCCTTCCTGTTCCTTCTCTGTGCTCAGTACGGTAGTTGCTGATTCAAGATCCTGCCATATTGGGTGTCCTGATCTGTAAGGATCCTGGAGTTGGGGTGGATGTTAAAACTTGTGTTCACTTAGATGTTGTTGTGTTCTTCTCAGGGGAAAAAGGTCAGAGGCCTCGTGCTAATCAACCCTCAGAATCCTCTAGGTGATATCTACTCCCGAGATGCCCTGAAGGACTACCTGGAGTTTGCCCAAAGGTATGAGCTCCTACCTCTGAGACGAGGTGATGGCTGTAAAAAGGGCTCTCATCACACTCAGGGTCAAGAAGCCAGAACCGGAAGTAATTTACCCTACATCGTCTTACCACACATCACACATTTGCAGAATGATAGAACTGAAAGTGAAATGAAGGGAAATGCACCCACGTGCTTACTACCTTCAAACTTTTTCGCTATTTCCTTTATAGCCTCTAGTTTTGTTGCTTTTCTACTTTGCTTTTTATATTTTCTGTCATAGGGCATGTACCCTATAGAGAAAGATAGGGAAAGTGAGGAGCCATCTCTTGGGGCAACGGTCATGCTGCAATCCCTTCTCCACTGCTCTCTCAGGACTTTGGGTATGTGTGCACCCATGCCCAGTGTATTTTTTCAGGCCACTGGGTCCAGGACTTGAACTGCAGAGTCAGCCATCTGGGATCCGGTGCCTTACCCACCACACCTCCTGCTGGTTGGCTTTTCTACTTTTTATAGCTTCAGCACTATCTCTCACCTTCCATTTCTCAATCTCCTGGGGCTTTGGTGCTGAGGACGGTAGACCCTCAGGTGTTGTGGGATGAAGACGTGTTTGTACAGTACTTCCACGTACCTGTCCTAAGAACATGTTAACGTCAGTTGTCTCTGGAGTCCTGGAACTGCTCTATTAGTTAGTGCAGATAGTCTCCCATTTTTAGAGCAGAGTTAGTCGAAGTTCATGTCAAACTCAGACCAACTCTGGGTTGGAATTTGACAGATCTGGTTCCAAATCCCCACTCCAGCACCTGCTCACTGGAGGAATTAATTGTACATCTCAGAGCCTTCGCTTCTCCATCTGTGACATGGAGATGACACCGTTTCAGAACATTGTTAGGAGAATACGTGAGATGACACATAAGCATTTAGCCATGTGGTGAAACGCCTTGATTCACCCACTGGGTGGGAGCTCCTGACATACCAGAAGAAAACTCTCTACGGGACCAGCAGTTAGCGTAATGGCTATGGCACTGGACTCCCACGTAGTCGACCGCGGTTCGAGCCCTGGACCCGGTGGTTTAAACTCACACCGGGTGCGTGTGCGCCCAAGATCCTGAGAGGAGAATGGAGGAGAAGGGATCGTGGTGTGGCCATCCCCCTTGAGGGGTGATTTCTTGCTTCTTGTCTCTCTGTCTCTCTCTGTCTGTCTGGCGAGCGCACGCGCCCTATAGCAAAAACCTCTCCAAAAAAAAAAAACCTCTCTAGAATGTTCAGCCTCTTCCCATTGGTTTCTGCTTGATGGTTGAAAGGTCACATGAGATGGCCCTGTGTGTGTCTTTGGGGGCTATTCCTTCCCAGTACCCATCAGCTAGGTGGAAGGGTCCCTTCTGGTATGCCACTCCTTCTATATTACTACACCCCTTGGAAGGGTTGGTTGAGCTGCTAGGACAGTCAGAGCATCTGAGCCACATCCAGAGAAGACCATAAAATAATGTTAAGATTAGAAAGAAGCTGATTTCCTTCTTCTCCTTATACCCAAACTGCAGATACAACCTTCACGTGATCATAGACGAGATTTACATGTTATCTGTGTTTGATGAGTCCGCCACATTCCACAGTGTTCTGAGCATGGAGAGGTGAGTTGGTCTCAGCTGGAGCTGGAAGGAGAACCACAAGGTTCCTGCCCTGCAGGATGAGGTCAAGGGACCTGATGTCATGTTACCTGGCTATGTGGTAACAACTAGGATGAATTGCTGGTGGGTATGTGGATGTGTGGGTGTCTGTGTGTCTGTCTGTCTGTGAATGAGTGAGGGATCATCTTTCCTTCCAGTGTGTCCTGGACTAAATTCCATGTTGTATATAAGATAGCTAGAGGGCAAGGTAGAAAGCTTGTCAGAGGCCAAGCTGAAGCCCCAGAGAAGGTCACAGAGGAACTCTTTATAGGTAGAGCACAGGGAAAGGAGAGAAAGAGGGCAGAACTGTTCTATAGTGTTTGGCCCCAGAGGTGAGGATTCCAGAGTCGGAACAAGAGAAGAGCACGCCAGGTGGGACAGGAAGAAATGAGCGTGTGTGTCCTAGAAATGGTGGGTGGCCACATGGGAAGAGACAACTGCTAAGGAGATGGCTTTGGACCCGCTGTGGGAGAGCCATAAGATGGGCTGAGTGTCTTGGAGTTCATTCCATGGGCACTTGAAGGTTGCTCCATCTAATTCCCCAGGGGTACCTTGTGACTTCTTGATTGAATTGGGGTAACTGTTTCACTTTGGGTTTTATAGGCCCTGCTATGCAGGAGGGACCTCGACTCTCCTTCCCCTTTCTTCTTGCAGACCCTGCATCTTCATTTCTCATATATTTTTCCATAACCTTGATTTTTTTTCCTTTTTTTTTTCCTCCAGTGTGCCTGACCCAAACAAGATCCAT
>NW_006160146.1:0-635 GCF_000334495.1 Tupaia belangeri chinensis
CCCTTCCTTGACATTGCACTTAGAAAACTCATCAGGACTCCGCAAAGCTGTGTTGGCCGATTCTTCCAAGGTCAATTTTCAGTTCTATATAGCTCTGAGGTCAGGAAAGAGCTGTTTTCTGAGAAGGAAGAAATGAGTCGAGTCTAGTAAAGCACACTGGATGGGGAGAATTCCACTGTCTAGGAAATTTGAATTGTCTGACTCTGACATTCCTCCCAACAGGCAAGATTCCTGCTCTGATGGGGAGTGAAGGATGCTCTACGGTTGATGTGCTCGTGAGTATTCCCATGAAAAGCAAAGTAGGGCCACCATGGCTACTGCCTTGCAGGTACCTTCCATATCGTTAGTGCTAACCACTACGTTCTGCAAGAGAGCTGTCTACGGGCAAGCGTGCACTGTATACCCACCTGAGTTTGAGTCACATTATAGGACCTTGTTATAAGCACAGGGAGCAAATGGGTGAGCTTACTCGGCAGTCTTCCTAGACTTGGCCACACCTGTCACCCTGCCATTCCCTGGCAAATGCACGGTGATGGAACTGACATATACTAGTGCGACGAGAATGGAGTATCCTAGCTCACTCTGCCATACTTATCAGAGAACGGGACTCGACAGACATTCCATTGTAGGGAGAT
>NW_006160147.1:0-9200 GCF_000334495.1 Tupaia belangeri chinensis
CAGAATGTCTAAACAATGGCCCTCCCTCTAAGGATTTACCACCAAATCAATGTATTTTACCAACTATATCCAGGCAGCTACTCTGGAATATTTTATGGATGCATCCCCCACCCCCACCCAAGGGTAGGTCATTGGAAGTTAGGACCAGATATGGCCACTCCTAAGTCTCAGCGCCACTCAGCGTAGTTACATCCGTTGTGTACAGGTAAGAATGCAAAGCTGAGGCCCCTCTGCAGATCCCTAGGTTCATAACCGAAGGGGACCAAGGTAGAAAGGCTTTCTATGCACAGTGAGAACTGTGACCACAGCAATGACCACAGGGACTGTTTGAGTACCTACCATATGCCAGGCACTGTGCTAGCATTTAGCATATTACCTAATTTTATCTTCCTAACAACTGTGAGAAGTATAACTGTTTTCATTTTACAGGTGGAAAAGAGGGAAACTTCTGAACATAAAGACTCTTGCCTAAGTTTATTTATTTTTATTTTATTTATTATTATTATTAATTTTTTTTGGAGAGGTTTTTGCTATAGGGTACATGTGCTCGGCAGAAAGACAGAGAGAGACAAAGACACAGAAAGCCAGAAATTACCCTCCAGTGGGGGATGGCCATGCTGCAATCCCTTCTCCTCCATTCTCCTCTCGGGATCTTGGGCATGCACACACATGCACCCAAGCGTGAGTTTAAGCCACCGGGTCTGGAATTCAAACCGTGGTCAACTACATGGAAGTCCAGCAACATAGCCATTACACCAACTGCTGGCCCCTCTTGCCTAAGTTTACATGGGAGAGGCAGGATCCCAACTCTGGTCTCTCTGATCCTAAAGCTCCCACCCATCTGCCCCTGGATCAGAGTAGACTGGGTCCTCGAAACTAATGAACGTGGTGCTCTACCCTTTCCTGCAACTCAGCCATGTTTGTGGACTGGCAGCTGACAGGTGGGGGAAAAGCGGAGCCCGCCCTCAGGTGGGAGCTGCCTGCTTGTCACTGGGATCCAAACCTTGCCGGTCTGCCTAAACATCACCCAAGGGGAGTGACCTCCCAGCCATTTTCCAATTGCCATGTCGTAACACGGAAGTGACAATGCAGGTTATAACATGTGTCCAATTAATTTGGTTGTGAGTTGTATTTAAACGCTAAACTTTTCTGTTGTGCCCTGGGCCTTTGTAGTTAATTCACAGAGCAAAGTTGTCGACTCTTCATTTACAGGGTGAGAGATTGCAGAAGTCCCCTAGAATGTTCTGAATGCAGCGGTCCTTTTTTATTTTCTTTCTCTTTCTTTCTAAACTTTACTATAGGGCATATGTGCTCACCAGAGTGAGAGATAGAGAGAGAAAGTGAGGAAGCACCTTCCAAAGGATGCCCATGCAACAATCCCTTTTCCATTCTCAGGATTTGGGGCATGCGCACACAGCATGGCTTTTCAACCGCCAGGTCCGGGACTCAGCTACACAATCGACCATGTGGGATCTGCCCGCCCTAACCACCACACCACTGGCTGGCCCCAGAACAGTCCTTTCTTTCGTTTTAAAAATAATTATTTATTTAATTTTATGTATTATTATTAATTCACCAGAGAGAAAAAGAGAAAGAGAGAGGGAAAAAGTGAGAAAGCAAGCCACCAGGTCCGGGACTTGAACTGCAGTCAGCCATGTGGGATTCCAGCGCCGTAACTACCACCCCGCTGTCAGCCCCTTGAGCAGGCCTCTCTTGTTGTCCATGGGCCCTGGGTTCCTTGGTGGGGTGAGGTGGTCATGAGGCTAGCATGAGAAGAGGGGGCCACACAGGGTGGGCGCTTGTTGGAGCAGAAGAGATGTACACTTTCACCACCTTTGGTCTTCTTGCTCCCTTGAAATCAAGGAGGACTTCCTGGGGGGAAATGAGAGGCTTTGAAGAATGTGTTGAGTAAGGGGTTGGGGAAGATGATCGGGATATGAGAAGTGATAGTATTTTCCTGAATAAAGGATTTCCGTGACACGCAGCGTGGGTACCGTGCTACCGATCAGAGCTGAGATAGCCGTCTGTGATATTTACACCCTGCCCACTCTCAGAACCACGGGTCCCTTTCTGCGGACTTTACACTCAGGAAGAGGCGCTGATATCACACAATTATCACCGACACCTGCCCCGATAGAAAATAATGATTCAGGGGATTCTGAGAGCCAATGTAATTAGTCCAATTAATCTCTAGCGATGAATTATTCTGTCCGATAATCGTCTTCGGAAGCGAAGGATTCATTAGCGTCTCTAGCTGACAGCAGGGAGTCAAATGTCCTTTTATCTCTCTCCCCTGTCCCTGACATGATAGAGTGAAATGGGCTCTCGCTTTGATAAATTCTATCTCCATGAAAGAGGAGCTGGTTAGGCAAATAGCAGAGGCTGCGACCTGGGCTACGAGGTGTAGCCCGCTCCTTCAGTACCCCTGACCTCGAGTTAAGGCCTCAGTTTATCCAGCATAAACATGGGAGAAGTGAGCGCCAGCCTGGGACCAATTAGCAGATGAACCAGATGCTTTCATGGACTTCCAAGTGGCAGTTAATCCCAGCACCCCACTGAAAGACACCTTATTCTGCTGGAGCATCCGCAAAGAATTCTAAGGCAAAAGTCCTCCTCCTGGGGCCAGCAGGTGGCTTGGTGGTTAGGATGCTGGACTCCGACATGGCTAACTGAGATTCAAGTCCTGGACCTGTGGCTTGCTTCCTCACACTGTGTCTCTCTCTGGAGACTGTGTGTGCCCTATAACAAATTTAAAAAAAAAAAATAATAATAATAAATAAAGTTAAATAAATCATTCTTTTTCAAAAAGTTTCTCTTGGAAGGGTAGTTGTTCATGTTAGCGGTGTAGTGCTGTCCAATAGGAGGGTCAGCGTGGTAACGAAATCACCTCAGCATTAATGACCCTGCGGGCTAACCTGTTGTTGGGGCTGTCCTGTGCATGGAAGGACATTTAGTGGCATCCTGGGCCTCCACCTGCTAGATGCCAGTAGGGTCCCCTCCCAATTAATGACAATCAATTTCATTATAAGATGTGTGTACTCACCAGAGGGTGAAGGGAGTGAGAAATCACCCCTTGGGAGGTTGGCCTTCCTGCAACCCTTTCTCTTCCATTCGCCTCCTTGGATTTGGGGCACACACGCATACATGCCCAGCATGTTTTTCAAGCCACCGGGTCTGGGACTCGAATGGTATGGTCGTCCGTGTGGTATCCAGCACCTTAACCTCTATACCAGTAGCTGACCCCTCCTTTTTGTAGAAACTGACTTTACATAATTTAGTCATCTTGAACTTCAATACCCTAAGTGGAGGGGTTACGAGTAGACAAGGAAGGGAATCCCACCTGTGACCTCGCCTAGCCCAGCAGAGACCCGGCCTAAACGTGGAGAGAGGTCTATGAGGAAGCCCTGCCGGGGGTCTGGATTCTGCTCCTCCAGGGTCTGTATACTGTCTCCCTGGTGTGTGTCCATGACACTGTGCTGGGCTCCAGGCCGGCAGCTCTTAACATTTTTGTTCTCAAATTCCTCCCCCCAGAAAAATGAACAAATCTCAATACAAGATTTCCCTGTAATTTTAGAGAATTTCTAGACACGCCGTAGCTCTCCAGATATTACAATACAATACAGGCGATTGGAACGTAAAAATCTAGGGCGTGCTGAGCGGAAGGGTGCTTGTTCGTGTTAGCGGTGCAGTGCTGTCCAACAGGAGGGTCAGCGTGGTGACGCAGTCACTTCAGCATTACTGACCCTGCGGGCTAGCCCATTGCTGGGGCTGTCCTGTGCATGGAAGGACATTTAGTGGCATCCTGGGCCTCCACCTGCTAGATGCCAGTAACGTCCCCTCCCAAGTAATGTCCATCAAAAATGCCTCCAGATGATGCCAGATGGCCCCCAGGAGCGAAGTCTCTGTCCTCTGCTGAGACCACAGAGGCATAGCAGTGTGCACCCCAGTGGGAAATGCGGTTCATGGGGGGGGTGGTCAGAGAAGGCTTTCTGGAAGAAGTACACCAGGTCTTTAGAAATGTCATGAAAAATGCGTATTATGAACAAACTATGGGGCTGGCCTGTGGCCTGCTGATTAAGGGAGCCAGATCCCATATGGCCAACCATGCAGTTGGAATCCTGATTCTGGTGGCTTAAAAAACATGCAGGGCACATGCATGTCTCAAATCCCAACAGGATGGAGAAATGGAGGAAAAGGGGTTGTAGCATGACCATGGGGAGGGCCTTTCTTCCACTCCCTGCCTCCCCCACACCTATGATTTCGCTAGTGCACGAAACTCTGGCCAAAAGGAAAGAAAAAGAAAAAAAAAGATTATGTATGATTTCAAAATATTTTGTACCAAAATAAACTCATGCTGTAATTCCTTTTGTCTACACATCTTTTTTTTTTCTTTTTCTTTTTTTTTTAAAGCAGTTTTTGCCTTGGGGTGTGTGTGCTGGCTGGGGGGAGAGAGACACAGTGAGAGGGAAAGTAAGAAATCACGCCCCGGGGCATGGCCGCGTGGCATCCCTTCTCCATTTGTCTCTCGGGACCTTGGGCACACACGCACACGTGCCTGCCATGATTTTCAAGCCACCAGGAGGTCCTCGACTCAAACCACTGCCATGCCATCTGCTGGCCCCTGTCCACACGCTTTTCATAGTCCTCTCGTAGTTTGGAGTTTGGGAACCAAACTGAAGAAGCAGCATTAGTGTTTTGTTCACCAAGAATCCCGTGTGGTGTTTGGCACAGAGGTGCTCAGAGCCTGCTCACCGATGAATGAGGAGGACAGATGAATGAGGAGGGGTGGAGCGTGCAGGAAAGAGGGAGGGGAACGGGCTCTCCAGATGAAGGGAACAGCATGAACGAACCACACAGGTGCGGAGGGCAGGTACCTCTGGGGAACCACAGGCAGCCCAGTCCCAAGAGTCCCAAGTTCATAAATCAAGAACGGGATGGTGATTTAGGAGAGTGGAATCACCAAGAAACTCCTTAGGAAAAAAAGTGAGAAGGTGGCTGTAAATTTGGTTCTGCCTGGAGGAAAGAAAAGAAGGTTGCTCGTGGGAACCCCCCCCCCCATTAGTTGTTCACAGCACCCCTTCCTGACCATTCTGGACATGGCCTTGGGAGACTTCTCAACACAGTCCTCCAGGAAGCCACTGCCCAGCATTTAGAGTTGGGGTTCTGGATGTCACCTGTTTAACCCCCCGGCTATGGTCCAGGGCCTTATGTCCGAACTGAGGAACGCTGTTCCACTTGAAGCCAGCCCCAAAGGGGACACGAGCCCATCTTGGTCATTCTCCACACTTAGTGTTGTTCCCTTTCCTGGATGTCTACGCCTCCTTCCCTCTACTCCCCCACCCCTCCTTGGCTGTCAGCCGCTCAGGGCTGAGCTCTCCTCCCCCTGCCACTGCATCAGTTATTCGCTCGTCACACACAGTCCCTGAGCCTGGGCTGTGCAATAGAGCAGAGCTGTTCGCCAGGTTGGCGTGTGCTGAGCGCCAGCACGGGAAACAGGGTGTGCGGAGCTCAGAGGAGCGGCTCCTGGGACCTAGAGGAGTAAGGCTTGTTGGCTCCCTTTTAGGGATAGGACTACTGAGAGCTCTGTTCTAAGGTGGCGTGACAGATGGCTCAGGTTCCCCAGTCTGGGGTGGTGCATTTACCGCCTTTTTTTTTTTCAATGTGTGCTAAAGAGTTAAATATGTGTGTCTGCCTGCCTGGGTGGCTCTCTGGTAATAGGAGCTTGTAATGGCCTAGAAATGCAGGGAAGTCTTTAGAGTGAGTTCCTGGTCTCTATTAAAAGCATTTATGGTGTCTGGGGAGCCATGTCTCTCTGATTTGTGTCTGACAAGGGTGCACTGAGTCAAGGAGGAACCCCAAGGCTCACCTGTATGCCTGGATAGTCAGGTGCTTGTGGGTCCAGGGCTACCACCGAGGCCACTTGCAGGCAGGACCTGAGGCGGAGCCCTGGGTTAGGCACCTGTAGAGATAGAATAGAGAGAATCGTGGTTTCTGTGGTTGGTGAGACAAGCCAGACGGTCCCCGAATCAGGACAACCTGACTGAGACAGTAACTATTGATATTTGAGAGGCAGAAGGCAAAGATTGAGATGATTGTCCAGGAAACTGGGGTGGGAGGGGTGCATGTGCCTGAAAGGGAGCTGGAGGGATGGACGGAATGCCATGGCAGTGCAAGGAGAGCAGACCACACGGTGGCAGATAGGGTCATAAGGTCATCTCCCTGCCCGTCTATTAACCACAGAGGCCTGCGAGGCAGGACAGGTGTGGAAGGTAGTTAGAGGAGGGGGACCATCTGCCTGCATGCCCAGGGATTGCATTGGTTTCACGGGCCTCTATTGAGGTCCTTCTGCATACCAGGCATCCTTAACCCTGGAGGCAGGCTGCCGTGTGAAGAGGCCTGGCAGTGAAGAGCTGCAGGGCTGTAGCGGGGATGGGACCTGAAGGAGCAGTGATTTCTCCCACGAGGAGGTGACAGACGAAAGCAGTCTGCACCCCCCAGGGCACAAGGTGCTTGTTCACCGGCACTCACTCATAGGACACTGCTGTGCACCTGCTGTGCCGCGGTGCTGCTGCGGGCACCGGGGCCCCTGAAGGAGAGTAGTGTCTAGTGGGGAGGCAGACAAGCAGGCCCAGGGCTTGTCACTGCTCCTGGAGACACGGGCTCGGGGTGCTTGAAGGGGGTGTGATCTCTGGAGCAGCCAGAGTAAGCTTCTTGGAGGAGACATGACTTGAACGGGACATGGAAGGCTGGAGAGAAGACCCCCAGCAGAGAAGGCCCTTTAAGTGGAAGTAGTGGGAGGGATGGAGGCCGCAGAGACAGTGGTGGGAGGCAGGGAGACCACCCTGAATAGGACTAGGGCATGCCGAAGAAAACAGTGGAGGATCAGGCCCCGAAAAAAGACTGTAGAGGCCCTTGAAGGCCAAGCCAGACTGCAGGTCGTCTAAGAGGTGCTGATGTCTCTGTTGCAGAGACCCAAGTTGTGTGGACGGGGTCTGCCCTTAGGGTTCTCCTGGGGGCTGAGGAAGGGCCTGTCTGAAGCCATTTGAGCCAGTCCCCGGCCTCCAGCAGGGACTTGCATGCTAGGTGCCATGTTCTTTCTTCCCAGTGTGGCTTCCTGGTGGGGGAGGAGACGCACAGACATCAATTCAGTCAAGACTGCTCAGGCCTGTCCCCGGGAGCGAAGCCTTGGTCACCGTTCCCATGGCAACCGCCTGTCAGCGCAGAGCAGTGGAGATCCAAGCACAGGGAGAAGGAGACCCACAGCCCCTAATCATGCTGGGGACTCCCCTGGCTGGGGTGTAGGGGGAGTAGGAGCAATGGCCAGGAAACCCGTAGGGCCCAGGGATGCCCTTTGTTCTTGGAAGCAGGGGAACCGCAGTGCTGACTGGCATGGCACCAAGCACAGGCAGTGGATCCCCCCCTTCTCCATTCCCTCCTTCTGAGCCTGGGGTGCCCCTCCCCCCCATGGCGTCCTCTGGCATTAAAGATAGATGACCCTAGGGAGGGCTGGGGCAGGGGTCGCCAGCTGCTGGGGCCTCTAGCCCCAGGATGGGCTGGGATCGTTTGCAGGGAGAATGCGCAGAGTGCACCATCCCCTGAGGAGGTGAGAGAGTGAGCACCCGGGGTGGGCAGCTCCTATCCCTAAGAATCGGTGTGACCTACTGACAAAGACCAGAGACCAGGCCTGAGAGCCACTGTGGCGAGGAGTCGGTGTTCTCTGGGCTCTGTGCTCCTTAGGCTGCTTATCCACTGCACATCAGAGGTGGTGAGCCACAGAGACGCCAGAGTGGCGCACTGGGATGAGCACTGGGGCAGGAGTCAGGGGGGCTGTGTTCTGACCCCGGGCCTGCCGCTTCCCAGCTGAGACCTGAAGCAAACTGCTGATCAGGCATTAGCTGCAGCACAAACTCTCAGGATCTGCCGCATAGGGTCACGTGGGGCTTCAGTGACATAACGAGGGTGAAAACGCCCGGCACACAGTAGGCACTTAGTAAGTGTGCGTTTGCCTCCTGCTCCAAAGGTAGAGGGACAGATGAGACCAGCTCCACTAGCGGGGCCTGTAAAGCCAGGAACTGAGCCAGGCAGACCTGGCACCCTTGCCCCTTCCCCACCTGGTCTGGAGCACCTCCTCAGCTTCTCCTCGGCCCAGCTCTACAGTCGCCCAGGGCCGGCCTCTTCCAGGCTCAGGCTTCCCGCCTGGCTGGAGATGGACAGCAAGTGACATCTGGCTCCTCCCTGTCCCGCGTTGGCACTCTTGGCAGCATTGTCCTCTCAGGGCCTCCACTGGGGGGCCTTCATTCACCTTTGCCCTGTGTGGACCTCCTGGTACAAGCTGACCTTAGCACATAGTAGGAGCTTCACCTCCCCCCCCCACCCCCGCAGCCCTTTTACAGAGGGCTCCGGTGGAGAAGCCATGCTGGTTCTTCCCAGAGCCCCCCACATTCAGCCAGCCATGGAGAACACAGGGCGGGGGTGGGCAGGGGAGAGCTGGGGCTCCTTACTGGAAGGGTGTGCTGTCGCAGAACTGAGACATGGCTCTGTAGCTTGCAGACTGGGAAATTTCCAGGGGAATTTTTTTCCCTGGAAATTTGCTCTGATTAAATGGTGACCAACTCTAAGGTGCTCCATGATTGTGCATGGGGCCTGGAGGGCTCCTGTGAGGGCTGGGATAAGGCCGGGTGCCTCCCAGGCTCCTCCAAGCCCCACCCACTGCCTCTGCCTGACTTCCTGGGCCTCACTTTGAAAGAGGCCATGAGGCTCCAGAGCAGCCCAGCCCTGCACTCAGCCTTTCATTCAGGAAGAATCACAGGTGTGCATGCATGCCCTGAGTGTGCAGGTTGACCTGGAGTCTGAACCCTGGACCTTCCCATGTGACTCCAGCTTCACACAGTCATGTCCTACTACCAGAGCCACTATAGCTGGACCTCCCTCTCGCTTCTTCATATCCCTTCCTCGATTCCCAGGAGAGCAGGAAGGGGTTTAAGCCTTTCTTGAAGGAGAATCGGAGGCCCAGAAAGGCTGAGCGGCTTACTTCTGGACACTGGGAGATGTGGGACCAAGACCCATGGCTCTCCGCTTCCAGCCTGTGCCCCGCTCTGAGGGCACTTCCCTCCTGGACGTGTGGGGACCCCCAGCTCCGGCAGTGAGAGGCAGCTGGTGAGGCAGGGCTGGCAGGAGGTGGACGTGGGAGGCCCCAGCCA
>NW_006160147.1:9578-13110 GCF_000334495.1 Tupaia belangeri chinensis
GGGGGCCCCCAGCCACACCATGGAGGGTGGGAGATGGCAGCGGCTGAAGCTCTGCTCTGAGCTGCAGCTGGTTCCCAGCTCCCTCTTGGATGCACTGGAGGAAGCGCGTCCTGAATGCTCCGGGGAGCGCAGCCATTGGTCTTGGCAAGGCTGGCCATGCAACCTGCCTGCCAGACGCTCTAGGAAGGTTCTTCTGAAGCCAGAAGCTCTGCAGGTTCCAGAGCTGGGCCAAAGCCCCATGCGGAGAAGGGTTCCCTCGAGGAAGCATCGGACAGGAGCGCTGCTGCCAGCAAGGCGCGGGCTGGCTGGCAGCCGAATCTCCGAGGTGGAGAAATGCTTGGCCTGGCCTGTGGCCCGGTCCTCCCCTGTCTCCTGGCAATTTTGTATCTCATTCATTCCACATAGTGGAGGACAGGCCTCATCCTGTGATCTGTGAGGATTCGAGTCGAGCCTGTCAGCCAGGAGGGCCTCCTGGTGCCGATCTTTGTTGTCATTTATAACGTGTTTTGGAAAAAGTGTGCATTTCTGAATCAGACTGGAATTCCGATCCCTACTATGCTATACCCCTTCCTTGAGCTGTGTGACCTTAGAAAGTTAACTGGTCTCTCTGAGCCAAACATCTATAAATGGAGGCAATTGGACCTGCCCCCGCCAGGGCCGTTGTGTGATATGGGCGGATGAATGTCAGGGTGTAGTCTGGCCCCGAAAACGCCGCTTGCTTTGTAAGAACTCTTCATCCTTAAAGCTAGCCAGGTTCCTAGCTTCAGTGTGTGCCCATGCCGCTGGGGGATTTCTTGGCCTCTGGTGGCAACTGGTCCTTGTGGAGGGAGGTGGGCCCATCCTGGAGGTGGAGAGACATGTTGATGGCAGATGGGCTGAGCCAGACGGTCCCCAGTGGTCGGCAGCAGAGGGTTGAAGGGATTGGTGACAAGAAGGCTTTTCTAGAAACGCAAACTCTCCAGGGAGCAGCCAAACGGGCGGGTGTCAGCTTCTCGCTGTAGGACAGATGTCCTGCAGGCTGAGCCGGGCAGGGAACCGAGCTGTGAGCAGCCTCCTCAGGCAGTGGGGGCAGCCCCCACTAGGCCCCTAGTTCTCCCTTGGACTCCTCCTTGAAGCCCACCTGCCCCCTTTTGTCCCTGGGCCTGACTGTGGTAGCAGCAGGCTTTGTCGTCTTGGCTGAGTCGCTGCACTCCATTGGGCTCAGCCTGCCTGGCTGTAAAGCGACCTCTGACCTCCGAGCTTGGGCCAGCTCTTGCTGAGTGTCCGCATTCAGCCCCTTACATCTTGCAGCAGAAGCCGTCTACACTGGGCCATCCATAGGCTGCCAGACCTGATGCCTCCAACTCAGTCTTCCCCATCTACTACATCTCACCCACCCCCAGATCCTCACCCTCTCCCCCCACATTGCGGTGAGAGACAGTGTGGCACATCCCCTAGATTTGAGCTACTGTGTATGGGGACAATGATAGTGACCGGTTTGTGCTTGCAAGAGTGGAAAGGCATGACATCTGAACAGCAGCGTGGGAGTTATGTGCTGTTGCCCGTTTTATAGATGAGAGAACTGAGGTCTAGCAAAGGGCCTTTCTCAAGGTCATAGACCTTGTCAGCGGTAAAGCTGAGATTTGACCAGGACTCCATAGCTCCAGGCCCTATGGCCTCTGTCATCAAACGCTCAGAGCCAGTCCTTTCTCTGAGGCTCAGCCTTTGCTACACCATTCCAGAACCTGGGACTTGCCCTGTTGCCTGGGGTCAGATTCACTCTTTTCCTTCCTCTGGTTTCAGATTAGTGGTCACCTCTTCCAGAAGCTCCTCCCTGATTCCCCAAACCCATCCCTACCTTATTATTTTCTAATGAGTTCCCAACAGAAGCTCTGGCCCCTGAGCACCAGCATGACTGACCATAGCTATGTATGCCACCTCTAGGCTGCAGTCTCCCGGGCCAGGCCCCACGAATGGGTGGACTCAGAATCCTCAAAGCAGTGGCGAAGGGGGAAGCTGGTGACCGCTGGGCTGGAGGCAGAGTCCCGCAGGATCTGGTGGATAACTGGTGCCTTAAAGGCAGTGATGGCCAAAAAAAAGTGTCATTTTCAGGGGAGGTACCTTTTGTCACCTGGCCCTCTGATGGCAGGGACTTAGTAGCAGGCTGGCAGTGTGAATGGAACTAAATGATCAAAGCCTGCCCACACCTTTGCTGCTGATTCTCTTCTGCTGTTACCTTCAATTTACATTCTCAGGCAAATTTGTCAAACCCACTCTGGGCTTCCGTGTCAGGGCCCCAGGAACCTCAGGCTAGTGCCCATCTGTAAAATGAATTTGCAAGTATGCCACAGGCAAGCGCTTTATAGACAAAGAGCCATCAGTACAGACAATAGTGCACTCCAGCACGGCTCCAAGGGGATGGAAGTGGCGGTGTCTATCCTGCAATGACTGACTGGTTACTAGCCGACACAATCATGTGCCTGTCAAGTACTTGAAATGTGGCTAGTGCAACTGAGGACCACATTTTAAATCTAATTTAGCTTTAATTAATTTAAATAAAAAAGATGCTCAACATCATTAGTCATTAGGGAAATGTAAATGAAATCTACAGTGAGATACCACTTACACTCACCTGGATGGCTATAGACAAAAAGGCATAACAAGTGTCAGTGAGGATGTGGAGAAAGGAGAACTCTCATCCACCACTGGTGGGAAGAAGAAATGGTGCAGCCACTTAGGAAAACAGTCTGGCCATTTCTCATGGTGTTAAGCGTAGCGTTCCCTATACCCCAGTGTAACACTGCTGGGGATATGACCAAGAGAAATGAAAACACATGTCTGTGTAACAAACCTGGACATACATTTCAGTAGCATTTTTCATAGTAAGCAAAAAGTGGAGTTGCCCCAATGCCCATCAAAGGATGCCTGGACCAACTAGAGGTGGTATGGCCATCAGTAAGTATCACTCTGCCTTGCAAAGGAACGGGTTGCAAATACCTTCTAAAATATGGAGGAGCCTTGCACACATCATGCTAAGTGGAAGAAGCCGGTCATGAAAGACCACATATTGTATGATTCCATTTATTTTTTATGAAATGACCAGAATAGACAAGTCCATAGAGATAGAAAGTGGACTGTGGCTTCCACAGGTTGGGGCAGGGGAGATTGGAGAGGGACTGCTAATGGGTACAGGGTTTCTTTTGAGGTTGATCACAGTATTAAGAATTAATGGTGACAGTTGTTCAGCTCTGCAAATGTGCTAAAAACCCTTGAATTGCTCACTTGAAAAGAGTGAACTTGGTCTGGTCCATAGCCTACTGGTTAAGAGAGCTAGATTCTGATTAGTGGACCACGATTAGAATCCCGGCCCCTGTGGCTTTAAAAGCACACTGGGTGAGGGAACCAGCAGTTAGCGTAATGGCTATGTCGCTAGACTCCCACATAGTCGACTGCGGTTTGCGTCCCAGACCCGGTGGCTTAAAACTCACGTCAGGCGCGTGTGCGTGCGTGCCCAAGATCCCAAGAGGAGAATGGAGGAGAAGGGATTGAGGCG
>NW_006160147.1:13122-16530 GCF_000334495.1 Tupaia belangeri chinensis
TGGGGGGGAAGCACCCTGGGTGAGTGTGCGTATGTGCTTAAAATCCCAACAGGGTGGAGAAATGGAGAAGGGATTGCAGCATGGCCAAGCCCCACTGGGAGGTGCTTTCTCTCCCTGTCTTTAACAAACACACACACTCTGGTATTTAAAGAAGAGGGTGAACTTTATGGTGTGTGAATTCTCTCTGACTCTTTCTGTCTGTAATATATACCACCATCTCTAGCCAGTGGTTACATGATTAGACAATAGCTCTAATATTGTTAGAGTGACCTGGGTTCAAATCCTGGCTCTGCTGGTTACTGCTATATTGCCTTGGACAGCTCTCCTAACCTTCCTGGGCTGCAGTTTTCTCCGTTCTAAGATGGAAATAGTAACTGGGCCACCTCAGGGGCTGTCAGGAGGCCTAAATGGCTGGTCGGCCTGGAGCTGAGCGCAGTGGCTGGCCACAGCGCTGCCGCTTCCCGCTTCCACTGCCCAGGGAACAGCCAGTGCTAGCACTACTAGTTCACAACCGGAAACCCTCCAGGGCCTCTCACAATTGTCATCCACACCTGGGCTCAGCCCCTCCCACCCCACACCCCAGCTGGGTCTGTCCAACAACGCAAGCCGTTGCTATAACAACCACTCCCAGCTCTAGCAGCAGCCACTTCTTCGAAGCAGAGCGTCATAGAGAGGGTCTGCGCAGCCTCAGCCTTGATAATGAAATGTTTCCAGTAAACCTTGAGGCTTGGCGGGCAGGACAGTCTGGGCCTGTCAGGGCTCAGGGGTCTGCGTCTCTGGCTGGGACACAGCTTCTGCAAGAGGCCAGCCCTCCGAGCCCAGCTCCTGGTGTCCATGTCTTACAGAAGGGAAGACCAAGTGTGTCCAAGAATCCTCTCTCAACCTGACATTGAAAGGGAGACGGGGCACGGAGGTGTCTCTCTCGAGTGGAGAAGGCGAGATTTGCAAAATGGCACTCCTTCCAGACAGGGCTATGGCCAGGCTTCCTCTCCCAGTCCCCCAGCCCTCAGCACTGGCTGCCCTTGACCTAACAAGTCCTTCCCAAAGGCGATGCCGGGGCTCTATGTTGACAAGTGAAGTGGAGGCTCATGGCCAACCCAGCACTTGTGCATGCAGTTGAGGGGGGCTGTGCATCCCCTAACAGGGCTGCAGCCTGACCTGCCATGGAGTGGAGCCGCCCCCTGCTTCTCTTCTGCCCTTGGCCATGCTCTCACCCCAGAATCAGCCAGGCTAAAGGGGTGGGGGGTCGGTGCAGGGTGGGTCCTCCTTCCTCATCAGGCAGCTACCTGCCTCAAGAGCATCACAGAGCACAGGGAGATCTCTGGAGCAGAGTTGCACGCGTGTCCAGAATCCTGAAAGGATTCTCGATCCACTTCTGCAGGGCATCAGAACAGGAAGGCCAGCTGGACTCTGAAGTTTCATCCCTAGGTCTGACCCTTTCAGCAGAGCCCTCTCTCTCATGCCCAGGTCTGTTTGCCAAGCCACAGAAGTCAGGCCTGCTCCCTCTGAACACAGGGCAGGCTCCTTGTAGTAGATGCTGCAAACTCTTGGCTGTTCTCCAAGGATGATAGTTCAGCCCAAGTGTGAGGCCTAGAGTGCAGGAAGGATGGCAGGAAAGGACTTGTGCTAAGCAGAACGCTGAGGGGAAGAGACCTGGGCTGCTCTTCACAAGCCCGCCAGCCGGACAGCTTGCTACCAGTGTGGCTTGCAGCACTGCGGCTGCAGCAAGGCCACGGGTAGCTGAGGAACGACAGCACCCCCTTGTGGTCCTTGTCAGCAACAAATCCCAGAGAACCCGGCAGGGGCTGGGCTTAGTTGGGCTGGGCTGGGCTGGGCTGGGCTGGGCTGGGCCTGGGTCTAGGGCTGGGCTGGGGCTGGCTGTGTCAAGCTGCAAGGCAGAGGAGAAGGATTTAAGCGGCTTCTCTTCTCTGAACTCTGGAGATGTTTGAGTGTGCTTTCCCAGAGAACAGACAGTGGTCTTGTCTCCTAGGAATAGTTTTGGTCTGAAGATTGGGGACACTTTGCCCAGCATCCTGGCATTAGGAAGTCAAGGCCTGGTTTCGTGATAGACATTATATTCTAGTGGTGTTCAACCAGATGTGAAAACTTCCCCCAAAATGTGATTTTCCGTATGATGTCACCCACTGTGAGAGCTTGCACACTCGGCCCAGGTCCAACCTGCTGAGTCAGAATCTCCGGGGGCCATGTCCTGGCATCTGCCTGTTCATTTATTTATTTACTTAGCCATAGGGCCGTGTGCTTACCAGAGAGACAGAGAGAGGGGCAGAGAGAGGGAAAGTGAAGTTACCCCCAACGTGGGGATGGCCACACCGCAATCCCTTCTCCTCCAGTCTCCTCTCAGGATTCTGGACACGCGTGCACACGTACCCAGAGTGATTTTCAAGCCACTGTGTTTGGGACTTGAACCATAGTTGGCCATGTGGGAATCCAGCACCTTAACCCACTGTACCACCTGCTAGCCCCATGGTGTCTGCGAGTTTAACACACTGGAAGACAACATGCTTCCACAGTCTTCACCCAAGTACAAAGCCATAGTGTCAGACTGTCAAAGCTGGGGAGGGGGCTTGGGTGTCCCCTCCCCTAACCCTCCTATTTACAGGTAGGGAAACTGGAGCCTCTGACTTCAGGAAAGCAAGTTAGAACAAGCCCAAAGTTGCTCCCCCACACTCCAAGCTTTCCAGTTGCTTTTAGCCCGGTGCCCAGTGGCGGGTTCCCGGGGGGCTAACTGAAGCCTTCTCACTCAGCGAACGTCTGCACTGGGTGTGAGCTAGGAAGACCCCTGCCTGGTGGTTCCTGGCCGGGAGCTGTGTGCCCTCCTTAGCCCCCTGCTTGCTCCCGTGTCCTGCTTTCCGGCCTTGCCTCACACCCACGTGGCTGGCTCATCATTTCTTTGGTCCTGGCTCCCCCAGGCAAGAGTAGGAGGACTGAGCCCCTGAAGGCTGGGCTCCTGTTCAGCGTGTTCTCTCAGTGAGAGGTTCGGGACTCTGCAGGGCAGGAATAACAGCCCTGGGAGCTCCCCTGGGAGCAGAGTGTTCAGCAACCAGAAGCTCACGATTTGCTGCGCTGTAGGGTTCTGTGACAACCGCCTCTGACAATATTGTGACTTGCATGGGGGGATGAGTGAACCGACAGGATTAGGAACAGAATAAATCATGTCCCGCCTGCACACGGGTGGAAGCAGGGCGCCTCTGGCACGGAGCCCACCCAGCATTCATTCTAGGCTCCTGGTCATCAGATGGTGAGGAGAGAGTGAGGGGACCGGCAGAGTTGCTGCACCCTGGTTGCTGTGCTCCACCTGAGGGCAGAGGGGACCGCGTGCTGGACCATCTGTCAGTTTTCAGGGCCTGCCCCACCACACGGCAGGACAGAGCCTTGGCAGGGTGCGCG
>NW_006160147.1:17708-24066 GCF_000334495.1 Tupaia belangeri chinensis
GGGGGCTTGGCCCCCCCCTAACGGGGCTGCCCCCGGCCCTGCCATGGAGTGGAGCCGCCCCCTGCTTCTCTTCTGCCCTTGGCCATGCTCTCACCCCAGAATCAGCCAGGCTAAAGGGGTGGGGGGTCGGTGCAGGGTGGGTCCTCCTTCCTCATCAGGCAGCTACCTGCCTCAAGAGCATCACAGAGCACAGGGAGATCTCTGGAGCAGAGTTGCACGCGTGTCCAGAATCCTGAAAGGATTCTCGATCCACTTCTGCAGGGCATCAGAACAGGAAGGCCAGCTGGACTCTGAAGTTTCATCCCTAGGTCTGACCCTTTCAGCAGAGCCCTCTCTCTCATGCCCAGGTCTGTTTGCCAAGCCACAGAAGTCAGGCCTGCTCCCTCTGAACACAGGGCAGGCTCCTTGTAGTAGATGCTGCAAACTCTTCGCCTGCAGCAAGGCCACGGGTAGCTGAGGAACGACAGCACCCCCTTGTGGTCCTTGTCAGCAACAAATCCCAGAGAACCCGGCAGGGGCTGGGCTTAGTTGGGCTGGGCTGGGCTGGGCTGGGCTGGGCCTGGGTCTAGGGCTGGGCTGGGGCTGGCTGTGTCAAGCTGCAAGGCAGAGGAGAAGGATTTAAGCGGCTTCTCTTCTCTGAACTCTGGAGATGTTTGAGTGTGCTTTCCCAGAGAACAGACAGTGGTCTTGTCTCCTAGGAATAGTTTTGGTCTGAAGATTGGGGACACTTTGCCCAGCATCCTGGCATTAGGAAGTCAAGGCCTGGTTTCGTGATAGACATTATATTCTAGTGGTGTGCAACCAGATGTGAAAACTTCCCCCAAAATGTGATTTTCCGTATGATGTCACCCACTGTGAGAGCTTGCACACTCGGCCCAGGTCCAACCTGCTGAGTCAGAATCTCCGGGGGCCATGTCCTGGCATCTGCCTGTTCATTTATTTATTTACTTAGCCATAGGGCCGTGTGCTTACCAGAGAGACAGAGAGAGGGGCAGAGAGAGGGAAAGTGAAGTTACCCCCAACGTGGGGATGGCCACACCGCAATCCCTTCTCCTCCAGTCTCCTCTCAGGATTCTGGACACGCGTGCACACGTACCCAGAGTGATTTGCCTGCCGGTGTGGCTTGCAGCACTGCGGCTGCAGCAAGGCCACGGGTAGCTGAGGAACGACAGCACCCCCTTGTGGTCCTTGTCAGCAACAAATCCCAGAGAACCCGGCAGGGGCTGGGCTTAGTTGGGCTGGGCTGGGCTGGGCTGGGCTGGGCTGGGCCTGGGTCTAGGGCTGGGCTGGGGCTGGCTGTGTCAAGCTGCAAGGCAGAGGAGAAGGATTTAAGCGGCTTCTCTTCTCTGAACTCTGGAAATGTTTGAGTGTGCTTTCCCAGAGAACAGACAGTGGTCTTGTCTCCTAGGAATAGTTTTGGTCTGAAGATTGGGGACACTTTGCCCAGCATCCTGGCATTAGGAAGTCAAGGCCTGGTTTCGTGATAGACATTATATTCTAGTGGTGTGCAACCAGATGTGAAAACTTCCCCCAAAATGTGATTTTCCGTATGATGTCACCCACTGTGAGAGCTTGCACACTCGGCCCAGGTCCAACCTGCTGAGTCAGAATCTCCGGGGGCCATGTCCTGGCATCTGCCTGTTCATTTATTTATTTACTTAGCCATAGGGCCGTGTGCTTACCAGAGAGACAGAGAGAGGGGCAGAGAGAGGGAAAGTGAAGTTACCCCCAACGTGGGGATGGCCACACCGCAATCCCTTCTCCTCCAGTCTCCTCTCAGGATTCTGGACACGCGTGCACACGTACCCAGAGTGATTTTCAAGCCACTGTGTTTGGGACTTGAACCATAGTTGGCCATGTGGGAATCCAGCACCTTAACCCACTGTACCACCTGCTAGCCCCATGGTGTCTGCGAGTTTAACACACTGGAAGACAACATGCTTCCACAGTCTTCACCCAAGTACAAAGCCATAGTGTCAGACTGTCAAAGCTGGGGAGGGGGCTTGGGTGTCCCCTCCCCTAACCCTCCTATTTACAGGTAGGGAAACTGGAGCCTCTGACTTCAGGAAAGCAAGTTAGAACAAGCCCAAAGTTGCTCCCCCACACTCCAAGCTTTCCAGTTGCTTTTAGCCCGGTGCCCAGTGGCGGGTTCCCGGGGGGCTAACTGAAGCCTTCTCACTCAGCGAACGTCTGCACTGGGTGTGAGCTAGGAAGACCCCTGCCTGGTGGTTCCTGGCCGGGAGCTGTGTGCCCTCCTTAGCCCCCTGCTTGCTCCCGTGTCCTGCTTTCCGGCCTTGCCTCACACCCACGTGGCTGGCTCATCATTTCTTTGGTCCTGGCTCCCCCAGGCAAGAGTAGGAGGACTGAGCCCCTGAAGGCTGGGCTCCTGTTCAGCGTGTTCTCTCAGTGAGAGGTTCGGGACTCTGCAGGGCAGGAATAACAGCCCTGGGAGCTCCCCTGGGAGCAGAGTGTTCAGCAACCAGAAGCTCACGATTTGCTGCGCTGTAGGGTTCTGTGACAACCGCCTCTGACAATATTGTGACTTGCATGGGGGGATGAGTGAACCGACAGGATTAGGAACAGAATAAATCATGTCCCGCCTGCACACGGGTGGAAGCAGGGCGCCTCTGGCACGGAGCCCACCCAGCATTCATTCTAGGCTCCTGGTCATCAGATGGTGAGGAGAGAGTGAGGGGACCGGCAGAGTTGCTGCACCCTGGTTGCTGTGCTCCACCTGAGGGCAGAGGGGACCGCGTGCTGGACCATCTGTCAGTTTTCAGGGCCTGCCCCACCACACGGCAGGACAGAGCCTTGGCAGGCTGCGAGGTAGGAGTGGATCCAGTGCAAGGTGGCCGGTCGAGAACCCACAGAGCCCACTTAGCCTACTCTCGGGGCCGTGGGTAGACACTGGAAACTGACCGTGAGCCCAAGGAGCGCACTGGCTCACAGTTTCCTTCCTTGAGTAGAGGAGAGCAGTGGAAATGAGTCCCCTTCCCGGCTTGGCTGCACGGTGTAGAGGTGGCACAACCCTGCAGTGCTGGAAGCTGCGTAGAAGGTTGGGGTTTGGTTCCTGGGTCGTGTGCCCACTCCAGGGGGATCATGACATGAGACCATTTGGAGTGTACTTCTCTCATTCATGAAATAATTAATTAAGCTTTTTAAAAAACAGATTTAGATTCCCAAGGACGTTTGACTCATTGTGAACACAAAATGCTTATCAGCAAATACTGGTCGTGAGGTGTTAAAACAGACTCCCAAGTATCTCTGCAGTTGTCCTACTGAATACCACTGGGGGAATGTGGCCCCCTGGCGTGAGCTGGAAGTGTTTTTGTTAGAGAGATGCTCATGGGTTTGTTTTTTTTGTTTTTTTTTTTTTGATTTTTTAAAACTTTTTAAAAGAATTATTTTATTTTATTTACTCACTCATTTTTGTTAATTTGGTCAGAGAGAGACACACAGAAAGAGAAAGAGAGAACGTGAGAAAGCAAGCCACAAGGTCTGGGACTTGAACCGTGGTCTGTCATGTGAGTGTGTCCAGCACCTTTACCACCACGCCACCTACTGGTCCTGAGGGACGCTGTGTTTGTGGTAGCTTTTATTAAAATGATGCTTGGCTTGTGTGTACCTGGAGCCCAGACCATGAAAAACTTCAGAACTTAGAGATAACCGGACCGCATCTTGGGAAGTGAACAAGATCAGGAAAGTTTTTTTCCTCCTTGGGAATTGAGACAGTTGGGTGTGAGCGTGCGTGTGCTGCTTATTCTTTCCTATTTTGAGATCGTTTAGTCTAGCCTGGTTTCTAAGTGGATCTAGTCCCAAATCATCCCACTTGGTAATTTACATCGCAACTCCTCTTCTGGTGAGACGGCTCCCTGTGTCTCACCCCCAGCCCACCACGGGTGATGGTGAGGGAGCCCTGGGCCCAGAGTCACACCCTCCTGCTGTGTACCACCCGGGTGATCCTGAACAAGCCCTTCCCCTCTCTGGGTCTGAGTGATGTGCTGGTTTTCTCCAGCTATAAAACGAGAGGGCAGAGGGTCCTCTCAAGCTGTGAGGTGCCCTGAGTTGACCACGCCCCTCCTCTTGGCTCACTCCTGCTCCTCCGGCTGGCCCCCACCTTGTCTAGTCACTCATGGCAGGGCCACGCCAGAAGTTCGATGCAGGCCCAGTCCTCGTGGCCTCTGCCCTGGGCAGAACTACTAATGTGACTTCTGAAACACTGCTGGAGGTAATTAAGATTTCAACAGGCAGTTATTGCCATTTACTTAATTGTCAGCTAATAATTAAAACTTAGACAACGTGGGGAAATTTGACTGCTGGGTGATGGTCCCCTTGGGCCTCCTCCTTCCTGAGCTGCCCTGAGTCTGCCGGGGCTCCCCAAGTGTCACTATATCAGATTTTAACCCGCTGGCCGGAGGAGGCTCCCTAGGCCCAGCAGACCCCACCGCCGAGGCTGGAAAGGGGAAGGGGTTGAAGACGCAGTAGCATCAGGACAGCGAGGGGGTGTTGTCGGGGAGATGATGTGAGACAAGGTTCTGATATTGCCTCATTCACCTCCGACTCCAGGTGTGAGGGCCTCGCTCCACCAGAGTGCCCTGGAACAGAACATAGACTGTCTGGAGCCACAGCCTCCAGGGGTTCACAACAAGCCGCCTACAAAGACAGGAGACAGGGAACCAGCCCTGGCCTTGGCCCTAGCCCCAGCTGGTCCCGGCCTGAGTGTGCACCCACTGTTGTCTCTTTGTGCCTTCTGATGGATTCGAACTTCCACTTGCACAGCTCCACCGTGTGCCAGGCACTGTGCTCAGAATGTTGGGAAATTGATTATCTCCTTCAGCCTCATGGCTACCCTGCCAAGTGGGTATTGTTACCCCTGCTCCCCATTTACAGACGAGGACTTGCTGCAAGGCCAGATGACTTGTTCAAGGTCAGACAAGTGGGGTTGGGGCAGTACCATGGCCTGAAACTCAGGTCTTTGACTCTCAGAGCTACCTTCTTGTCTACACCACTCTGCCATTTGCGTCCCAGCATCTCAGTCTCTTCGTTAGTGAGTTCATAGTCCTGCCCTCCTGGGGAACCTGGTTCCCCTGTTCTGACATCAGGGCAGAGGGAAGGACCCTGTTTACTGTTGCCCTCCCAGTGCACTCAGGCCGCCCCTTCTCCAGATCAAATGACCTCTTTTTCTCTGGAATCTCTTGATTCCTCTGCTTCCTCCCCTGCAGTGAGAGACACGCCTGCGTGAATCCCTCCGTGCATGTCTGCAGAATTGCGAGGCTTGGCGAGACTCTCCATAAACTCCCAGCTGGACTGCAGGAGTGTGAATGTCCAGAAGCGTGTACATGTCCTTTGGGGCGTTGTATTATAGTGGGGTCAGACAGACCTGCGAGAAATCTGCCATGCTCACATAACACAGCGTGGACGATGCCGGTGCACAGCGAGCATTATTTGCACCTGTGGGCTCCTGTCTCAGCTCTGAGGTACATTTGGCCCTTAGTCCACACTGCTGACATGGACGTGTGCTCTCTGGAGTCCTACTTAAGAGCCAGCCGTGGGTAGAAGGAAACGCCTCCCTATCCTGTCGGTGCCTCAGTGCAGGCTGGGAGGATGCTGCTGTTCATGATGTCTTGGGTTGCTGTGGTTTTAGGGAGACGCCGACGTTTCTCCTGAGCCTGAATTTGCAGGGAAGGGTTTGGAGCAACAGCCCAGGATGGACATGGTGTCATCCTAGGACTGCCAGGAGCCCTACCTGGCCTCCCTCCCACCCTGCTTCATACACACACACTCACACAGGCACATACACTCACACTTGCACAATCAACTCCTGCAGCTGGGCCCTATCCTGGAGGTGCTAAGAGAGCAGGTACTCCCGGCCCTCAGGAGGTAGGTCCTGGCCTGGCATCCTGTGAAGGAGGAGTGGGTGCCCTGCTGGCCAGTGCATGGAACTGGCAAGAGTTGGGTCGGCCGAGAGATACCTTGTTCCAGTTTGCACACCAGGGGCACGTCCTGCACCAAGGGAGATCAAGGTCAGGTTGGGCTCCCTGACTTCTGTATCTTTGCCATGTCTGGGCTCTATTTTGTCCCCTGGGCCTGCCTCACCCCCAGACCAAACATTAGGCAGACACCTGAGGACACTCCTAAGGTCAGTAAAGTGCATCATTGAACTTGTAGGTTATTATCATCATGATGAAGTAGAGATAGCACTCAGAAATCGTCACCCCATCCCTGGCCCTCGCCCTCATGGGAGGCGAGGATGGGCCTAGCTGACGAGGATGGAGTAGGGTGAAGGTCTGCAGTGGCAAGGTAAGAAATGGGGTGAAGTCCTTGCGAACACAACTTACTCTTTTTTTTTTTTTTTTTT
>NW_006160147.1:25083-34148 GCF_000334495.1 Tupaia belangeri chinensis
TAGGGCACGTGTGCTCGCCAGACAGACAGAGAGAGACAGAGAGATAGAAAGTGAGAAATCACCCCCCAGGGGGGATGGCCACACCACAATCTCTTCTCCTCCATTCTCCTCTTGGGATCTTGGGCACGCACGCACACGCGCCCGGCGTGAGTTTAAGCCGCCGGGTCCGGGACGTGAACCGTAGTCGACTATGTGGGAGTCCAGCGACATAGCCATTACACTAACTGCTGGTCCCAACTTACTCTTATTTTTAAACTAACAGTATAAAGATTCTCCTTTGGGGTCATGGGTGTGAATGTCAAATTGCACCCCCTACACCCTGAGTTAGGCAATGTGTCTACAGTTTCTTGAGTTTTGGAAGCCTTCCCTGTATATATGTGTGTGATCTCTTGTCCTGGGGCTGCACCTGCCCCCCGCCCGCCATGTACCTGTCACTCAGAAATGTGAAGGAGAGCCAGACTTCTCAGGAGACCCTAGACCCACCCACCAGATCCATCTGGGCTCCAGGTTGGAGAAGCAGGGTGGCATACCAAAGATGGCCACCAGGGGACACTGCTGGGGCACAGAGGGAGCTAGAGGGAGCTTTAGGGAGCCTCTGCCCAGCCCATCCTGGCCTTGGGGCTGAGATGGTTCTGTTCACCCTCACAAGTCAAGCCCTGTCCTAATCTCCTCCTTTGCGTTCCCCAAACCTACACCTGTGGAGAGGCTTTGTGGAGTTAGATGTCCTTCTCTAAACATCTCTGCGACCTCTAGCTAGCCCCCCTCCCTGGATCTCAGCCTCTCATTTCCCAGTGTCAGGGCCAAAAGATCGTCGTGGCTCTAATTTTTGGCATGTCTATGAGACTCCCAGCCCACTGTGCTGACACGGAGGTGGGACTAGGGTGGAGGTCTGTGAGGGAAGAGATGTGAGGACAGAGGGAAGGACTAGTGCATGAGGAGGGGGGGGGCCGATGGTGGTGCAGCGTTGACATGCAGTGTTCTGCACGGCAGTCCCAAAGGGGAGGTCCCGAGTTCAAGTCCGGGTGCCTCCTGAGTACCCCAGGCATGAACTTGCCCATGATCTGAGATTGGTTGAGGACAGGGATGGATCACTGCGACAGGGCCCTGTTGGGGTGCGTCCCTTTATCTCTCTTTAATTGAAGAAATAAATAGACTGATTACTTAAAAGAGAGAGAGAGAGAAGTAGGAAAGGCCTCCTTTCTCTGTCACTGCTAGGGCCGTAAGATGCTACCACCCCTCTCTACACCTCAAGGTCCTGAGCACTCCAGGAATGTAGAATACCCCTCCAGAAATTGGCCATTCTGTGGCTCAAAATGTTTTACCCTTAAATAAAAAAAGATGTCATATTAAAAAAAAAAAAAATCCATCCGCCTCACACACACCCAAATGTGATTTTCAAACCATCAAGTCTAGGACTAGAACCACGGAGTTGGCCAAGTGGGATTCAGCCACTTCCACCACCATGCCGTCAAACAAACAAACAAACAAATTTGTTTTTTAAGTTGAAAAAAGTGTGGCAGCATCCATCTTTGCTGAAACGTGTCTTACGCACCTACAACATGCAGTCGCTGTGCTTGATGCTGGTGGATGGAGCTGCCTCTGGACACGCCACCGAAATCCGGTTTCCTCCTGGGCGCAGCTCTGCCCTGTGCTACATGCTAGGTGTGTGACCTGATTCTCTGTTTCAGTTTTCTCCTATGTAAAATGGACAGAGTGTAAATCTCCCAGAATTTTTTTTTTGGAGAGGTTTTTTTTCCGTAGTGTGTGTGTGTTTGCCAGAAAGACAGAGAGGGACAGAGAGACAGAAAGTGAGAAATCACCCGCCGGGGAGGCTGGCCACGCCTCAATCCCTTCTCCATTCTCCTCTCGGGATCTTGGGCGCGCATACACACGTGCCCGGCATGAGTTTAAGCCACTGGGTCCAGGACACGAACTACAGTCCACTACGTGGGAGCCCAGCAACATAGCCATTACGCCAACTGTTGGTCCCTCAGAATTTTTTTTTTTAGCTTTATTATTCTTTTTTTTTAGGTTAGGACATGTGCACTTGCTGGGGAGACAGAGAGAGACAGTGAGAGACAGTGAAAGAGAAGTATGAAATCACCTCCTGGGGGTGCGGTGACCATGCTGCAGTCCCTTCTCTATTCTCCATCTGGGATTGTGGGCATGTACACACGCCCAACGTGATTTTCAAGCCACCAGGTCCGGGACTTGCACCTCTGTCAACCATGTGGGAGGCTAGTATCGTAACCACCAGGCCACCTGCTGGCCTCCCCGGAAATGTTGTGAAGATTGAACTAGATGAACCAGTAGTGTCCGGCACACAGAGTCTCTGAGTAACTGGTAGTCATCTTCCTCTTTGGGAACATACAGATAAGAACATACAACATCTTTGCAGTATGTGTACCTGTCCCTCCTCTGCCACACCCATAGAAAGCGTCATGCTGGCCCAGAAACCCGCTCTTGGCACCATGTTCTCTTTTTTTTTTAACAGAGATTTTTGCTAGAGGGTGCATACTCTCGTGAGAGAGACAGAGACAGAGACAGAAAGCAAGGAATCACCCCCCGTGGAGGTGCTCGCACCAAAACCCCTTCTTCTCCATTGTCCTCTTGGAGTCTTGGGCGTGTACATACGTGCGCACGGTGTGAGTTTCAAACTGCCGGGCCCGGGACTCGGGAGTCCAGCGATGTAGCCATTACACCATCTGCTGGTCCCAGCACCATGCTCTTGGTCCCCACATAGGTGTTTCAGACTGGACTTTAAAGTATGTACATACAGACAGTGACGGCGCAACTTAACAGTGCAACGTAAAGGTTTCTCAACTTTACGATGGTGCAGGAGCGGCACGCGGTCAGTGGAAACGACTTCGAGTACCCATTCAGCTATTCCATTTTTCACTTCCAGCACAGAATTCGACAAACCACATGAGCGCTTGGTTATAAATTAGGCTTTGTTAGATGATTTTGCCCGCTATAGACTGTACGTGTTCTGAGCACGGTTAAGGTGGCCAGGTTACGCTCTCATGTTTGGTAGGTTCGTTGTATTAAAAGCATTTTTGACTCGTAGTTCCAACTGATGATGGGTTTATTGGGGCATAATTCCATCATAAGCCAGGACATCTGTGTACACTTTCCAGCCTTGCCTGTGTCCTATGCAAGCCATCAGTTCAAGCCACAGCACAGCCCAGAAGGTGACACTTGGCAGGATAAATAGGCATGGGCAGCCACAGAGGTGACACCAGGGCTGGGACAGAGCCATTTGTCCCCATCCCTTGCCACCTGCGTGGAGGCCCTAGATCCATGGTGCAGACCATGGGAGGGGAGGGGAAGGTGACAAGGCTGGAGCTGGGTGTGGAGCTGGTTTTCAGAAAAGGCAGCCCATGAGGTTCTGAACTATCTTCCCTGGGCCCCATGAGCAACCCCAGATATTCCCTGTGGTGCCTGAGGTCAGGGATGCTGAAGCTGGCTTGTTCCAGCTCCCCAGAGACAGTTGTCAGCATGTCTTCCCAGCTCTGTGGTCAGTGACTTCATGTTGTAGATTGAAATCAGCCATGGTAGTATTTACACCACAGAAATTGGCAAACAGTACAGGTCAGGGTGTCCCCCTCTTCCAAGAGCCAGTTGTTAAAAAGTTGCCAGCACACCACAGGGTAGGACTTCAGGCTGCTGTTCCAGCTGCCCTCAGGGAGCCTTGCCCATGGCCTGAGGTGAGAAGCAGGGCCCCCTCAAACAAAGCCATCAGGAGAGGCGTTATCAGGGAGGAGTGCACACACAGAAGGCCTTGTCTGAGCTCTTGCCAGGGTCAGGGTATAAAGGCTAGGGGCTTGTGTCTAGAGTTTTTGGGAGAACCTATTCTGCTGATTCTTTAGGGGAAAGGGAGGAGGTAGGGTCCAGTCCTGGGGGGGGGGCATGTCCAGCCTCTGCCTTCCTGAGCCCAGGCTCTCCACAGTAAGTGTTCTTCACTCATCAGCTCCTCCTTCTCTCCCTTCCAGACCCAGAGTCCCAGAGGAAAAGGACAGTACAGAATGTCCTGGACCTGCGACAGAACCTGGAAGAGACCATGTCCAGCCTGCGAGGTTCCCAAGTGACTCACAGGTGAGCTCAAGGTGCAGAGGTCGTCCTGCCCTCCACCGCCCTTGTCCTCTCCCCAGTTCTGAGGGCAGACCAGGGGTTCTCCAAACCCCTGCCTAGGTACGTGTGGTCAGCCAGGCAGCCCTGCTGCAGTGCATGGGTGTCAGAGCCCCAAAGCCACTGCTTCGGGACCTGGACTCCAGTCATCTTGGCTGTGTCTTGTCTGTGCCGTGCTCGGGCGTTTGATTTCATGTGTGCAGATTGGTTTGTAAATCCCTGGCATAGGGGATGGGAAGCAGGAGTCACCAGCTAGCTCAGCGTGGGATCTTGGCTCCTGATTTTTCCCTCCTTAGTCTTGGTCTCCTCATCTGTCAAAAGCCTCTCTTCCTGTCCCAGTGTTCTGAGATTCTAGGATCAGTGCCCTCCCAACTCCAAGATCTTCACTGTCTGTTAGGTGCCCTCTGGCCTCTCCAGCCAGCCCTGATGGAGGCCTGAGTGCTCGGCGGAGCCCATGCCATGTCACTCAGATGATGGGCCCTGTGGGTGCACCCCTCCAGTTCACTCTTCAGACCTCCCAGCTTCCAGCCACATGGGGCGCTCACCCCTCCCACAGCACCCCCCGGGAGCAGTGTCCTGGCCACAGGCTCTGCCATGACTCAAAGTTTCCCCTGCTGGCTCCTGGCTGCCCAGATGAGCTCATGCTGTCAGCTCCAAGGGGGGCAGAGCTCTCGGGGTGAGGGAGGGAGATCAGACAGCCAGGGTTGGGAAATCGTGGGGGCGTGGAGCAGGAAGGCTGTGTGAGGGATAGGAAGCTCTCCAGCTGGGTTGGAAGTAGGTTCTTCCCCATCTCCTGGGGTTGGAAAACTGAGAACAAAGTTGGGACATGGGGCAATGAGAGGGGGTTTTTCTCAGCCCAGTCCGTGGCCAGACCAAGCAGGGTCCAGACCCATTCACATAGTTCCAGTGACAGAGAACTCATTACCCTTCCATGATCTGCGTCCACTGCGGGGTCGCCATGAACGTAGGCCGAGTTGGACTAGTAGCCTCATCCAGCAGCTGTAGTTCTTCCTACTGAAGACCACCCTTCTTCCTTACACCATTCCTGCCCTGGTCCCCCATCTCAGACATGCAGTCCTGGACTCCTAGAAACCGAGAGTATTTTAAATAACAAGATAAACCAAAGTTTCCACTCTCTGGGGTGACTTTCCTCAGCCAGAGGACCTGAGACTTGGGTTTACTATCAAAAGGAAGTTGATCAAGAAGGTCCAAGAAAAAAGCAGTGGATGATGGGGCCCCAGGGCCTCCCTGGGCCCCTTGCATCTGTCCCTGACCTCTATCTTCACAGCCCAGAGCAGCAGCTCAAGTGGAGCAGGGATCTGGTCCAGCGTGGCTCATCAGTTTAGGGACCCTGTGAGTGAAATCTTGAACACCTTCCTTCCCCCACCAGGGAGGCTATTGGAACATCTCAGCGCCAAGTCACCCGCTAGCTTCATGCCAAAGAAGCCAGAAAGTGCTTAGTTGCTGGGAGGGTCACACCCCAAATGACTCACCCACAGGGGAAGGGCAGAAGTAGCAACTCCAGCCTCTTGGGGCCACTGACTGAACAGCCGCCCTGGCCCCCAGCTAAGTAGGACGGCTTGACCTCAAACAGCCCTGTATGTTTTCTGCTCCTGGGGCATGGGGGCCCTGAAGCCTCTTGCCTAAAGCTGGTTTGGGTAGGGGGCGAAGGGGAGAGCCACAGGCCTCTGGCTTCTGTCTCCCTTTATGGGAAGGGAACCGATTGCCCTGAAGCTGGTTTTTCTGTTTACTGTGGACCCAGAGCCACTTCCCCTCATTGCCTTTGGTTTATATTATTCCCGTTCCACACTTGGATAGCCAAAACAATATCTCCCTGGCTTTTTATGGCTCTTTTACTTTTAAAAGTTTTCCATCAATCACCCTCTCCCTGGGCCCTGGGAGGAGTCAGGAGAGATCACGTCCCTTAGACTGGAGAAGGGGCAGCTGAGGCTGGGGAGGAGGAGGCACCAGCCAGAGTCTCAGAGGCCAGGGAGGATGGCTCTGCACTCACAGGCTCAGAACCTGGGGCAGCTGTGTGCCAGGCACGGTGCAGGGCAGTGGCCCACAGAACGAGCACAGGCTTTGTCCCCGAGAGCCTGCTGTCCAGGGAGTGCTTCCTGCAAGGTGATTTTCACCCTGGCGTTCACAGCTAATTCTAGACTCCAAACCTTTCTTCCTGTGCTGCTTCCTCTATTTCTACTGGCTCATTTCCCTAGCCAGGAGGGGGTCAGAGTTAGGGGCCTGGCTGGAGAGGAAATGAAACTCTGCACTCCCCAGAGTGTGGCCAGCCTGAGAGGGTGTGAGGCTAGGAGACAGAGCTTGGGTCCTTTCTGACAGCTTAGTTCTAGAGACATGTTTGGGAGTTAAAGAAAGAGCTGTGAGACGGGAAGAGGCGCTTCTGAGTGCAGAGCTAGTGGGGCGGGCCAGGAGCAGAACTGAGGAACCCAGACACTCAGTGCAGCCCACACCTCTGCACTAATTTACTGCCTGAGCCCTGGATCCCCACCGCCCTCTCCACATGGCCCTCACCTCGTCCTCTTTAGCTCATGGTCCTGGGCAACTTGCTTTTACTAAGCACTTACTGCCTGGGGCCCTGGACAGACTCTTACAATGAGAACTTCCCTGCTCGAAGAACTTCCCAACACGTTCTTCATGGGTTGGCTCCTGGCGGATTCATTCGTTCTCACCCTGGCGTTCACAGCTAATTCTAGACTCCAAACCTTTCTTCCTGTGCTGCTTCCTCTATTTCTACTGGCTCATTTCCCTAGCCAGGAGGGGGTCAGAGTTAGGGGCCTGGCTGGAGAGGAAATGAAACTCTGCACTCCCCAGAGTGTGGCCAGCCTGAGAGGGTGTGAGGCTAGGAGACAGAGCTTGGGTCCTTTCTGACAGCTTAGTTCTAGAGACATGTTTGGGAGTTAAAGAAAGAGCTGTGAGACGGGAAGAGGCGCTTCTGAGTGCAGAGCTAGTGGGGCGGGCCAGGAGCAGAACTGAGGAACCCAGACACTCAGTGCAGCCCACACCTCTGCACTAATTTACTGCCTGAGCCCTGGATCCCCACCGCCCTCTCCACATGGCCCTCACCTCGTCCTCTTTAGCTCATGGTCCTGGGCAACTTGCTTTTACTAAGCACTTACTGCCTGGGGCCCTGGACAGACTCTTACAATGAGAACTTCCCTGCTCGAAGAACTTCCCAACACGTTCTTCATGGGTTGGCTCCTGGCGGATTCATTCGTTCTTCATGGGTTGGCTCCTGGCGGATTCATTCGTAGCATCTATGTGCCAGCTCTGTGCAAAGTGCTAAAATCCCCGGGTGAGCAGGGTGGTCAATCACACCATGACTCAGTCTGCACCTGCAGGGAGCTGAGAAGTGAGATGTCTCTACAGCAATGAGAAGCAGAAACAAGACAGTGTGAGGACATAAAGGAGGGGCTCCTGATGAGCTGTGGGGGTGCCTTGGGCATGGAGGAGCTGGGTGTGGGCGGGGTCAGGCAGCCTTCCAAAGGCTCAGCAGCTGTGGGGGGATCACTCACCGCCCTGCCCAGCCAGGGCTCCCCTGCTGGCCTGCAGGACTAGTGCAAGGACTCCAAAGCATGCTTTCAAGGGTCATTTGGCTTCCTGCAGTTCTGTTGATCAAAAAATAAAAACCCCATTTTCTCAGGTCCAGTAGAGGCCATTTTAGAAGGCTTTTTTTTTTTTTCAAGAAACTTTACAAAAACAAGAATAGAAAAATTGATGTCCCACTCCCATCCCAGCCCCCAAAGCGGCTAAGAAGTGGCTGTGTTCCCAGGTGAAGACGCTTTGCTTTCGGTAGCTCAGGTCCAGCTCTAGCCACTCCAGCTGCCCAGCGTCCTCGGCCCACAGATCCCACTTCATTTCCTCAACCCCATGTGTGTCGGTCAGGCCGAGTTACAGAGATGTGACCCAAGACTGATTTGGGCTGGCATCCCTGCTAGGCTGGGTGGAATTATTGCCTGAACCTAAGCCCACAGGCTACCCCTTCAGCTGGATCCCAGCCATGCCTCCTCTGCAGCTCTGCAGCCGCCCTGGCCTCCTTCCCGGACACCAGTCTCCCCTAGCCTCACTCCATCTAGCACTAATCCGGGCCTTGCCTCCCGGGCCTGGCCTCATCCCCTCGTCCACCCCATCCATTCGGTGTCCTCCCCCTGTCCAGATAAGGCTGCTGCTTTTCTGAGGAGGCCCTGCTTCTCCCCTGCTTCCTGGAGCCTGTTCTAGGACCACTCTCACTGGGGATCTGCAGACACCTCTGGCTCCCAGAGCATTCCCTACTCCCTCCACAGCTCACTCCAGGCTCTTCTATGCCTGGCATCTGGGAAGCAGCTAACCCTCAGCCCTCTGATAGAAAAGGTGATTGACACACCCTGGCCAGAAGGAATGGTCAAGGCCTCCCAAGCTCAGGCAGCCAGTCTCTCCCACTTCTGCAGAGAGGACCCTCAGCCCCTTCCCATTTACTGAGCACCTTGTGTATGTGTGGCACCTGCCGATCCTCACAGCTGGCGGAAGTAGTTGGCTTGCTGTTATCCCCATTTTACAGACGACTACATGGAGGCCTGGTAAGGTTAGTTACTTTCCTCACACACACTTACTAATAAACGGCAAAAAGAGGATTCAAACCCAGTTGTGCCACAGTGTAGACCCTCTGCAGCACCCTAGATTGCTTCCCCAGCCACCTAGAAGTCGTCTTCACTTGCGGCCCTGAGAAGGGCAGAACAGGTTATGGCACAGGGCCTGGTGGAGGCAGTGCCAGCATGTGCAGAGTGGAGGCTGACTGGGGTGCCGCGCCAGGGGACAGGGCACAGGGGACAGGGCGGCCACCGAGAAGTAGAGCAATGCCCTTCTCTCTGTCCAGCTCCCTGGAGATGACCTGCTACGACAGCGACGACGCCAACCCTCGCAGCGTGTCCAGCCTCTCCAACCTC
>NW_006160147.1:34205-48422 GCF_000334495.1 Tupaia belangeri chinensis
GGTGGGTGGCAGCTGCCGCTCGGAGGGGCCGCCTGCCTGGTACATGCACGGGGAGCGGGCGCACTACTCCCACACCATGCCCATGCGCAGCCCCAGCAAGCTCAGCCATATCTCCCGCCTGGAGCTGGTCGAGTCCCTGGACTCGGACGAGGTGGACCTCAAGTCCGGCTACATGAGCGACAGTGACCTCATGGGCAAGACTATGACAGAGGATGATGACATCACTACAGGGTAAGCCGGGGACCGTGTGGACGGCTGGAACGGGAACCTGGGGAGTCCAGTGGGGAGAACGGGGGATGTGGTGTTTTCAAAATGGTATGGGACTCCAAGACAGGGATTGTGGTTCGCTAGGCTGGAAAAAGGGTCTGTGCAGGACTTCCGGAGACGGGAGGCGGTTGCCTCTGAAACTGGGCGTGGCTTATTCTACACATAGGTGTGGTGGGCAGGACCTACAGCTGAGATGCTGATTGGTCAATGAGTGTGCCTTCCTCTCATTGGCTCCTGTGGTTGTCATTCTAAAATATACCCTCCCCCCTTCTTGCCCCCCCACGCCCACCCCTTCCCGAAATCTGGCCCCAAAAGCGCGAGGAAACCTTTTGGACCCTGCGTTTCTGCTGACTTTGTAGTCCTTGGGTATGTTAATCTGCTTCTGCAAAAAGAGACAATGAGCGCGTGTGGGCAAAAGAACTAGTCAAACAGAAGTGGCAGTCGGAGCTCCACGCTTTTGCCAGGGGTTGACAGCGCCCTGGCCCCTGCCTGACCCTGGGGGCTCCTAGTCTCTGTTCCTCAGGTTGTTCCTCTGCAAACATTAGGGCAATAATTCGGTACCCTAACCCTTCCCCAGTCTATTAAGCCCTCCCTTCCTGCCCTTTCTCTGTACAGAATCTTCCTGTTATTTTTTTCTGCCTTGATGGACAGGATTGGGACCACGGAGACAACTTAGAGGGGACAGTCTAAGAAGTAAGGAGAGGAAGAGAGGATTGAAATGCGGGAGGGCTGGGGGTCCTGGCCAACTGTTCCAAGGCCTAAGACCAGAGAGGTGCAGTGTGGTTCTGGAAGCTTCTCTGGGGCATTTCTCAGCCAACTGTCTTTTCCTTTCTTTCTTGGTTTGCTGAGATACCTCTCTCCCCCCCCAAAAAAAAGGTCCTCACAGGTAGCACAGCACCCTTCCCCTATCTTTCAGGGACTTAATATCTTACTATCAGGAGCTCCTCCCGCTGGTAAAGACCTCTGAGTTAGGGGATGGAAAGCAGCCTCTCCTCGGAAAAGACTGAGGGCCAAGCTCCAGGCTGTCCACTGTTCCCCACCCCTACCCTCACCCCTGGGGATGAACTTGGAGGGATCCAGTCAGAGCCTGTCCAGCAGATGAGGCTGCTCTGGAGCAAAACATCTGATGTATGAATGGGTTGTTTACTGCCGGTTAAATCCCAGGGGCCAGTCCGACCTCACACTCAGATCCGCTGGCCTGGACCTGGGGAGAAAGGTCACTGGGCACACAGGCCCTGGCCTCCTTCTGTGGCCAAAAGCCTGTGTGGGGCAGGAGGGAGAGCCTGGGTGGCTGCTCCCTGCAGCCCCATCCCAGGAAGGTCATCCAAGGACAAGGCAGGTCTCTCTGAGCTCCCAGCTGGATAGGGCAGAGGGGACACAACCGTTCTGGGGCCCACGTGTGGGAAGGACCATGATCTCAGCCCCAGGGAGCTCCCAGACTGTTAGAGGTGACTGGACCCTGTCCTAGAGAACTCCTGGACAAACAGAAAAGAGAAGAGAGCCCTACCCCCCACCACCCACCTGATGATCATGAGTAACGTCCCCAAGTTTTTTCTTTTTCTTTGTATTACCAGAAGGCACATGCACTCACCAGAGAGAACGCCCAGTGGATGTGGTCATGTCACAATGCCTTCTCCTCTATTTCTCCACTCCGTCAGGATTTGAGGCATGTTCTTCAAGCCACTGTGGCTGGACTTGAACCAAAGTTAGCCATGTGGGATCCGACTCCCTATACATTGCGCTTAATCCCTGTGCTACTGAACCAGCTCTCCCCAAGTCATGGAAGGCTCAGGATTCTGCCTTGGAGAGAGGCCTCAGTCTGAAGAACTTCTAGTATTTAGCTAGCTCTATGAGCTTGAGCTATTAGTTAACCTCTCGGGCTTTAATTTATCTAGCTACTAAATACAGATAATATAGTAGAACCTATTTCAGGACTAGTATGAGGATTAAATGGGCATATATATATATTGCATAGAATAATTCTTGGCTCATTATAAATGCTCATTAAATGTTATCTATTATTGCTGTTAGAATCCCAGATGGACGGGGAGATAGACCCTTGCCCTTGGGGTGGTGTAGTATGACTAGCTCCACTCAGAATTAGCAGCAAGGACCCCTCTGGTAGCCATTGGCCAATGAGGAGAACATGGATAATGGGGTGTGGGGGATAGGGACTGCTGAGGGCAGAACAGGAAAGATGTTCCTTACCCACACTCCAGCACCCTTTCTGATCCTCTTTCCTTTGGACAGTGTGTGTGCTCCTGAATCAATGCACAAAGACATCTGAGTTTGCTGAGATGGGCAGGCCTACCACCCATATCCCAGGGAAGCCTGGAGTCTGCATGGGCAGTGCAGAGTAAATTGCTGGCGTGGTGATATCCATAAACTGCCTATAAACTGCAATACTGGTTTACAGGATAATTTCTCATGCATTGTTTTTATGATCAACCTTCAATTAGCAGGAACTTGTAACATTTTAGTTTTGAGGTTTCTCTGTCGTTAACTTTCCTGCCAGGACTGTAAACACATCCGTCCTTAAATATGCTTAGGAAGTCAGAGTTGAAGGGAATCCACTTATAATCCCCAGTCATTTTAATGTAAACGTTTGATCATTCCTCAATTATGTGTTTTCGTGAGTGTTGTGTAGTGTTTTGTTTTATTTTAATCAGAAGCAGAGCATCCTTAATTTCAGCACATCTTGGAGTGAGTATACAAACCTGAGCTGTCCCTGTTCGGCTTTCTCTTGGTCCTCTCATCCCTACTGTGGTTTCTATTCAGATTTTGTAATTCAGAAAATGGCCTGCAGCTTGCAGGTGGTGTGGAGGTTAAGGCACTAGATCCCCATGTGACCAGCTGTGAAGTTCGAATCCCAGATTTGGCAGCTTGAAACTCTCGCCAGGTGCATGTGCATGTGTGCCCCAAATCCAGAGAGAAGAATGGAGAAGGGATTGTGGCATGGCCACCCCCTCTGGGAAGTGATTCCTCACTTTCTCTTTCTCTCTCTGGTGAGTGCACGCACCCTATAGCAAATAGTAAAATCTAAAAAAAGAAAAGAAAGAAAGAAAAAGAAAATGGCTTGTTCCTTTAAAAAAAAATTGTTTTTCCTATTCCTAAAACACGTAGGGCTAGTCCCTGGAGGGCCAAGTTTAGTGCTCCCCCTCTCACCCACATGGCCACCCATGCCCCCAGCCACTCCCATGCCCGTTCACATGTCTACCTCCCAAGAGCTCTCTGGACTGGCAGATAAGACAGACTGATTGCTGGGTTTACACTTTCCCCTTGCAGTGACATGATCGGCCACACATGTCCCAAGAGATGACAGTGATTCTGATGCATTCTCAGAGTTCTCCGTTATCTGTGGGGCTTGTCCACCGGAGTGGACCGGTGCTAGCTCTCTCTCCTCCATCCAAATACCACGCCCCTGCCTGGGTTGACATCAGTGAACTGAAGAAGACAAATTCTGCAAATGGAAGTCAGCAAACTGGAAGGAAGACAGTACTGGAACGCCTGCCTGTTGATTCCAATGTCGTCATCTGGGAAGAAGAGAATAAGTGTCCATGTCTGGCCTAATAGTTCAACATATTCTTAGTGATATGCTCGTCTCCTGAAGAAAAAGAGTCCCAGCTTATTTCAGTGCTTTCTTCAATGACCTGATTTTCCAGAACCCTCTTTGTCCTGGTTCCCCACCTCTGGAAGCTCTCAGGTTGTCAACAGTCCTCTTGAGATTTGGCACCTAGACTGATCACCCGCTTGACACTAGAAGTAGTCAGTCCTGCCAGGGTTACAACCAAATCGTGACACCACAGACCACTTGAACTGGCCTGGTTGACAGCTAGGGACATTTTTACCACTTGAAAAGAGAAAAGGAATTTGGTTTTCTAAAAATAGGAAGGTCTGGAATTTAATCTAAGAAGATAAATTTCAGTTAGTCCTCCCCATCCCTGGTGCTCAGGTTGGAGTGGGAGGGTGTAGGGGATGGGCCCCATCCCTCACAGGGGTAAGCAGGTGCTGGGTATGGGCCAAAGAGGCTGCAGGCCTCTACCCGCTCACTCTCCCCCCGATGGGGCAAAGAGGCTGCAGGCCTCCACCCACTCACTCTCCCTCTGATGTCTCCACTTCCCTCTGAGTGGTCGAGTCTGAGCTCTGGGTCGGTAGTGGGTGGGAACTCCCAGGCCAAGTCAGCAGCGGAACTGCATATCCCACAACTCCAGGGGGCGCCATGCACATCGTATAGAGGCTGTGTGGTCTGCAGCCCTGGCAGGACTGCTATCAGCAACCTCTGCCAAGGCCCACTCAGACAGCAGGCCCCCCTCCTAAGTGGGCTCTGCAAGTATGCGTTGGGGGCAGCAGGGGTTTCTTAGCGACCGTCTACTACCCTCTGGTCACTCAGGTGGTTCCCTGCCGTCTGTGTGTGACTGTCCCAGTCCTTTCCTCCACGCCTCTCTGCCCTCCCCTCTCCAGCCTGTCCTCTTGAACTGTGCTTGGGGGCTCAGAAACAGATGGGATTCGTTTCCTCCTTGGCTCTGAAGTGTCCTGACGTTGAAAAATGTCAAATAAAATAAACCGTTGGCCTCTGCCTTCTCCCAGGCTGGCTTTTTGCTTGATCGAGCTCAAGCCTTAAAGAGACACTTGCAGCCTTGCCGCCTGGGCCTTAGCCTCTGTGGCCACCCTCACTGCGCGCGCCCAGAGCCCAAGGTGCCCAGCCCAACCACCTCCAGCAGCGAGGGGAGAGTGCTTGTGCAGTGGGCTCGGGATCACGTGGTTAGCATGGAGAAGAGAAACCTTCGGACGCAAATGGACAGGAAGGAGAGCTGTCCTGGTCTTATTTCTTCTGTCTTTGCCTTCTCTGCATCCTGCCAGTTCTCTGCCCCATCTAGTGGGCAGCCCGACAGGCCTGGCTCTTGCCCACAGATCAGGGCAGACAGAGATGGGGCAGAGAGTGGTGGAGTTAGCCTGGGAGGAGCTGGCATTCAAGTTCAAGAGGAAACTCAGTTTTTGAACTTAAAGGTCTTCAAATCGAGGGCCAGGCGGTGGCATGGTGCCTGAGGTAGCTGGATCACACAGGGCCAACTGCGCTGTCCCAGCCCCAGACTCAGTGGCTTAAGGCTGGAAAGATGGAGGAGAAGGGATTGTGGCATGACTGTTTCCCATAGGGGGTGCTTTCTCACTTTCTCTCTCTCTCTCTCTCTCTCTGTTTCTTTCTGGTGAATGCACATGCCCTCTGGCAAATTACAATTTAAAAAGGATTTCAAATCTAAAAGGGAAGTAGGATGCTTACGAGGTCCATAGTAAAAGAAGTTGGCATAGACAATGGCTGTGGCCGTTTTGGAGACTGCATTTCACAATTACAGGGTCGGCCTGCAGATTCATACACAGCCTTAGCGGTGCAGGGAAAGGAGCACTGGGCCAATCCTGAGATAGGGAGTTCGACCCTGCAAACACCTGTAGCTGCTGTGTGGCACTGAGCTAGTCGCCTAACCTGGGTCTTTGTTCATTTGTAAAAAGGTCATTGTTTTGGCTTTGTGAGGTCAAGTGAAAAAGAATATGTAAGAATGCTTTGAAAAGTATAAAGAGCTGTTGGTTTGAAATGTATTCTGATTTCAACTTAATGATCTGTTCATTTAGTTGATGGTCTCTATCTTAATTAGAAATTGTTAGAGTATCAAAATAAGATTTCTTTCCTTTTTCTTTATTTTTTCTTTTTTAATTTTTAAAGAAGGGTCTCAGACTAGGCTGTGGCATGCTAGTTAGGGCAGCTGGATCCCACATGGCTGACTTTGTGGTTCACGTCCCAGACCCTGTGGCTTGAAAATTACACTGGGCACATGTGTGTGCCCAGAATCCCAGGAGGAAAATGGAGGAGAGGATTATAGTGTGGCCACCCCCCTGGAGGATGGATGAACACCCCTCCCCCCTACTCTCCCTATAGTAAGTTCCAATCAACCAATCAATCAATAAACAAAGGATCTTGCCGCCCTCCTACCTCAGCCTCCCAGCAGGGGATAACAAGCATGCCAGCTACCCCACCTGGCTGCTTTTCAGGTAGGTCTCCCTGTGTTACCCAGGTCCGCCTCAAGCTGTGGTCATCCTGCCTCTTTTGTCAGTCACTGGGATTCCAGGTATACACCACCACATCCGGCCTGGAGGTTGGACTGGAAATTGAACCCAGGCCTCCCACGTGGTCCCAGCCTGTCAGGCACAGTGTCTTAGCAGTGCGGGCCACTGTGGCTGGGCCCAAAAAACAAGCTTTTTTCATAGTGCGGGCCACTGTGGCTGGGCCCAAAAAACAAGCTTTCTTCATCTTGACAGATGAATACATGGAGTCTGGGCCTTGACGTCTCTTCTGAGGTGTGACCTTGTTTTGCTTTTAGACACTGCTTGGTATTATTTTCGAGTGCAGGTAAACATACGGACTTCTGAGATCAGGTTGATCCACTCAGACCACAGATCTGCAGAGTAGGAGGGGGGTTCACAGTGAAGGCTCACAGCTAGGTTCGAACTCTGTCTCTTCTCCTTCCTAGCTACGTGAGTTTGGTTGAGTTCTTCACCTGTCTCTGTTCCAGTTTTCTCAGCTGGAAGATGTGGAGAGTAATGGTGGCTCCTCTGTACTCCTCTAAGGCAGCTGTGAGGTCTCAGTGGGTTAATAAATTTACTTCAGACATTAGATATCCCAGCAGATGCCAGCTGCCATTAGCGAGCGTTTGATGATGCCAACAGGCATTGACAAGTTGATGGACCTACGCTGTCATGTGCACATTCTAAATGGCAAGACGGCATTTGAAAACGTGTATGTTAACCTTTATGTTTGCAATGTTTCTGGGGGCCAGTTGGTAGTGCAACTGGACCCATATGGGAATGTCCCCAGCTCATGTCCCGGGGCCCATGGTTTGTACCAGGCACACATGTGCACACCTGTGCCTGAGGCTGGGGTAGGATCGTGGCATGAAGACCCTCTTACAGATGCCTCTTTCTCCTCACCCCACTCATAGCATAAGTAACTAAACAGATATACTTTTTTTTTTTTTTGAAAGGTTTTTGCTACAGGACACATGTATTCCTGGAGAAAAACAGAGAAATGAGAAAGTGAGAAATCACCCCCAGAGAGAGAATGGCCACACCTCAGTCCCTTCTCCATTCTTCTGGGATTTGGGGCATGCACACACATGCATCCAGTGTGATTTTCAAGCTGCCAGTCTGGGACTCAAACTACGGTCGGCCATGTGGGAGTCCAGCGCCATAACCACTACACCACCAGATGGCCCAGATTTTATTTTTTGAAGAAAAGACAATGATGTTTCTGATCCTCACTTGTGTGTGTGTGTGTGTGTGTGGGGGGGTGATAAACCAAGTTGTTTGCTGAGCACGATGGGCCTGTGCCTTCCCATTTGTACCTGCTGAAGCAGTGTCCTCACTTGGGACGTGGTGCTGCTTTATGGTAGGGGTCTGGGCTGGGAGTGCAGTCTGGGGAGCTGAATCTGCAGAGGATCATGAAGTGGCTCTGACCTCGGCTCCCTTTCTTGCTACTTGTATCTGAGGAGTGTCTTGGGCTGGTTCTTGCTCCCCAGCCCACGTCCCAGAAGCAGACCCTAAAGCCAGGGTTTCAATGCAACTGCTTTGTTTGGGAGGCGATCCCAGAAAGCACAGATTGGAAGTAGGGAAGTGAGTCAGGGAGGAGAAGGAAGCCTGTACGGGGTGTGTTCAGGCTCATAGGACTGCTGTGGGCAGCCCTGCTACTGGGCCTTGTGGACTTCTGGGAGATGACAGGGAATATGCCTCACAGTTGCCCCACCCAAAGGGCGTGGAAGCTGGGGCATTTATCTTACAACTCCCATTTGTTTTTGGCTGAGGACAACTCCTGGGGCAGAGCTGAAGTTTCTAGCCTGCTCCACATAAACCAGGAGGAACTCCTCAGTCTGAGCCTCAGGCACTTACAGTAGTGCTCAGGTGGTAGTAAGGGAACAGAGGGGACATGGTGGGACACAAACACCCAATTATAAAGAAGGAAAGAAGGGGGCCAGCAGGTGGCATGATGGTTATAGTACCAGATCCCATGTAGTCAATTATGGTTCAAATTCTGGACCTCGTGTCTTGAAAGTCATGCTGATCACGTGTGTGCTTGTGTGCCCAAAATCCTGAGAGGAGAATAGAGGAGAAGGGATTGTGGCATGGTCATCCCACGTGGGGAGTGATTTCTCATTTTCCCTCTCTCTGGAGAGCATACACACCCCGCTATAGCAAGAACCTTTAAAAAAAAAAAAAGTGAGACTGGCACTTGGCATAATGGCTACATCACTGGATTCCCATGTAGTCGACGGTAGTTCAAGTCCCGGACCCAGTGGCTTAAATTCACACTGGGCGCGTGTGCGTATGTGCCCAAGATCCTGAGAGAATGGAAAAGGGATTATGGCGTGGCCATCTCCCTCCCCGGGAGGGCGGGGTGATTTCTCGCTTTCTGTCTCTCTGTGTCTTTCTGGCAAGTGCACATGCCCTATAGCAAAAACCTCTCCAAAAAAAAAAAAAGAAAGAAAGAAAGAAAAAAAGAAAAGAAAGAGGATTCTGGGCCTGATGAGAAATGGCTTTAGAAGACCCCCCTGCTCTGGGCCAGCAGGTGGCATGGTGGTTAAGTTGTTAGACTCTCACATGGCCAACCACAGTTCAAGTCCTGAACCTAGTGGCTTAAAAATCACACTGGGAATGTGTGCATGGGTGCCTAAGATCCCAAGAAGAGAAGGGACTGAGGTGTGGCTATCTCTCCTCGGAGGTGATTTCTCACTTTCTTCTTACTCTCTTTCTCTAGCAAGTGCATGAGTCCTATGGTGAAAACCTAAAAATAAATAAAATAGAAAGCTAATTTCTCTTCTTAAAAAAAGAAGAACGTGGCCCCCTACTTTCAAAACACCTCTTAATTCTAAAAAAATAGTGGGTTGCTCTCCTCGGTCTATGCAGGGTTAATCTGGATCATGTGCCTGCTCAAACCCAGTAGGATTGGTGAAAGATTGGAGGTAGCCAGATATTCCAGAGGGGCTGTTGGATGTATGTTAGTTGCCATGGCAACTGATGCCAGCGAGGATTGGCCCCTCCTCTGACTTGTCCTACTAACCTACAATTGAGCAGCTAGAGTTTTCAGTTTCTGTGACATACAGATTGGTCCATAACCAGGATAGGTAAGGATAAAGGGAGCTGTTGAGATGGGTTTGTCTTTCCCCTATGGGCCTGCTCACCTGTCTATCTGCCTACCTGTCCTCCTCTTTAACGGCCAACCTCCCTTTCCCCGTAAACCGTATGTCCTGTGAAGGGTGCAATTCCCTGCAATCTGATATTACAGAAAGAGCACAAGTTGGAAAGTGAGAGGCCTGGGTCTAGATCCCAGCTCTGAGACTGTGCCTTGGGAAAGTCGCTTACCCATTCCGAATGAGAATGGCAACACGGGAATGGGACCGCTGTTAACCTGGAATGGAATACGGTATGTGGAATATGCGTGGCATACAGTGGTGCTCAGGACATGTCACCTCTGTCCCTTCTTTGTGTTGGCTCCTAGAAAACCAAAAGGGCTGAAGGCCATCTGTGGAATGACTTTTCCACTTGGTGGTGATGCCCCAGTGCCAACTGTTTTGTTTTGTTAATGATTGTGTCTATGCATGCAAGCAACAAAGAGAAAGGCACCCCACACACACACACACACACACAGGGCCTTCTCATGTCACATTCTCCTTCCCCCCGCCTTGCAGCTCCCTAAGGTCCTGGGCACCCATGCGTATTTTCTAGCCAATCAGGGTATCCGAGCCCACTGTCTTTGCCAAACCTCCTTCCTCCAGGGAGCCTTTGTAATCCCTCTCATTGCAGTATGACTGCTACCTGACTCTTGGCTGTCCCTGAGCCTAACAAAACACGAGTATGGCATTATCTTATTTAATCTTAACAACACTGTGATGTAGACTTGTAAACTCCCCCGAGTTTACAAGCGAGGAAATTAGAACTCGGCTTAACTGGCTTGGCAGGAACACCTGGAAGTGGCAGCCCCAGTGTAGAACCAGGCCTTCTGCCTCCTGCATCCCTGGCTACTGCTGGGACACCCGCTGCCTCTCTGTGTGCAGCCCTAGTTTCCCTGACTCCTGGAAGCGTGTTAGAGGCAGGGAGCACATGCTTTTCAGTGAAGTAGGAGCTTCCCAGAGTCGGAGACCCCATCTTCTCTCTCCAGTTCCCCTCAACACCCCACAGCGTAGGTTCTCAGGCCATGCTGCTGATGGACTGACGAGTCATTGTTAGGGCTCTGCCATGCCCCCAGGTGCCTCCATCTCCCAGGATAGGGTCCTGGAAGCTTTGAAGAGCCACAGAGTGGCCACTGCCAGCAGCTCCGGGCCAAGGGCAGAGGAGCAACTCAAGGCTCTGTGAATAGAAGCCCTTGTTTGACTCCAGCTCAAAGGCTGAGCTGTCCCAGGATGTTCATGAGAGGCCAGCTCTGGCTTCTGGGCTATCAAATGTCTCTGGCCAGGCAGCAAAAGACCATTCAGTGCAGCTGAAAGAAGGCCAACAGGCCAGGCGGGGAGACTAGCCCCAGAGTGCTGCGTGGGGGCGCCCCAAGAGGCTGCGGGGCTGAATTGTTCTTGCCTGTATTTTAGCAGGGCGAGGCTGGAACACACACAGATGGATGCAAAAGAGTCTGGACTGAAAAACAGGCAGCAAGGAAAGAGTCAGGCCCAGAGGGACCTCAAGCACATAGCCACATAAAAGGTAGATCAACACGCGCTGATAATGTGGGACAGGGTCGTGGAGAGACAAGGTAGGAGAGGCCGACGTGGGGGCACGTGCCACAGATAAACAGAGCCAGTGTGTTCGTGATGTGCACACCAAGGAGCGGGAACGAGACAGACAGACACTGTGAGACCCATCCAGACGCGCGAGTGCGAGGGGCTGGATACAAAGAGGCTGTGTGTGCACAAGATGAAGCAATCGAAGGTGCAGGCCCTCCATGCACAGGCGTGCGTGGCAGCCAGACAGACACAGAGCATGTCTGAGAGGTGGAGGGACCTTCCGAGAGGTGTGAGAGCCTGTGCTCAGCCTGGGGGACTGACCCAGAGCTGGGTCAGCGTCTTCTCAGCAGTCCGCCCCCCCTTCTCCCTTGGCCAGCCCCTCCTACAGGAGTCTGTCTTGTGCATTGTTCCTTCTTTCCTGTGGGGCACCTCCAGCCTCCGACACAGAGACAAATCTCCGACCCGGTTCCTGCCCTCTTTTCCTGACTGCTCACCCTCTTCCGGCCCCTGTTCTCATCGGTCACCTTTCTCAAGCTCTCGGCCTTCCTCTACTTCCATGTCTGGCTTCTGTCATGGCCCTTGTGGGTTTGATGACAAGGGACAGCTCAGGAATGACACTATCTACACATGCATGGCTGCGCCGACAGACCCAGGCGGTGGGACTGGTAGCAACAAGGGTTCCCAGGACTGCTGACATTCTGCCGAGTGTTATTAGAAGGTGAGGGACAGAGCTTATCGTCTGGCTGTCACTGCCCCTGTGCAAGCCACCATGAGCCTCTGCAGAGGGGCCCTGGGACATAGCCAGCTGCCTGTGCCCATGCCAGAGTGAACTCTCCCCAGATGTACTCTGTTTTCCGGATTTAACCAGGGCCAAGAGCTCCCTGAGGGTCTAGCTAAGAGATTCCTCCCTTCCCAGGTGTGAACAGGGCTACCTGCAGCAGCTATACAATCTCTTATCTCCATCAGTCCCTGTGGTTAGTTTCCTGTTCTTAGAAAGCAGATTGGCAAAGCCGATGGAACATTCTGGAGCCTGACTGACCTAGATTTAATTTTCAGTTTGCTACCAACACGGCCTTGGATGTTACTTATTCTCTGTGCTTCAGTCTCATTGTCTGAAAGAAGAATGATGCTAATGCCCACTTCTTGCTATTCATGCAAACAGTGAATAAATTCATGTAGAACACCTACTGTGGAGCAGATACTGGGGATACAGCAGAGGAAAAATGATCATCATTCTTTTTTTTTTTTGCCATAGGGAGTGTGCACTTGCCAGAGACAGAGAGACAGTGAGAGGGAAAGTGAGAAATCACCCCCTAGGGGTGATGACCATGCTGCAATCGTTTGTCCTCCATTCTCCTCTTGGGATTTTGGGCACACATACACACATGCCCAGCATGATTTTCAAGCCCTCCATGTCTAGATCCCGAACTATGTCAGCCATGTAGGCGTCTAGTGCCTTAACCACTGTGCTACCTGCTGGCCCCAGAGGCATCATTCATAAATTCATATCTGAGAAAGAAATGGCAAACGAACAAATATATAAGTTAGGAGATGCTGTGTGTCATAGGAAAAATAAGCAATGTAAGGGGCAGAGAGTGATGGGGTGGGGCAATCTGAGATAGTCTTTGGAGGCAGCTTCTTTTTATTTTTTTTAAGAATCATTTTATTTGGGACCAGTAGGTGGCATGGTGATTAAGGCGCTGGACACACTCCCACATGGCCAATCACTGCCCACCCTCCCCCCCCCGCCACTGTGTGTCTCTCTTTCTCTCTCTCTGTGGTCAAATTAAAATAAATTAATGAATAAATAAAATTAAACAAATAGTTCTTTTTCAAAAAAGAATCATTTTATTTAACTTTATTTATTTATTTTGACTTGACCAGAGAGAGAGAAAAAGCAAGCTGGCAAGTCTGGGACTCGAACTGTAGTCAGTCCTTTGGGAGTCCAGAGCCCTTAACCACCATGCCACCTGCCGACCCCATGGAGGTGGCTTCTTGGTTAGCTGAGCGGAGATGGAGCTACTCAAGGAGGAGCTACAGAGGAGCACGTGCAAAAGCCCAGAGACAAGAACAGGGATATGTTCAAGGAATTGCAAGGGGGTTGATGTGACTGAAGCAGAGTAGATGATTCAATTGAAGGATTTGACCTTCTCATTGAAAGAGCTCTTTATTTGCAAAATCCAACATGTCCCTGAACATGTGGCTTCATCTTCTAGTCTTACAGCCATGACATAACAGAGGAAGCGGCTACTGCCCCTACTGGAACTTTGGTTCATACTATGGTGGAGATCTGTCGTGAAGTGCGCAAACCTTGCTTTGAACTGCATTTGCAGCTTGGTGGTCCAGGTTATCATTTGCCATGCTTTGGAGACAGAAATAGGGGGTTTTGGTATTATAAATACCACTCATCAACTAGCTATTGGTTATTTGGAAATTGCTGGGGACCATCCTGCCCCAACTTGACTCCCTATTTTGTAATGCATAGTTCACCCTGGTTCTACCACGTACTCGGATTCTTGTGCTATGGAGGAAAACATTTGGTCTCTCCTTGGCTTCCAGCACACGCAGGTTAGTCATAATGATCCCAACTTCTGTTTCATGTCACCTCTTGGCATGCATACCCCAAACTCTTGTTCGGTCCTAGTGGGACAAATGTCAGGCAAAGGGCAGGTCTGTGATGGAGTTCATCATGTGTTGGACTCACACTTGGCCAAGTGTTTATGGCACTATTGATTTGGAAACAGAGCTTTCCGTTCCCCTTTGCCACGTATATCAGAGCAATGTCCTGTTAATGAACATGCTGTTGTGACTTTTGGTTTTAGTATGTTTTAGTGCAGATATCCAGGGACAAATTTGCCAGTTGAATACATCTGCAAGACAAGTCGTTCAATTGATCCAAACAGACACGGGAGACGGTAGTCAGAAACAAGGGCGGGCGGTAGCCAGGGGCCCGGTGTGCCTGGTGAGGACCTTAGCTTTTCTTCCAAGTGCAGGGGAAGCCTTGGGAGGGTTTCAGGGAGAGAGGTGATGCGATCTGACATGTTGTGCAGAGTCTGTGTGCGAGGAGACCAGAGCAGAGGGAGGCTGGGGAGAACCAGGAGGCATGGCAAGGAGGCCGTCACAGTCATCTAGGTGACAGATGGTGGCTTGCTCCAGGGTGGAAGAAATGGTGGGGGGAAGAGGTTTAAGGATTAAAGGA
>NW_006160147.1:48490-51748 GCF_000334495.1 Tupaia belangeri chinensis
AGTTTTAAGGATTAAAGGAGATGTTATATCAGGGGTCCTCAAAAAAGTTCATGGAAAATGCATATTATGAAAAAACTATGCATGGAGTTTTCAAAATTTTGCACAAAATAAATTTGTACTTTAACTCCATCTCTCCATGAACTCTTGAAAGTATACTCATGTTTCTGATGCTTTCTCAATGAATTGTATGAGATTTCATTTCTGTTTTCCAGAGAGTGGGGACCCAACTAAGTAATGGGGGACTTGGGGTAGGGGTGCTACGGTTGCCGAAATCGCTCCTGGCTCTGGGGTCTGCTGAGCTAGAAGAGCTGCCCGCACAGTCCTGTAGACATGCACGCACACTCACCTGCACATTGGCATCTGCCCAAAGACCGCCAATTGAGAGAGAGGCACCCTCTCGCCCATTTCCCTTCTCATGGTCCTCTGTCCCTTGTCCTCGGAACCACACACAGACTCTGACATGTTGGGATGATGCAATCAGGACACTAAGCCAGGACCACTAAGACGGTAGCTCACTATATGAGATTTGTGGGGGTATCTCTCTGCTTCCTCTCCCAACTGCGGGGTGGTCAGAAAGGCAGGCTGTTTTGAAGGTTATGTAAATATTTGCTGAGCGGCAGCACAGCTGGGAGCAGAACCCCCTTCCTCCAGCTGGCTTACTGGCTACCCCAGAGAAACCCCAACTGGGATTAGTTTTAGGCTTTGGAACACTTCAAGGTGCATCTGCTGACTCCCAGCACCCCTGCTTCAGACACTCCCACCTCCCTTCCAAACCTTGCAGTCGGAGCCCCAAGCTGGTCCTAGGGAAGAAGGTAACAAGAAGTTGTGCTGCTGACTGGGAAAGAACTCCACCCCAGGCCTCAGGAAACCTGGCCTGTGGTGGGTCTTTCAGGCTCATTTTCTCCTCTGAAATTGCGAGTCGGACCAGGTGATCTCTGGTGTTCTGGATACTCTGAACACGTGAGCTGGGTCTGTTCTGGGCTACCTTGCATCTCCTCCAGGAAGGGCTGGAGGCAGTGAAGAGAGGCAGCAGCCTCGCTGGCGTCACTGGGTGTCACCGGGCGTCACCGGGCCAGGCGAGGAGGGATGCTCTCCAGGTTCCTGTACAGGGAGCTCTGGGAAACTCAGGAATCTGTCAGGGTGAGAAATCCATTCAAGATCTCTGACCTGGGACTTATGGAGTCAGGGCTTCCAAGCCTGTGACCAAACTATCTTAGGCTGCTCACTGTTTGGTTCTTCCTGGCCTTTAATGCTCTGAAGCAAGTCTATAAATACCTGCTCATTGGGGATCACCAGGTCATTTGGAATAGAATAATATCATAGCGGGGAAGGCGCTTTGAAAACTTCTGCTACACAGAAGCTGGGAGTGGTTTTCTAGACATTTGCATCCTGTCACAACAGATTACTCCCTCAGGGTTCACTGGGGTTACTGAGGGACATTGGGGTAGTTTTTGAAACCTGGGATCAGGGATATGGCCAGGTAACTTCCCATTAATGTCCTCCCCCCCCCGCACAGAAGGGGTTAATTCACTGAGGTCCTTCTCCTAAATCCTTTCTCCTTTTCCCTTCTCTCCATTCTGGTTTAATTCTTCTTTTCTCCCTCCCTCCCTTCTTGCCTTTCCCAGAAGGCAGTGCCAGAGAGAAGGAGGGAAGGGACAGCATCCAGCAATCCTTTCTCCTCCATTTCTCCTCCCTAGAAGGATTCTGAGTGTGCACGTGCACACCCACACACATACATGCATTTGTCCAGCGTGTTTTTCAAACTAGCACCAGGACTCTAGCCTCAATTGCCCATGTAGGGTCCAGCTCCCTGTACCACTACACTATGGGGTTGGGCCTTTCCTTGTTTCCTCCTTATCACTCCACTCTGTGCCCTCTGTCCTGACGCTGCCAGCTCAGCCTGGCCAGGGTATGGAGGGGTCTTCTGGCCCCACTTTCACCCACCAGCCCTGAGAGAAGGGGCAGACTCTTTATATCTAAGGAATTAATAGCCTCATAATTGATAGGAAAGAGAAGAAAAGAGAGTAGGGAAAAGGACAGAGTGGTGTCGGTACCCTAGGACCCTAATCTCCTCCAGGCTGTCATTTCTGGGGCTCACCAGGAAATCAGGCGACACAAGACCCAGAAACCACTAGGCAAGTCACACTGAATCCATTGGGCACCAAATCGCCTAGTAGTCTTTCTCCTTTTTCTTGTCTCACTCAAACCAACCCCATGCCAGCCTTTGAGACGATCAAGCTGAGCCTCCCACAAACTACTTTTCTATGTCCATATTAGAAAGAGGACCTTGAGCCAAGGAGATTCCTTTGTCCTTCAAGGTGGGAGAAGGGAGGAGTGCCCTCTGCCCCAGTAATCTAGCTGAGGGGCCTCGCGCATACTAGTCTGGTTCAGCCACTTCTTCGGACATTTCCTGGCCTTCCTATGCCTCGGTTTCCCCTTTATAAACAGCCACTCTGACGGTGCTGGCCTGGGGACAAATGAGATCATGACTCCCAAGGACTCTTTGAAGACAAGCACCAGAGGCACACAGAGGAGGCCTATCTGAGCTAGGTGGGTCTTTGCTCTCTCTCTCTTTTTGGTTGGGCTTTCTTTCCGGAAAAGTGCCTGCCTCCCTACCTCCACTTGGCAGGTGTCATTCCCCCCACACACCCCATGTGTGCCTCAGCTGTCCCCCACTCCTTCTGCCCCGGGCTACACAATCATGCTGCTTGGGACCCAGAAAGAGCTTGGTCACCCCCGCAGGCCCCCCACTGTAGTCAAGGCAACTGGGCCTTATCTCCTCCTCTGTGCCACCCCACCTCCCTCCGTGATGGGCAAGGTCAGGGCCACTTCAGGTGCCTGGGCTGGGCCTTTCACAAAAGCCCTCAGACAGCATTGCTCTTTAGAGCTGCTGTCCAATTAGCCAAAGTGACTTGGCCTGAGGGCCGAAAATAGCAGGTGCTAATTTGCATGCTATTTATTTTAAGTAGCCAAGCCTCTGGGACCCTGCTCCTTCCCCTGAGAAATCCCAATGTGGTCTCCCAGGCAGGAAGGTAGACACTACCATGCACTGTGCTGTTCCCATGGAGAAGGAAAAGGGAACGTATAGAGGAACCTCCGACTCCATGGGGTCTTGCAGTGTAGGAGCAGATCCGGAGGAAACTGGGTTTAAGAAGCCTCAGGCCCAGATCCTCCTGGGCACTTGGAATGCTGATAGCCCCTCCCCTGAGCTGAGCTGCTTCCTGGGACTGGTTCTCTCTCTCTCTTTATATATATATA